>NC_052063.2:6754314-7054314 GCF_903992535.2 Arvicola amphibius
GGGTCAGTGCCCCTAAATCTCAGACCTGAGTCTTGGCCTACTCTTAAGATCAAGCCGGACCTAGTAACGTGTGTGTCTGTAGCTGCTTGCCAAATGCTCGTCGGCCCTGCTGCGGTGCCCTAGCTCTGTTAACTGGAAGGTCCTGGATCCCTCCCAGACCTCAGTCTCTCCCTACCCTGCACACTGCATAAACACATCTAACACATGGCTTCTGAAACCTCTTGAATTGAAAATTTCTTTTCAAACAATATATTTTGATCGTGTTTTTTTCTTCCTCCAATTCCTCATAGATCCTTACTACCTAATTCATAAAACAGACAAAAAATAAACAATGAAAGAAACAAACATTAAAAAACAAAAATAAACAAAACCAGTAAAACAAAACAAAACGCCCAAGCAAAGCAAAATAAGACAAAAAGTTTTCAAAAATACCATTGGGTTGGTTTTGTGTTGGCCAACTACTCTCGGGCATTGGGCCTGCCTCAAGGTATAGTTGATATACCCAGTGAGACTCCATTGGAGAAAACTTTTCCCATTCGCCAACAACTATCAGGTGCAGAGAGCTTCTTGGTTAGGGCTAGGAATCTGCTTCCTCTTCCCCTCAATGCTAAGACCCCATACGGTTTTAACTTGTACTTATGCATGCAGCCGTAGTCTCTATGAGCTCATATAACAAACATTGCTTTTTAGCCAACGTTTGAACTGGTGGTTTGCTTTAGGCGAAATGACTGGCCTGCCACCTATTGACAGACTTAAGACCTTCTGTCTGGAAGAATGAGGACAGCCTGACCCAGAGCCCCTAGGCCATGTAGGAGGGAGCACAATCTCTATTCAGCCTTGAGTACTTTTGTCTTCCAGTGAGTGCAACTTTAACTGTGTCCTGTTTTTGGTCTCTGCTACTTGGGCACTGCTTTTCCCTCAGAGCACCACCTTCTTCTACCAGTATTGCTTTCCTATCGGTTCCTCAGTCTTTGTTCCATCCCGGTAGGAGGGAGGCCCACTTTCCTGGCCCTGAAATGGTCCCATCTGTCTCGTCCTGCTGCACCAGCTGATCGCGCCCAGAAGAATTGGACATGAAGTGTTCTGCTCTTTAGCTGTCTCCGTGCTCCGAGCCAGAGTGGCCCTGTTCCCCAGGATGTTCTATTTCTGATGTTCCAGTAACCTCTCCTTGCACCTATCCAGACTTGCTACCATCCAGTTCTCCTTCTCTCAGGCCTCAGAACCGAGCTTGTTTCTTTGGACCCGGCCTCTATCCTCTCCTCCACAGTCGCAGGATTGGATTCCTTCCACCCAACAGACTGGAAAATTTCTCATAGTGCCAGACCACGGGCTGGCGCTGAATGGCTGAGAACCAGGTCAGAAAATCAAGTGTGGAGGGTTTATTTCGACCAATTTGAGAGGAATGTGCAGCTGAACAAGCCGGTTCCTCTTTATCGACTGGAATTCCTGGAGCCTTTCAAACAGGGTCAGATCAGCTGTCACTGGGGCTAAGGTCCCCACCTCCATTCTCCGAGTGCACAGCAGCATCCCAACAGGAAGTGATGAGTGTTCAGATGAAGGCTCCCTTCTGCACCGCTGGCAGTCTGACCAGAGTCTTAGGTAACTCATTCATGCTCTGTGTCCTGGTTCCACCAACCACGAAACCCAAACAGACACTAATGATGCTGTGCCCTCCCATGGCCAGCCGCATGCTATTTATAGAATATTAGAATTCGAAGTAGGCATTTTCAGACTCTATCGCAGTATGGAGATTCTAATTAGTCCCAAGAGACAAGAAAGTATCATGCACATTTGCTGGGTAAAGAAATTGATTGAGAGGAAGTTATAAGACTGGCCCATGGTCATTCAACCAGCTGGTTGAAGGACTGGGAGAATTTCCATATAAATGCTGTTCATTTCCAGTTTCCAACATACGGTTCCCTCATAGAATCTTTTATGAAACATTTTATTGTGTCTTTTCAAATAAGTTGTCTACATCCCTACCTCGACAAAAGATGATTCCATCTTATAAAAGGAAATGTGATCTGTGGAGGAAAATAGAAGATATGGTAAAAAGAAAAGTTCCCACAATCCACCTGGTGAGAGAAGCCCAGAATAGATGAGGAGAAGACCTGCAAGGGACTGTCAGGTCCACACGGTTTTTGGAGGCAAAGAATGCAAGCCAAACATTTCAAGATTCTGTGGATCTTCATGCAGCCAAATTTCTAAGACATGTCTTGATTTGGTGTTGCCAGTGATTGCTGTCACCTAGGGAAATGATTCTGGAATTCAGATTGAGGTCTTGTGCTGAGTGGGAACGCCATAGTTCTCTAAGTCTCCCCTGGATGAAGCATCACACACTCTGCTTCTCCAGTTCTAACGTTTTCCTCCCTGGAAACAATGAGTTCCTTGGCTTCTCCTTTCTCAGCCACGGAGAAATGACAACAGTTCGTTTGGAGCATTGTTACCATCTCAGAGTACGGAAATACCGGGATCATGGGTGCCAGGTTTAAAAAAGAATCTGGCATCTGACAAAAGTATCTGGTGATGGGATGGTGTGGGATCCCCGTGAGAGTCCAGTTGCCTTCGCATCTCAGTGAGCACCTCCTTCAAGCACTCTCTCCATATCTACCGCATCCAGCACCCCAGTCTTAATGTGATATTTCACAGGCAAATTATTCAGTCTGCTGAGGTAGGAGTCTGCCTGTGGGCTTGCTAAGGGTGGTGCTTGGAGAATTGATATCTCCTTCAACAAATAAGCTGAAATGCTACCTCAAGACACAACTTCCTCCAGGCCGTGCCAAATACATGGATTCCATACTCTGGTCACCCAAAGGTTAGTTAGAAAAAAAAAAAAAAACTCAAAGTGTCCACCACGACTCAAGCTTTGATAAATACTCTATTGATTTTCAAAAATGTCAGTTGGCCCTATGAATACACATTCAGTTGTCATCCCCCCTAATCTGTTAATATTTTGTATGGACCAAACCCAGGCAGATTGTTAGCCTATAGAAGGGAATTTGAACAGCGTATAAACTACCCTTTTTTGCTTTTCTAAATAAAGCAATCAAGGCAGGTGCATTTCCAAAACATCCAGAGCTATTCCAGACTCCTCTTAGAAATAAGTGGGGTATAATAAATTCTAAAATCTAAAGAGAACTGGAATAGAAGATCCCAGGGCCCCTGAAGCTTTATTTGTGTTCTTTCTGCTTTTCCGGGTCTTCTCGACATCCACGGCTATGTGGTAAGGATGCCATAAAGCTCATCAGATCAACAGGACTGAACTTTCCGGTTCATCCACACTTGAAAGGTGCTTCGTGCTTGCAGCTTGAGCGTTCAGGTTTCACCCTTAGACACAGCTGAGCCTCACCTGCCATCTGGGGGATGCCTGTTCTCATCCTTCTGGGGAATGGGAGCACCTGCCATCTGGGGAGGCCTGCTCTCATCCTTCTGGGGAATGGGAGCACCTGCCTGGGAAACTTGACAAAAGCTACATGGTACTTGTGTGGTTCCTTTCTTGGAGGAGACGCCCCAGAAGGAGAAGCTTACGTCACCCATGTTCTTATCTCCCGAAGCCCTTAGGTTAGTCGCAATGTTTTCATAAGACCCACAAAGTCTAGGCCCTCTGTGAACTGCAGTTCTATGTTCAGATTAGTTTTCATTGAGTTTCTCCAATGACTTTATGGGAGAATAAAGAAATTACTGCCAAGAACGCTGTGCCTTCCTCCCTCCTCCTCCTTCTCTATAATTTTATGTAGCATCAAAAAGGATTCTGGTGTCATACTGATTTTATCTTATTTTCCTGGGTATGTAATATCATACATAAAGCATGCCTAGCATTTTGTCTTCACCAGCAGGAGTAGGCCACCTTTCAACTCTGAAAAGTCGTCAGGGGTTTGCAATATTTTCTTTTCCAAAGCAAAAGAAAAAGGCTTAGGGCTGTGTGTAACTTGCTGGTAACATTCTTGCCTAACCTTCAAAATATCCTACCTTCGATTCCCAGGTTCGCAAGAGAAGAGAAGGGTGGGAGGGAGGGGAGAAGACGGGGGAAGAGAAGAGGAGGAGGAGTGGGAAGAGGGGAGGGAGGCTGGGATTTTGTCCATCTGTGCTGTTAGAAATTGTTTCTCTGGGATGCTGAACGAGGGAGGCTGCTGTTTCTCCCTGACCCCCACCCTCATTCATCTTAATCTACTTTGACCAAGCAGTCACCATGTCTTTACTGATTTTACCTTTTAAATATTTCTCAAATTCCTCCTCATGGGTTTATGTGTTGCAAGCTACAGTGTTGATTCATGCTCAAAACCTCTGCCTGATTTACCCTCATCAGTACCACAACTCAAAACTATTGCTGCATCGTGGGAAAGAAAGTCTTGGATCTCTTGGCTCATTGTAACATGGTGGCCTAAGAATCAATGTGCCAGAATGAAAAAAGCCCAGGGACATTCCTCTAACATGGTCATTATATACGTTGAATGTAAATTATTTAAGAAAACATTTATGCCCCTTCAGAAGGAACCTCTTCTTAATGGAAGCATGTTGTATTCATTCCTCTGTACCTGGCATTTAGTTATATATGATGTTCATTATAGGTATTCACTTAACTTTGTAGAACGGGTGATTGAAATCTCATTCAAGTCATGTGTCCCCTTGGCCTTTCTGAAGCCTGTAAAAACACTCTCTCTCTCTCTCTCTCTCTCTCTCTCTCTCTCTCTCTCTCTCTCTCTCTCTCTCTCTCTCTCTCCTTTTTCCCCTCTCCTTCCCCTTTTCTCTCAGTCTCCCCATTCTCCATGGATTATCCTCACCAATGCACAAGTATATTACACACATGGCAATAACTTCTAACCTGATTTTAGAAATGCTAGTTACGCTATATTGCCCCCAAGTTAGCGCCTTTCCTTCATTAGAGCAAAACGTCTCCAGAGCTCTAGCAGTGAGCTTTTCTTCCTCTAGCAGAAGGCATTTTCTCCTTATCTTCTGCCAGGACTGGCCTAAACGCAGTCACCATGATGTCCTGGGGAACAAATCCAAGTGTCAGCTTGTGGCCCACATTTTACTTGCCTGTCAGCAGTATTACACTTGAACTTTTTCTCTCCTATCATAGCGGTGTCTCTCGGTTTTCTGCCTTTCTGGTCATTCTTCCGTCTTTCTTATTGGATGTCTCTCCTCCGATAAGACTGAGGGATTGAGTGTTCCTCTGTTACTTGGTTGCACTAGGGTTACTCCTTGGTCTTTTTCTATACACTTTTCTATACACCAATATACGTTTTCTATACACTTCCTAGATGACCCCATTCAGTCCTGAGTCCCTGTATTCCGTCTATATCCTAATGACCTCCCCCTGATCTATGGTGTCTGTAGAAGTATTTCACTATAATATCCAAATGCCTTCTGGATAAGCCCACTTAGATTTATCACACAAACTTAAAGGTCAATGTATCTAGATCTTCTGCCAATGTTCTACATCACAAACACACTCGCACACAGATGTACACAATTACACATGCTTTGATTTCTCAATCTTCCGGTAGGGTGCTGTCTTCATTTTTCCTAGTGCTCAAAAGGAAAACCTCGGTCACCTTTGAATTCCTTCTTTAGTATTCCACATGCATTCCCTCAGAAGACTCTCCTATCTCTAAAAATATCCAGAGACTCATGGGTGCTCAATATTTGCCACCTGGACTGAATGACCATTGCCTCATCCCTCAACTACTATGGCAGCCTTCTGGCTGGTCCCTCCTCCTTCTTGGCCCTAAAGGCCCCCCAAAAGCAAAGTGGTTCTACTGAATCACAGGAGGTCTCATACTACTCCTCTGCTCAGAACCCTACATTGGTTTCCCATCTCACAGAGAATAAAATCTGAAGTCCTTTCAATGGCACCTGAGACCCCTCACGAGCAGCCTGAGCCTTCCTCCTTGATTTCATTGCATAGTGTTCTTGCCCTGAATACACCACTCCCGTTATTCCATCCTCCTCCTGTCTGGATCCAGCCAGAACCCTCCAGCACACCTGCAGCACTGGCTGAAATACTATTTCGCAGAATCAGTCTTTGTCTGGGTGTCTCCACCTGAAGAGATTTCTCACCCCTTGACCCTACCCTATCACCCTTTCTAGACACCTGCTTGTGAAATTATTTGCTGCTTATGTAGTGGCTGACAACCCCGACCCCTTACTACCTGACACACCAGGTTGGAGGCATCACTAAAATTTTCAGTTTTGTTGTTATTTTTGGTCTGGTTGGTATTTTGAGTTGTGCAGGCTTGAAGCCTTATTTTGTCTGGATTCGACTTAAGTCTTTGGCTTTGCACTTTATAGCTTCACCTCTGATGTATAGAACAGTACCCAGATAACTGTTGGCATTTGGTAATTGTGTTTGAATGAATGAACAAGCTGTCTTGGAAGAGGATCCATGAAGAGAACTTTGTCACTAATATGTACATTTGCATCTACCATGGCTTTATCAGCACCACACTTTAAACGGTTGCACTAGAAGGCTCAAGACAAGATAATAATAATCCTCAGAGAAGGATCTGAGACGGCAGAGTGCCAAGGCTGCTGAGAGGACTGCTGGTTGTTATGGCAACTCTTCAAGTCAGGCAAGTTGGCAGGCAGCATGCACTTAGGCAAACATGTTTATGGAGCCTCCTAAACATTTCTCGAAATTGATTATCCATGCATTGGGTTTGTTGTCTCCTATTAGGAGTTACTTGCCACACATGCACAGTAAGCTGGGGTACCTTGCAACATCCCCTAGAGAGCTTTGTGCTGGCTTTTGTAAATGCATGCAGACCTGCATTAGCCAACTTAAAGTTGAGCAGGGGTTAAGGCGTAACTTGCCAATTAAAAATTCTAGAAGATTTCATGTCAGAATGTGAAAACGATTCCAGACAGAGCTGTGGCAAACTAAACAAACGAAATGACCTAAACTAAATCATCTTCATGCTTCTTAGAGGATGTTCTCCCATCAACCCTGGATGATTTCCTCCGAAGTCTTCCTTTCTACCTATATCAACAAATATTCTATGGAGACCTAAAATATGGGATGGGCCTCCATGTATAATATCACTGTTCCTCTACAGCTCAGACTTGCTAAGTATCCTTTTATTAGGAAGTCATAAAATCCCACATTTTTGTCTCAGGCTTAAGAAGACTAAATAATTTTCCTCAGCGTCATGGAGAAATAGGAATGACACCCAACACTCATCTATGTGAATCTAAAGAACATATTTTTAATATTTCACATGATTTTCTTTTTAAAAAAATAGTATTTGAGAAATCACTCTGGGTTAGCGATGGAGCTTGAAGAGCCTCCATTGGATGATTGCCGAAATGTCGTTGCTGTGACGTCAGGAGAGGCAAGGTCAAAGCTGCCGTTCCCACCACTGCATCATAAGCGAAAACTGTCACTTTGGGGCTTTGCTGCTCATTGAGTTGGGCTCATTCCGTTTGTCAGCTTCTCCATCAAGGAGGCAACACGACAACTATTTCCCTTCACGTCTTTGACCCCTGGCTACCCACTCAGCAAGCAGCCACTGTCCATCCTGTAAGATGGTTATTCTTAACTTGCATCTGCCAGAAGTGTTGGCGTCACATGGCCCTGAACCCACTTCCATCAGGTTCTCCGTAAATAAACTGGGTCATGCCATTCACCAGGGCTATTCTCACAGCACAACAATCTAATCTTTTTCTACCTTACGGACAGAAGGGGGATCTTTATAGAACGGAACATTCCATGGGAGCTCCTTGACACAAGAGGCACATAATGTTGTGGCTCTCCAGGCCCTCCTGACCCCTTTTCCTAGACCATCACTTTAACTAAACTCCTCAAACACACTCCCGGATTCATCTTCTATAGAAAGCGTAATTGTAATCCCATCAGTCCTCTAACCCAAATCTCTATTAGTCAATATGTACTCTTTTTTTTTTTTTTTTTAGCCTAAACTCTGGAGTTACATTCAAGACCCTCTGCAATGGAGAGACCTTAGTCAACTTTTGTGTTGTTCCTTCAAAACCTCTTGGAATCCCCTGTCATTTTCATTCCATTTACATGACATGCCTCATCAGTCCAATGCAAAAGAAAAAAAAAAAAAGACTATCCTCTCTCTCAAGGTTGTGAAGGTCAGAAGTCTGAAGTCATCATGGGTGGGATAATAAAGATATTGGCTTTTGGCAGAGCCTCATTCCCTGAGGAAACTTTGAAGGAGAATAGGCCCCTGCCATTAGCATCTGGTACCTGATCAGCAAACCTTGACTTGTGGCCATTTTACCCTCCTGTCCATCTCTTTAGTCACACTGCCTCCTCTGCTGTCTGTCACATCTCCCTTTGTGACAGATACAAGGTTTTGTGGGTTTTTTTGGTTTTTTTTTTTCCAGACACAAGGGTTAGATAATCCAGGATAATCTTCCCCTTCTCCAAATCCTTGATTTATCCCTTCTCTGAGTCAATTATTGTAAATTCTGCAGATCAGGACCCATGTCCTTGGGAACATTGCTCAGTCTGCTGTAGACACTGACTGCCCAGGCATTCGCATGAAGTGGATATTGTTTGCGGCCGCTGTTTTGTGGCCGCTCTTGTCGTCTTCCTAAGACCAAAAGTTGTGTCTGATACCTCTACACATACGTTAGAGGATCCTAGGAAACTTTTTACTCTTGACAGCCCTTGAGTCCCAGTGGTAGATGAATGATTTCCAAGTCAAATGTGTTTTGAACAATGTCTCATCTTGAGCTGTTAAAATCATTTGAAATCATTTTTCATTGGGATGGTTTTATGTTTTTTCTTTATACATTTATTTATTTTATTAATTAATGTATGTGGATGCTGTAGCAAATGTGTAAAAATCAGAAGACAACCCATGGGTATCAGTCTCTCCTTCCACCATGTGGGTCCCAGGGATCCAGTTCCAGTCATCAGGCTTGTTAGCAATCACCTTTACCCGCTGAGCCATCTTTATAATTACCAGCCTGCTTTTTGTTTTATTTTGTTTTGTTTTTGTTTTCATTTTCATTTTTAGAAACAGGGTCACATATAGCCCAGGCTAACTTCAAATTTGCTATGTAGCTAAGGAAGATCCTCCTGCCTCCACTTCCAGATTACAGGGAATGCAAATTTGTGCCATCGCACTGAATACATGGACTTGAACCCAGGGCGTCATTCATGCTAGACAAGCACTCTACCAACTGAAATGCAATCATTTTTGACAACACATTCATTTTCTTGTACCCTTTCTTCGTGTGTATGTACAGTTACTTTTCTAGGGAGTGAGACCCGTGCTCAGGATTTCGTTCAAATATGAACAAATATGAATAGCAGTTTTTCCGCAGTCTGGTGGGTGGGTGGGCTCACAGCACTGCAAAACATAATATTGAATTTTAATTCTCTCAATAAAATCTTTCCTGAAACCCCTTTACGGAAGCGAGAAGATTTGAGTTGACTACCGAGTTTAGCGCCAGTCATTTGATAGTCCCCTTCTCAGAAAAGGGTGCCACAGAAAGATGCACAATAAAAAAGTCTGCTGTATTAAAGTGTTCTCTCATGGGAGTAACCAGCTCTACTTCTCCCTTGGCTACACCATTATACAGGGGACATTTTCAGATGGTTTTTGTGTTATGAAGTCATCTACACTTTTTTGGTTTGAGGGCAAGAAAGTAGATTTTTTAAAAAAAATTATTTGTTTTAGGGGTATGGTTGTTTGCTGGCATGTATATCTGTGCCCCACCAGTACTTGAGTGATGGGCAGTTATGAGCCACCATGTGGCCATGTTGCTGCTGGGATATTTGAGCAGGTGAAAGTGCTTGCCACCAAATCTGATGACCTGAGTTTAAACCCTGGAACATGCATGGTAGAAGTAGAAAAGTGAGCCCACAGGTTGTCCTCTGGCTTCCACATGTCCTCTGTGGAGCTTGTACACACACGCGTACACACACACACACACACACACACACACACACACACACACACAGGCATGATAAATAAATATAAAAGAAACCTTAGCTCTTTCCAGAATTCAATTTTTTCCTTTGAGTTCCAATAAATATCAACTTAGAATTCAAGATTTTTCTCTTCATATAACATATTCTACGTAACAATTTTTAACTGGAGGTGCTGTGTATCCAGATGTTTAACTGGAGATGCTGTGTATCCAGATGTTGTTTAACTGGAGATGCTGTGTATCCAGATGTTGTTTAACTGGAGGTGCTGTGTATCCAGATGTTTAACTAGAGGTGTTGTGTATCCAGATGTTTAACTGGAGGTGCTGTGTATCCAGATGTTTATTTCGAGTACTGAGAATATCGCTAGTTTGCCTACCATTTGGAGCCCTGGGGCTCAATTCCCAACATCTCAAAGATAAAACCAAAATGTTTACTTTTTAAAAACCTAATTTATAAAATAATAAATATTAAAATGTGATCATTTAAAAAAAGACAAGAAAGCCAAGTGTCATAAATGTCCTGATTGGGCTTCAGCTGCCAGTGTTGCATACAGAGCCTAAAGTCATCTGAGAAGAAGGCAGCAGTCAAGAAATTGACTAGATCAGATTGGCCTGCAGGCATGTGAGTGCGCTGTCTTAATTATTAATTAATACAGGAGAGCCCAGTGCACTGTGGGTAGCACCATCCCTAGGCAAGTAGCCCTGGGCTTTATACGAAAGTAACAACTGTATCTACCTCATGGGAATGGGTGGATTTCCATTTATCAAGTGACAGGGGCTGATGGTGTATCCATTATAGACCAGGTTCTGTGCCAGGAATGAGGATTTACATCAACTAAGAATATAGTCATAATTCCTGCCTTTAAGGAGTTTATGGAGGGAGCATAAATTCAACCAGCAACGAACAAGACTCACACTCTAACTGGTGGAGAAGGAAAAGGAGCATCTGTCTATTTACACGGTATCAGGGAAGCCACAGAGGAGGAGGCTATAGCAGGGCTAACCTACTGTACATCTGTCTATGTCATGGAGTCAGGGAAGCCACAGGGGAGGAGGTCACAGCAGGCACATGAAGCATTAGAAACATCACCCACATGTGAAGACGGATGTTTTCAAAGTAATAGATGCTGTTGATCGCAGACATATTTGAATTATTTGAGCTCTGACTGTCCAGCCTCTATCTCATACACCTCAGAGCATTTTCTTTGTATGGCTCATTCCCTACATAGGAATAAAGACTGCGGAAAACTCTTCTTGTGGTCCCTCAGCTTGGAGTTGATCCGCTCCTTTCTCCCCCAGGCACATCACAGGAGCCTGTTTCCTCTTCCATAAAATAGAGAGCACGGTGCCCATCTTGACTAATAGCAGCCGAAATAGTTACAGTGTCTGAAAGCACTTTACAAATAGCAGGGTGCAATATAACTCAAGGTAACATCTAAGGAAAAGGTTAGCCTAGGTGAGTGTCCTTTTATTAGCAGCCTGGGTCTATAACTGCACCGTATTTCCAGTCAATTGCTAATAAATCCTGTATGCATAACTGAAACTTATTGTCAAAATTATCCTGAAGCATGATGATCTGATGCTATTGACACAAAGCCCATGAGATCATATTACTGCCACCATGGTCCTGTTGTCATGGTAACCATAGCAGGCTGGCAAGAAAGTTCTCCGACAGTTGAATTGGAAAGAAGAAGAAAACTCAACCCACTTCCTGCATTAAATGAATTACAAGTACGTGTAAAGAAAAAGAAAGAAAATTGCTAACCCTTAATCAACTGCTTTTATTTAATTTTTTTTTTCTATTCATAAGGACTACAGAGCAAGCAGGGACCTCTTTTTCCCACACATCAGGTAACAGCACCTCTGTGAGGTTTGACATCTAGGTATTGGCTGTAGGAAAAAGAAAAAAAACCTTAAAATGCACATTATCTTATGTAATAGTCTTCTCTCCAAGGCTTGGGTGGTATTAAGCAGTAGCTGAGTCAAACCTCTTTCATGTCTGCTGGATGCAGAGCCAAAATAGGAAGGTGTGAGTCCAGTAACAAAAGCACCACTCAAGCCTGAGAAATCCATGTGAGACTTTAAATGTGCACCTTTTCTATTATATAAGCAGAATAGCAGCAACCTGGGAAAGAGATTTGACCTGGGAGATAGCTCACCTTTTCAGCATTTTTAATATAATTGATAAATTTGAAACAGTCAGTCTTGTGTAGGCAGAAACAACATTCCACCTCTCTGTAGTCGGGTGGTTATTTTACAATCCATTGCTGATCAACAATTTTTTTTTGAGTTCTGGCTGCATGCCATGTGTCTTCAGACACAAGGTGACTGTAAGGCATGGCCTTTGTCCTGCTTGTCTTCCATGGGGGCACAGACCCACAAGCTAGATGGTTTCCCTGTAGAGTCCCAAGGACAGGGATAGATGGTGCGCCTCGTGCAGATGGCTCATGAGGCAGAGAGGAGAATGCTCTTCGTTGGAATGCAGGGCAGACAATGCCACCTGGGCAAGAGGGTGCCTGCGTCAGATCCAGAAAGAAGCCTCCAGGGTCACCGGAGCATGGAAGCAATGTCAGATTCAATTGTTCCTATCAGGTTCCCTCTTCTTGAAATACTCAAACTGCAGGAAGTTACTGCGAAATTATAGTCGTAATTTACAGCCCAATCAGATAAAACTCTAGCATCCTCATTGATGACAAAGGTCATATTTCAGAAAGAACATTCCATGCTCTAGGATTTCTCAGAAATGCTTTTGTTTTTTTTTTTTTTAAACCGACGGATACAGAAGCTTCCTGCTTTATGTCAATATATAAAAACAAAATGAATTGCCATTCCTTGTTTGTTAAGCTCAACCTAGTGGCACAGAAGAAATGAGCATTAAGAGGGTAAATGAATAAATGACCTAAAATGATGATAAATATTTTAGAACTCTTCGTAATATAATTCTCCAATCAGGACTTCCACTTCTGTCTCCAAAGCAGAAAATGTCAGTTTTCATCCAAGAAACTCTTGGCATGATTTCTTGGCTCTTTCTTTGATATCAGGCAGGATGCAGTTCTATGATGGTGTTGTTCCCAACCTGCAGTATCTTCCATGATTTTAGAATGGCAAAATTTTGCACCTTCTTAGCAATCTAATTCTCCTCCTTCTGGCCAATTGCAGCACCCAGTAAGGGATAACTGGCCACAACCCTACAGCAGGAGTGCAAAGCAATGTTTTAACCATGCCCTCGCTTCCAGTCTCTTATCTGTATGATAACACAGCCATCCAGGCTTGGGATATGTTATTAGACAACTTTAAAAAGCAAAGCAAAAAAAAGGGCCCATAAGACACAGAAAAGAAGTTGCAGGAACCTACCCCGTGTTCAAGGCTGACTCTTCCTCAAGTTCACATCTCAGTCACAAGTCCTGTATTTTATTTTAAATTCACTCACTAATGAGCTATCTAAGTTTAGGCTAGCATCAAAGTCTCTGGGTTTTGTTTGTCTTGTCTCAAAGCAGGGAGGGTAGCATTGCATAGAAATGCTATGAGTGTTAAATGACATGAAAGAGTATTGCATTATCTCCCCACTGGGAAGAACTGTAGAGGAAACATCTGGTCAGCCCCGCCCCATGACACTGTATGGGTTAAGAAGCAGAAGGCAAATGCCTAGATGTAAATACTGGCTGTGGAACCTCCTGCTTGGGGACCTCATCAATGCCCTTCCTTCTTATTGAACAGAGGGTGGAAGGATAAGTGAATGAATGATAAATTCATCATCATCGTTACACATATTCCAAATTCTAAAGCCCTGCAAAGTCGGCAGGATTGTTTCTGATAAAAGATGAAACTGTGGATGGGAAACTCACTCTTCATCTTAGAGATGAAGAATCCAAGGTCTAGAGGAGATACTTCCCTGAGCAAGGGGCTAGGAGAATGGGTTGGGTCATGTCTATCTTCCCAGTGTCTGTTCCTGAGCCCATGTGCGGCTCCATCAGACTCGGCTGCTTCCGGTCAGGGCCGGGTACAATAAAAGCCAATCGGCTCATTCTCTCTTTGTTAATTGCACAGCTGGTAGATGCAGCCAGCAAGGCAGCCCTTAGCTCGCAAAGTCTGCAATGGAAATTACTTTACCAGATGAGACCAATTAGCCTCCCTTGTCATTTCAGAGAAATAGGTGTCCTGAGAAAATTAGAGAGAGTCCAAGCAAGTTCTGATGGTTAAGTAACCATCCACAAAGGTCTAGAGGAGCTTGGGGGAAATCACACAGCCTCAAGAAAGTCCCATGGCTTGCAAGGAAGCAACGCTGAGAGCAGGGATACAAACGAGGGGAAAAGGAAGCTAAAGACAGATCCCATTTGTGACTTAACCTTGACTCTGTGGGCAGGATGGGTACTCACAGCTTATTGAAGAAGTGAGAGGCCATTTCTCTTCCCTTCCGCTTCATCTGTCCCTGTGTCTACTCAATGCCTCAAGTTCTCGCCTCTACCCTTCTTGCTTCTGGAACCCCTAGAGAAGAATCTTAAGTCTTACAATACCTCACTGACAGCTTATTTTTTTCCTTTTTCACTCATACATCTTGACAGTTTTTCCCTTGCCTTCTTCATGTTCTAAAAAGCCTGTTTCCTTGCTTATCAACCATCCCTCCAATCACTTGCCTTCCTATCAGTCCTCCTTTTAGATTGAATTCTCAGCCTGCAAAGCAACAAGTATGTTATTCTTGTGCGTATACGCTACGGTACTGTCACAAATCCGTGTTTACGTGCCTAATATTAACACCCACCAAGGACCATGGTTCTCAATGTTATTCTGTCATTTTCCAGGGGAACTTCCCCATATTTTCCCAGAGCGGGGAGCCTGAGGATAGTTTTTTTTTTTAAGATTGGCTCATGCTGTCAGTCATTTATGGATTAATCATTTGCGTATTGGCTGGTCACCTACAACTCATTAGTTACTGCTAGTCACTGGTGATTACTGCACACATTTAGACCCCTTCAATCCTCTAGGCACACAGCATAGCTGCAAAGACAGCAAAGGCCCTCCCACTGTCCAGTGTGATGTGGTCACTGAAGAGCACAGAATGCATTTTCCTTCATTCTGGCTTCAACTCTCAAGCGGAAGGTCCTGCCTCACAATCGTCTATCATGCTGTGTCGTAGGAGACAGCTCATTAGAGATTGGGGGGGGACTCTCGATGCTGTTCTTGAAGTGATTAACTGTTTGACCAGACTACAGTCACTGGGCTTTGTAAGTCTCATCTTAGTAATGAACTATCTCTTTAAGTTCTCTTCCTCCTGCCAGGCCCGGGATGGTTTCAATGAAAACTGTAGATGCAAACATGTAGGCATAGATAGCCTAGATCTTTTTGTTGTTGTTGTTGGGCTTTTGTTGTTTGTTTTTGTTGTTGTTATGGTTTTGTTGAGAAAGGGTTTCTGGGTAGCTCTAGAGCCTGTCCTGGAACTCATTTTGTAAACCAGGCTGGCCTCAGACTCACAGAGTGAGTTAATCCCAAGGGCTGGGATTAAAATGAATGCCACCACTGCCTAACCATATCCTAGATCTTAAAGGTTAAGGTGGACATCTCTACATTTAATTTTGGGTGGTGAGGGGGAGAAAGAGAAAGACAGGAGGGAGGGAGGGAGAGAGAGAGAGAGAGAGAGAGAGAGAGAGAGAGAGAGAGAGAGAGAGAGAGAGAGAACACATGTTCACTTCTGTTCTCTGCCTATTTGTGTCATTCATCTGGTCAGGTCTCTCCATGCCTTTTGGCTTATACCATGTGTGTAGGAGGTCAGGTCTTTATTTCTTCCCACAGAACAAGGAACTGAGTTAGAAGACCGTTCCTGTCTGCAGCCTGGTTCTGTCAGGCTCGGATTCATCATCCGGCTAATCTCGTTAGTTGCCACTTTCCAACGGACTCTAAGAATACAGATCTTTAACTTAGCAAAGGGCATCTTTGTTGTAATTATTCCACAATTTGGTATAGTATTACCAAATGGAATGCCAGACATTCTTTCTATAGAAATCCATACTCACAAAGGAAGTCCTTCTGAAATTACAGGATGCCAAGTACATCTCGCTAACAATTTGTGCCTTGCTTATCAGTCTGAGGCAATGTGGTGGAGGTTCTTGAGTGATCATCTGGCGTTCCAACTGCTTCTGTGTGCAGGAGTATGCTAGTCTCCCAGGCGCCGCACTTCCACAAGTGTTAGCCAATAATGAGAATGCAACACCTACCCTTCGAAAATAAGAAATGGCTCCTGGGAGCCCGAGGCAAGAAAAGAGTGAAGGATATCTGTCCGTTCTATATTAATTAAATTTATATGTCAATTTGTTACTTGGTATTATTTATAGTAATACTAATTTATATTTATTGTAGCTGTGTTTTCGTAATCTGGGTTTGTTGTGCTTGCTTCAGCTGCAACATCCCTCATTGTGATGCAGTATTATAGATGGAGAAACATCACAATAAGAAGAGATTTGCTCTTCCTCTCACAGTTTCTCACAAGATACTCAGGGCCAGATTAGTTCATCTGTTCAGCCTTTATTACCCAGCGAGACATACAAACAAAAGCTAAATGGGAAAATGTTCTACAAATTGTAAATTATGATCCTGCTTCTATTCTATTTCGAATTGAATATTCACAATCAAAGGACGCCTTTGGAAATTGGTGGCAACTTCAGAGGCCTTCCTTACCCAACTTGGATAGACATTTTATATAATTACCTGGGCTCAAAACTTTAGAAATAGTATGTGTTAAGAAGAAATCCAAAATATGACTTAGGGGCATCCATTGCTTTGGGCCACATCAATGTAAGAAGACCAGAATTCTCTGACCCTAGGTTTTAGCAATGAATTTGTAGCTTCTTGGTAATTTTCAAAGTTATTTTTGGATCGCATACTGGTATCAATATAAGCACCTCACACACAGGTCTTTTGGATATTTCAGGATTTTTCTCCTACTGCAGCAGGATCGTGGCTGATGAGGAACACGTGAGAGATACGGGCTGTAGAGTCACTGTGCTAATGGGAAGTACCCCAATCTATGACTGGGGCTTCCAGGAATAAATTCCCCTTCTGGGCTCTCGGGGGAAAATCACCCCAGATGGTAACAGTGAGCAGTTGCAGAGAAGCGATTATCTGAGGTCTCGCAGAGAGCTTCTGGCAGGATCCACTAGGGAGAAACCCTAAGGAAATCCACCCTACACCCTGTCTTGGGAACCACATCTGCTTCCTCAAAAAGCCATATTCCCCGAGGCTACGCATTGTCTTGTATGAATAAAATGAGTACCCCAGAACAAGGGAATCGGTGCTGTCTGTGGTCTTGGGTAGTCTAATGCTATTCCTTTATTTAAGGTTCTTGGAAATGGAACCTGACTCTCTTATTTTAGTGTGTGCCTGTATATATGTATGTGCCTCTGTGTGTGTGTGTGTACGTGTGTGTGTATGGTATACATACACATGTGTGTGAATTTTGCTGACAAGTTTGCTTTCGATTCTGGGGTGCTTACTATTCATACCCAAGAACTTAGAAGCTGAGAATCTCACACATGAGAAAATAAGCTCACAGACAGATACTTTGCGTGTTCAGAAAGGACAGAATGGAAAGAAATTTGAACGGTCCTCTTGTCTTTATTCTAGCATTTTAGTTGCATAAAAGTTCTCAAAAATATGAGACTACTTTTAGATATCAAAAGCCAAAGAGGGCAATATTTTCCTAGATGGTCATCTGTGTCTTTCATTCACAGAGTGTTACCCAGGGCTTTTCATCCAGATGTTGGAAGATTCAGATTTCAATATGTTTATATGTACAAACACAAACCACAATGCTCACTTAACTAATGTTTGTGGAACCCTCGCTGTACATCAATCCCTGCACACACACTGGAATGGGTTGGCACCCTCCATGGAGCTTAGAAACTAAATAAGCAGCTCTTTAGCTTAGGTAGCAAGAACCTAGTCCAGTGAACAGGCAGCAAGAAAGAATGCCTAGAAGAGGTGGGGGAAGAAAACCAGCTAGGTAAAGACTAGGTGAGTGTACCGGCGGGTACCGGTGGTACCGGCGGTCGGAGGGGTTAGGAAATAACCAAGATAGTCCTTTTATAATAAATCAGTTTTAAGAAAAGGGGAAATAAGGGAACTTACAGAACCAAGGGTCCAGCGGAGTAGAAGGTAACGCGGGGGATAGCAAAACGGGGCTCCTTCCGGCACCCCGATCCTATTTAAGGGGTATCCTACTCCCCTGGGGCAGCCACGCCCCTGAATGCAGGGATTGGGCCAGCTGCCCCAACAGGTGAGGATTGCAGAGTGGGCAGAGAGATGGGAAGGATGCAGTTATATATAGGAAGCCCTACAAAGCCTGAGGAGAAAGATGATATATGATTTCTCAAGGCACCTCAGGTAACTTCCTTCAATCAATTTAACAAGTATGTATTTGGCATCTACCGTTTCTTACCCTCTATCATGCCATGCAAAGCATACACAATAACATTGCATAGTCACATATGACTCCTTCTCTAAACGTTACATGCACTGAGAGGGCATGGAAATCATAAGGCCTGAGACAATACAAGAACCTTTGGTCACACAAAGCAGCATGCAAACTCCAACCTCCACAGTGAAGGGTGAGGAGGAAGAGACACATTACTGCTTGGGGGCCGAGGGAGAGAACTGTGCTACAGAGCAGGCAATACATTATAATCATGGTTGCTGCTGACCACTTTATATCTTTCAGAACGTAAGCCCAGCAAAAACTTCTGCACACACACCTTCACCCGCCCCGCCGACAGGTTCACGCGTGCACACTCATCATAGATTGTGCAACCAACTCGCCCCCCCACCGTTGACATTTGTCATCTCCCCGACAAGATTGCGAAAGCCTCTTCGCAGACCTGCCCACCGCCAACTCATTCAAGTTCATCCTCCATTCTGCTGCCAAAGTTATCTTTTAAAAACACGTATCTGCTAATATCATCTGCCTTCAACACTTAAGGACACCCAGGTTTCCTACACAGAATTTCATCAATCTGTCAATCTGTCACCCACTCCCTGTGGGGGTCTGCTTCCTAGACCGTTTCCAGTCTTATCCTCCATCACTCTGCACTTATCCATGCACATATTATATATTCGCATGTCTGCTCTTCTGATCAGGCCACGCCTTCTGCTTGGTAAACACCGACTCACAGTAGAAGACCACTCAGCGATATTAGAACATCTATTACAGTACATTATGTACATATGCATGAGAATGATTCCACTCCATTCTGCACCTTTGGAAGACTAAGGTCATGTGTTATTTGTTTATGTTTCATTCTTTCAATTTCTAATAAGTATGTGGCATTTATTGAGTTAAAATGGTTCGCTGGGTAATGTAAATATATCTAAACATTATAATCTACCCATCTACTTACTTTTCCTCTCTGACCGTAGAAGCAACCCATTCATTATAGTAGCTGGAACTATGTACAGTGCATTGAAATTACTAGGACAGATGATCCAATGTTTACTAGCTCATAGGAGATTTAATACTTTGTAGGGGGATGATATGAGTCACAGAGATAAAGAGGGAGAACGAGGTAAGAAACAACATCGTGCTGCTTGATCGATTGGTGGATTAAATCCCTTCCTCATTCTGAAAAGTGTTTAAAACAATTTAAAAGATAACTTACCAGATATCAGCTAATTTTAAAACATATGTATAAGATGAAAGCAAAAGCCCAATAAGGGAAATCCCCGGAGCTGAACTGGGGAGGTCGGTAGAACTTTGGCTATATCATGAGGGAAAGTTGAGGACAAGGCAAGGACCAAAGATACTGAGAAAGAGGGGAAGATCTTGGAGGAGTTCACGGCAGGTAACCTCAAACTACTCAAAATAGCAAGGAGTCTTATGAGATTGAAGGCTATAAAGATAGGATTAGAGGCTTGGGGAATTGTTACCAGGAATTTTTATGAGGAACTCCCAAGAAAAAGAACAGTCATGCAAAATGCATTCCATAAGTAGTCATGGGATGTGCGTCTGCCGAGCACGCTGCCAGCGTGGTATCAGGGAGGGAGACAGAGGCTTGAGGAGTTAGAATGACTAGGACAGAGTTAGTGCAGAAGTGGCAGTGGCAAGGTGCTGTGGGGTGCAGGAGTAGAGGCCCCCACACTCATCTCTGCTTCCTTCTTCCAGCCCTGTGCTCCAAAGTAGACCTTTGACCTCTACAGTGTGCCTTTGCCTCTCCTGCATCTGAAACAGTCCTGCTCTACTGGTCCCCCGGCTCTCTGTAAACTAGTTCAAGTGTCTTTTCAAGAGGAAATGAGAGAGGGAGGAGTCGGGAGGGAGGGATGCATCTCTAGCCATCACCACATTTCTCTTTCTCCTCTCTTTTAAGCTGTAAGTTATGCCCACTACCTCCATCCTTCTACTTCACAGTCATTTTTGATCTGGTTTCTTCCTCCTCGCAATTTTCCTGGGGAGAATGGTGTAGCTCCTCACGAGCTGTTCTATATTGCCACATCAAAGGACGGACCTCCTCCGCTTTTTAAATTTAGCTTTCTACCTATCACCGTTTCTGATTTGTATACAGTATTATTTTGTGATTGATAATGCCTCCCTCCTTGACCTATCGTATTCCTCCTCTCACATCTGCTCACCTCCTCCTTCTCAACTGGTCCCACTCCTCCTCTTGAGTCTGTTATGTGTGTGTGTGTCTGTGTGTGTGTGTGTGTGTGTGTGTGTGTGTGTGTGAAGTGTTGCCCAACGCCTGCCTGTTTGTTGTAAAGCCAGGTGGTGTCCAGAAGATGAGACCGCATCCTCTGTCACGGGCATTTAGTGGACTCTTTTGTGATTCCCTGAGCCACCAAGGGAAGAAGGGAGGGAGGGAGGGAGGGAGGGAGGGAGGGAGGGGAGGGAGGGAGGGATACAGATGTTCAGGCTAGGACTGAGCACTCAACAGTCCCCTACTTGGCAGTTCCACTCTGCCCTGGCCACTGCCAGTTGCAAGGAGAGGTTTCTCTAAGTCTCAGGGCTGCGATAGCTCAATAGGCAGTTTAACTGCCTATCCATTTATCAAAACATCCTAGTAGATTTCCTCGTATGGCCTGCGACCTCTCTGACCATAGGCTTTTTGGCACCCCATGTTGGGCACCAAACTGAAGCATGATTAATTGAAAACGCAGAGATAGATATTGGGGTTCAACCTGAAGCTCAGAAAAAGCAAAGTAGCCAGCCACTGGCTCTTACCTCGACCTCAGTCCAAAAAGAAAAAAAAATGGCGATCCTGCCTCCAAGAGACCTCAGGATGAGACTGTGTCTGAAAGCTGTCTCCTTCCATTTTATAATCCTCTCTAGTTCTGGGATTAAGGGTGTGCACCACTACCGCCTGGTTTCTATGGCAAACTAGTGTGGCTACTGGGATTAAAGGTGTGTGTCACCACTGCCTGGTCTGTAAGGCTGACCAGTGTGGCTGTTTTACTTTTCTGATGCTCAGGCAAGCTTTATTTATTAAAAATACAAATGAAATGCCACTACATTTTTGACCACGTTTGCCGAGGACATTTCTGCCATATTTGCCACCTGATTCGTGTCCCTTCATGAAAAGCATTCCCTCTTGGCTTCTAGGACAGCATACTCCCCGTCTTGGCCCATTGTCTCCTTTTCCCCCTCTGTCGTGAAGGTCCCTAGCTCTTCTCCATGGGAGCTTCATTCTGTTTCAGTGACAGCCACCACCAAGATACCGATCACTCTGACATCCACATCTCCAACCTGAAACTCCCCCTAACTCCCTGCCAGAATCCCTGCCTGCCACACAGCCACACCCCAAGGAGAGCACACCCTTCCTCCATCACATCCCGAAAGTTCTGCCACCCCCTTTAACATCACAGCTGCCCTTGGCTCCTGCCTTCCACTCATGCCTACGTTAACCAGCAATCAAATCTAGCCAGTCATAGCTGTCGCTGTTGTTCTTGTGCCACTGTTGCTGCTGCAACTGTCCAGACTTCATTGCTTCCTGCATCATTCATGTGAGGTTCCCTATCTGGCCTTTATCCTTTCAAACCGCATTTCACGTACCCACTGGAGTATACTCTCGAAACTGGAAACCCAGTTATCTCCTTTCCAGGCAAAACTGACAGCTACAGGCTACCTCCTCTGCCCTGCTGTTGAAAAGCTCACCGACTTGTCTCTCCCTGTTGCTGTGTTTTGTTAAGATGGTTGATTTTTTTTCACTCTCAGAACGGTATTTCTTTCCTCAATGCCTTTGTTCACGCTGTAATTGATTTTCACAGGGCTCGCTCCATTTTATGAATCCCGATTAATGTGTACACGTCACGTAGTATTATAGTCGCCCTGCCCAAAATGTCTGTCTTAATCTATGCCTGTGTGCTTCGGGAGCATGGGAAAAAAAATCTGTTAATGTGTCCTGTGTTCCTACCTCAGCTTCATCCTACCTCCACTGACTTTAAGCTCTTTTGGAAGAGAGAATATATTATCTTGATCTCTTCACCTAGTCTATGGAGCACGGTCCATATGTACTCACTTCATAGAGGTTGTAAACTGGTGCTGTGGATGGATGAATGAATGAATGAATGAATGAATGAATGACTTCATGAAGAAACTCCATCAGTTCAGACAAACTTCAGTGTCTCTCATCCTCATAATTTTTAACAAGCACTGGAGGTAAATCTGGAAGTTATATCTATGTGGCTAATGAGTAGTGGTACTCCACCCTTGTTAGGGTTAATGACTATCCTGGTTTCTAGTGGAAGGGCTTCTGAGTCTACTCGTCTACCTTTTGGAAAGGTGAAGAAGAAGAAGAAGAAGGCACTGATTAACTAGTAATGAGCAATTCACGAATCAGTCCGCCCAGCCAGTGCTCCCTAGCCACGGCCAGACTGCAGGCAGAGTGACAGCAGGTCTACCTGTGGAACAGTGGGCCAGAAACCAGGCCGTTCTGTGAAGTTTACACCTGTGAACATAGACAGTCACATATTTGCTGGGTCCGGTGCAAAGAGAAATCGTAGGGTCCCTTATTTACAAGCAGAAGGAAGGGTACCATGGGAACACAAAGAAAGCCTTTCCTGGGGTCGGTATCTAGATGGCTATGGTGGTTCATTTTATTTGCTGTTTAATCTTCCAAGAAAAAATTAAAATTTTGTATTTTAGCATGAACCTTGCCATTTGTTTTTGCATTGTGCAAATGCTGCATTTAAACGCAGATATTTGAATAAGCATCTTCTACAGTGTTATCAGAGTTTCACGGTGTATAGTCTGATTCTTATCCACGAATGCCTTGAGTTGGCCAGAGAGGTGGTAGAGGGATTGCAAACCCAGGAAGGCTAGAAGGGAGAAGGCCCCAGATGTGGTGCTGGTGTAGCAAACAACATCAAGCAACAGATACTTGGAGGGAGAACACAGACCCCAAGGCACTTTGGACCCTGCCTTCTGATGCCAGGTCAGGGGGACATCTTGGCTTGAACCCTAGATCTTTCTGACTCATGCCACACATTGTAGGAGCAGCATCTAGGGATGGCTCACTGGATGCATCTCTTGCTCAGGGACCCATCTCCCAAACCCACAACAGACAGGTAATCTATCTCCCTAGAAATTTTGAGCCTCTGTACTAAGATATTCTCTGCTTGTGATTCTGGGTAGCACCCAGCTGGCATTCTACCAGGTGCAAAGAATACCCAACATAAGCCCTCTCTGAACCAGACCCCTGCTAGGATGACAAATAACAGCCTGTGAGGAGGGCAGGCAGGGCCCAGGGCACCTGGAAGCAGCAGAGAGGGTCTCTGCTAGAACCATTCTTGGGAAGCAGCAGGAAGAGGGACCCCTCATGGGCTGAGATGCCAAGTCCCCAGATCATGAGCCATTGTCCCATCAGACTTCATTTATAAAACACAACTTCAAAGTAAAAAAAGAAAAGGAAGGAAGAAAGGAAGAAGGGAGGGAGGGAGGGAGAAAAGAAAGAAAGAAAGAAAGAAAGAAAGAAAGAAAGAAAGAAAGAAAGAAAGAAAGAAAGAAAGAAAGAAAGAAAATTCAAGACAGTATCAAGGAGCATAAACTCCAAGTGTGAGGCCCTGTTGCCTGGGACCCTGTGAATTACCCAGTTAAGTGACTCACCCATGGCCACAAAGCAAAGTAAATGGCAGAGCTAGGAATAAACCTGATTTTTCTTCCCCACTACACATGCCACCTCTTTCAGAAGAGGCTATTTCTGGAAAAAAAACAACACGAAACTAGAAGATTTACAGTGCTGTGTTCTTAAAAAAAAAAGTGCTTCCTGCAGGCACCCTTTATTTATAGCAATTTTACTTTAAGTTGTATAAAGCCACTTCATACTGATTATGTCACCACATCTCCGAAAGGAAGGAGAATTGTTATTCCCATTCTACAGACGGGGAAAACATTCCCTCATCCAGACTCCCGCTGCTAATAAGAAGGATAACTGTGCTTGAGACTATGAATGCCACCTCTTTATCCTTTTTCTTACGAATCCACAGGCCCTAGGATGGAATTATGGGTGAGAGTGGAGATCACTAAGCTGGTAGGGGAAGCCAGCACCATCAGACACCAGGGGAACAATCACATGTGACCAGCACTTGTCCACAGGGTGGCAGAGCCGGGGAGACCCTGTTTCCAACACCCACTTCCCTCCAACCTTGGCAGCCACAGCAGCTCTGCTGCTTCTTGGGTGATATCTATGGAGTTGTTGCTTATCTCTGTGATTCCGAAGTCCCTAAAATGGGAGCAGGGCAACATCTGTTTTATAGACTTGTTCTGATGATGGCAGCACCGTCGACTCTCGGGGATTAAGGGTTGTTATCATATAATCATCCTCATTTGCAGTCGGTAATTACTAACAGAGCCCAAGTCCCCTTTCCCTCTCAGGCTGAACAGTTATTTGAAGAAAGTGGTTCTCCTGCCCCAAACAAGAAGAATCATCTTTTCTTTAAAGTGGGGAGTTATATGAGGACTCACACACTGGGACCTCCAGATGTGTTTGGAAGGCACATCTGGTTCAACTCTCTCACTATGGGTGCAGTTGAGAAAAATAAAAGGCCTAAGAGAGTTGAGTGATCTTTCCCATGTTTATATAATTCATTTTTAAAATAAGCCAAGACCCTTAATTTGGTGCCCATTCCTGAGGAATATTGCTTCTGTTAGATAAAACAAAAGCCCATGACTGCCATTGCTTTGAAATACTGATTTTCCATAATGTGGAATGATTAACACAGCCTCTGTACTTTGGCTTTTATAATTATTCCTGATGATGATCGTCATTATTCTGTGAAAAGTGATCTAAATTCATTTGCCCTCCCGTACACGTACATCGAAGGATATACTGGTATTATTTTCACAGTATGTTCTCTTTCTCCTGCCGGATAGGAAATATTTCTGAGCCATATGGGATCCTAATTCTCTGAATACTTTTAGATTATCAGATGTCTCCACTGACAGCCCTGGATAGAAATCAAATCATGAGAATTTGCAAAGCTGGAAAAAAAATTTTAAGAACATTTTGGTGTTCTGGTGTCCTGGCAATTGCATCTTTATCTTTCCTTCAATTAGTGGAGAGAGAAAAAACACATCAGGCATCCGGTGTTTTGGAGTTTGCTGCCGGGACGTTTCAGTGCTTTGACTGAACCCTTACATCCCCCGGTGAGCCTTAGACTGCATTCTCTTATGAGCCTGTACTTCCCGTCCCTGCTTTCACATCACTCAATGAAGCATTAGTTTTAGTTGGCTCTCAGCAAACAAGAACTGAGGAAAGGCAAAGATGTCGAATCATGTCCCTGTCTCCCAAGAAGCTTGCCAACGGGTAATGGAAACGAGAAATCTAATACCTAGGAGAAAGCAAGCAAGGATTCTGAGGCCTGTTTACCACTTTTTCAATCTAAACGTGATATATCGTTTCTAAATAATATACATTTGAGGTTGATTTCCTGACAGTTTAGATACCACTGGGATGTGTTAGAACTTTTCCTTTAGCCTGAAGTCTGTTTTGTGTTGGCTGAGTGCTCTTGTCCATGGAGCCTGCCCTAGAGTGTGGTCGATATGCCCAGTGACTCTCCATGGGAGAAAAATGAGTCTTTCCCAGCAGGTACCACAATTGCAAATTGCTTCTTTGGTTCTTTATTTTTTTGTCTTCAGAGAGAGAGAGAGAGAGAGAGAGAGAGAGAGAGAGAGAGAGAGAGAGAGAGAGAGAGAGAGAGAGAGAACAAGAAGTTGGGTGTGGAGAGGGGTGAGGTGGAGCTGGGAGGAGTTGGGAGAGGAGAAAGAATATGGTCAAAATATATTGTAGGTTAAAAAAAAGTTGAATAAAAAAATCAAATTAAAAATTGAAAATTAAGCAAGGGAACCTGTAATAATATTTATTATGGGAATGGACTTCTTTTTTTCTCTTTCTCTAGCAAGGTTGAGTGATACGAGAATAGGGAGGTTTTAAGGAAAAAAAATGAACAAACAAGCAAGTGAATAAATAATACGAGTGTTCTGCATGTTACAGATGTGTGGTAAGGGTGGACGTGCCTTGAGTGGACCTTCCTCTTGTGTTCAACCTCCAGTCCAAAGGTGTGATTAACCAGTCCCCAACAGCTCTAAGGGCTTCTCTTGTCTGTGTCATTATTTGATTTTTGTGCTCACTGCTCAATCAGATCTTTCAACTTTCTTGCTCTGCTGGGATTTATCTCCTCACACATCGGTCAAGACTCTGGGGTGAGCATGTCCCCATCACTACCTCTTAAGACTGAGACGAGTCCAGACAAAGTTTTCATGAAGAAAAATATTTTTTATCCGAAAGACATCTCAGGGGAAAAAAAATATCTTAAATACCAAACCCAAAAATAAGTATAGGGAAAAGTCAGGAATATTCCACCAGCCAACTGTTTCAAAAGCATGATCACCATTTACTGTTCACTGAAGGTGTGCTATACCACAAAAGATCTGAGCATGCCCTGTGTCATCTCAAGAGCTCAGGGCATGGTCACACCATCCAAAGCTCTTAGTGTTTCAGCCCAGAATGTGTAATGTGCTAGTATCTCGAGTAAGGTTTTGAGTCTATCCTTCATGTGTTGTATCGACAGAACACCAGGCTTCTGTAAAATTATGCTTCACACTGAGTTCTGACTTTTCACAACCTCTGGGTACCTGATGCTGCAGTTGCAAGCTCAAAGCTGCTCACAGATATAAGAAAGTGCCAGCCTCCTGAACACGTGGCCACATCATATCCAGCCATTGTTGACTGAAACTGAAATTGAGAGGTGAAATTAAAAATTGAAAATTAAGCAAGGGAACCTGTAATAATATTTATTATGGGAATGGACTTCAATAGCCTCTTCATGAGATTTTGCCATTTTGAGTTGAAATGGGATGAAACCGGCAATATATGTAATGATATATACATATATGCAATGTATGTAATAATATATATTTACATATATTGCAATATAGACTCACAAACACACTCTTGCGCACACACACTTGATTCTGATAACTTCCTTTTCCTAACCTCCCTTCTTTGTCACACTTGTGTTCATCAATTCCAGTCTGTATTCAATAAAATATGGCAAACAGTAAATACCCATTGCCTCCGTCTTGACTTCTGTTACACAGCGTGAGACCCGTTCCTATCATTATTTTCACTGACATAGAAAACTGGCCAGAGATGCTCAAATGTGGAAAATGGGAGAGAGCTTGTGTATTCAGGAAGCCTTACGTCTCCCAAAGCCCAGGCCCCTCTGCTTCCTGACATCCGGTGGAACTATCCGTAACTGGCAGTCAGAGGACCATGGGCTCCCCTCTGTCATCTCTCCATAAAGTCTGCCTCTATATGAGCAAAGTCCACAGGACTTTCTAATGGGCACAGAAACTGGCAAGTGATTTTTTTTCCTTTACATCGGGCATGCAGATGCATTTCTGGAAGTTTCTCCACGGGCAGATCTGCCACGTGCACAAACACTGCTCCAAGGGGGCTCAGATGTTGAGCAGAGTCAGACTTTGAAGCAGCGGGTAGCAAATGAAAAGGGACTCAGCCTAACAGCAGCGTGCATCACAGCCTAGGAATCAGATTGCCAGGGCCGTGGCATGTGAATGTCTTCAGCCTGCATACTGCTAAAGCTTTGTCTATAGTTTATCGACTTAGAATCTTTATCAAGTACTGTTCTGGTTTATTTTTTTAGAATCTTGAACACATACACAATGTGTTTTGGCCAAATTCACTCCCTAGTTCCTCCCCCACCTCCTCTCACTATGTTCTACCAAATCATGCATTTCTTTATTGCAATCACTGGCTCCAGTTGAAGCTGGTAGCATGTACGTGACATGGGGCTACCCACTGGAGCATGGGCAACCTACCCAGGACTGAATCCTGGAAGCAAACTGACTCTCCTTCCTCCAGCAGCCATCAACTGCCAATGGCTCTTCAACTAGGGGTGGGGTCTTATGATCCCTTTCCCCATCCGCATTATCATTTTGCTCGGCTTGATCTCATGCACGTCCTGTGCAGGCAGTCACTGCCACTACAAGCTCACGTGTGCAACAGGCCTGTCCTGTCCAGATAACACTGTTTACCTATCATCTTCCACAGTCTCTGGCTCTTCCAGTCTTTCTGCCTCCTCTTTCAGGATGATCCCCGAGCCTTGGGTTAGGGGTATGTGTGATATAGATGTCCCATTTAGAGCTAAGCCCTTCACGGTCCATTCTCTGTAGGCTGACCAGGTATGAGCCTCTGTATTGAGCTCTATCCACTTCCAAAAGAAGCTTTCTCTGATGAAGGCTGAGAGTGGCATTAATCTATAGGTACAAAGCTGAGTATATAGAGAACAGAGCAGTGTGATACTAGATGCATTTAGCAACATGATAATAATAGATTCTCTGCCCAGGGCCCGTGACTTGCTGTGCTGTACCTTTGACCTACTGGCTCTTCTCATTGGTTCCAGGGAAAGTTTATATTTACTTTGAAAGTTTGACTCCCCGGAGATGCTGTGGGAAGCTGCGGGCTGCGTTCCCGCCGCCCAGTTCCCAGCAACTGGCTAGCTTTACCCAAAATAATTACACGGAAACTGTATTCTTTTAAATACTGCCTGGCCCATAGTTTCAGCCTCTTATTGGCTAATTCTCACATCTTCCTTTAACCCATATTTAGTAATCTGGGTAGCACCACGAGGTGTGGCTTACCAGGAGAGATCTTAACCTGCGTCCATCTCGGAGAGGAGCAGCATGGAGACTCACTATGGCGACTGAAGCGTCTCCCCAACTCTACTTCCTTGTTCCCACAATTCTGTTCTGTCTACTCCACCTCTCTTAAAGGGCCAAGGCAGTTTTCTTTATTAGTAATGAAAGTAACACATAGACACTCCTCCATCACGGAGAAATCCATCCACATTGTTCTCTGAAAGGTCAGATTTCACCTCCTTCAGATAGTTGATGTTTGTAGGGCTGTGTTTCCGTTTGGGTTGTAGAGTTCAATATGCCGCCAGATTCCTTCATATGTTCATTACACCGTCACCAAATGAGCTGGTTCCAAATTAGTTGATATCCTTCAACTCGTCCTCTTGTGGTTGGAATAAAGTGAAACATACTGGGTTCTGCAAGTCCCTGAATTACTCACGCCTTTCCTTAGTTTCTACTCCAAAGTCTCTTTATCTTCAGCCAGTAAATTCTGCTTCTGTCTGTCCCTACATCTTTGGCTCTGTTCCCATCTTTGTGTCTTTGTACATGTTGTGACTTCAGCCAGTAGTGTCCCTTCTAGTAGCTCTTCTTGTGCCTCTCAAGTCCTTCTCATCGTTTAAATTGCCTCTGAAAGCTTTCTTGCCCAGTCTTCCCAGCACACGGGTCTTCTGGGTTTAGTTTTGTTTAATCCCAGCACTCTATTAAGTGTTCTTTACAGCAGCCTGAGTTTCTGTGTGAGCATGAACGCATGATCAGCTTCTTTGTGCGTCACATTTTTTAATTCTTCAAAAAAGTTAATGGTAACAACTTTAGAAGTTATTGTGTGCAATAAAAAAGCAAAATGATTAATGACACATAGTAAATATAAGACCACTATATCATAATTTGTATGGTTTAATTCAATTATTTTCCTGTTTTATCTGCTGGACTTTAACTTCTAATGTTAGAAGATCTTGTCTGTCATAGGACAGTGGTCTCAGAACCAAAGTACAATGCCTGAGACAGAGGAAGGGTTCAGAAACTGAGTTGAACAAATTTATGTTTATGATGACCACATGAATGATGTGGACTGGGTTCTGTTGGTTCATTCCCATCTTTCTGTGACTTTGTCTCTAAAGCCACCCAGTGAAGCAGGTGAAAGCATGGTGCCACCTTAAATGTCAACTAATGTATTCTTCCCGGCAACGTTATTTCCCGCAATACTGCCTTTACATTTCAGAACAAATACTTCCCCTCCCTCGCTCTTCCCTCCCTCTCTTATCCTTCTTACTCCTTTCTTCTTGAGTTTCTTTAACTAAAATGTATCTGAACATACTTCTCCGTGTCAGGAACCATGGTCCCCTTTGAACCTAGACATGTCTGTTCCTTGTAGACGGCCATCTCTGTGGATTATGATTAAGTTGCTATTTTGACTAGATTCTCGGGAATTTATCTGCCTTCATGGTCACACTTTCCTCAGCTTAGATCCCCTTTCTCAGAGTCCCCAACTCACTCCCTTTTCCCTGCATCCTTACCATAGTAGCAAGGGACACAAAAACCATCCACTTGTTCCCAGACAACCTCCATTTTAATTCATTCCTAGACATCCTCCTCCTTCATTCTGCCTTTAAAAGAGACCTAAAGGAGTCACCCAAGCATGCCTCTGACCCAAGACCTTCTCCTCAGTTGACTGACCAGTAGACATCCATCTGCAAGGATCTGCAACAAGAGGGGGATCCCTCACACCCACCTGTCATTAAACCGATGCTTCCCTCCTCGCTGTGTGGACCCAGGACAGAATGGGACAAGTTGAGTGGTGCTTTAGCCACACCGCCCTCAGTTACATTTATTAAGAGGCTGGATGTGGATTTAATAATCTGAAAGGAGAAATAACCACTTGACCTTTCAGATGGTATATAATTTATTAGAAATAAAATGTGTTAGAGAATATACATCATCCTGGAAATCGACTCTGGGCATGGCTGTGTAACTGTTAACTAGAGGAATCACCTATTCCTACTTGATTCTCTCTCTGGAGCAAGTGAAGCTCTATCTTGGAGTCTGATAGAATCAAACACTGATCTCGGATTCCTCAGACCCTGAGTATGTAAACTTGAAATGATTTCACGTGCCCAAGACTATTCCTTCATCTCTAAAATGAGGACAATGCCACCTAACTTATTATTATTATAAGATTCTTATAAGGGCTGGAGAGATGGCTCAGAGGTTAAGAGCATTGCCTGCTCTTCCAAAGGTCCTGAGTTCAATTCCCAGCAACCACATGGTGGCTAACAACCATCTGTAATGAGATCTGGTGCCCTCTTCTTGCCTTCAGGCATACACACAGACAGAATATTGTGTACATAATAAATTTAAAAAAATAAAAATAAATAAAAAAAGATTCTTATAAGGTTTACAAATCAAGTGGGCAGTGTACTGGAGACCATGAACACATGATCATTGGTATTTAGTATTCCCCCACACCCCAGCCAGAGGCATGTGTAAGAGGAGCCCATTGGAAATATCAAGGAATCGTGTTCCTCCTTGGGCAAGAGCAGAGTTTCCACGCTAAGCCAGGTGCTGCTCCGTTTTCTCTCAAGAGGCACTGGGAAATGAATGTTCAGCATGTTAGACAGAAGAACAAAACTCGTCATTGCCAAGATCATAAACAGCCTACTCAAGGAAAAAAAAAAACTAACTTCACAGCTTGTGATTGGGAAAGGACACGGGGCAGCTGCGAACTGTTTTCATCTTTGCTCTTGGCTTGTTTTTCTAATGACTCGCCTTTAACACTCAGCCCGCATTGCAATGAGAGCAGAAAAAGTAGAACCAAGGTGTCCCCTCTAACCCCAACTCTACCCCAGTCAGACTCAACCACTGGCAAAGACCATGAAAAGAATCTAATAGCCAGCTGCCCCTCTGGGAATGGTGTAAAACCAGATAGACACTATGCCGCAACAGAAAAGTTTAAGTGCCATGCTTAGTTAGGGAACACTTAAACTAGAAAAGCCCACGGGTCCCTGGAAGCCCTGATTCCGTGATTCAGTGAACAGAGAAGAACCTGAGCAGGGGGAGGGATGGGTCAGGCAGTGTTCTAAACGATCTTCTACAGAAAGGCAGTCATTGATGCTTAAATGTCATGAAACCAGACATAAAATACAGTTATGTAATTTCATGTGCTTTCTAAATAGCAAAATACAAATGACTTAAGCCAAACCACTTTTTTTTTTTTGTTTGTTCGTTTGTTTGTTTTGTTAAACTGAATCTTCCCTGGCCTGCATCAGCCACACTGGAGGTGCTCTGAGAGTGACTCAGTGCTTGTCACCCTCAGAGGGCGACTCTCTGGGGTCATTTATGAAAAACAGTCCTCAGCTCCAAGTTAAATGGAGTTGCAGGAAGAATGAAATACAGTCCCATACAAAAGGCACTTTGAATGGTGCCTCGCTAGCACGTAGAAAGAATTCAGTACAGAATGTTGTTTGCCACAGCTGCCACTGTGTAAATGTGGAAGGAATTTAGAACACATTCACTAGATAGATAGATGATAGATAGATGATAGATAGGTAGATACATAGATAGATAGATACATAGATAGATAGATAGATAGATAGATAGATAGATAGATAGATAGATAGATAGATGATAGATAGACAGATAGATAAGCACCTTTGAAGCTATCTTTGGAAGTGTTGCCAGATTTATATCATCTTTAAAGAGGTAGAGGACTGTTAAATACATTAAATGGCCCTTTCCCATGGGTGAGTCTGTACCAGGATGGGAATGGGTGTGGAGAACACTGCCAGTGCAGTCTGTCTGTCCTGTCCATCTTTCTGTGTCTATGTCTATATCTGGGGGAAAGTATAAACACTCCAGTAAATTTTGTCCACATCAGCTTTTCCTCTTACCTCAAGAAGCTGCAAACCGACCCCTGTCAAGACGAAGACTAGATTCCCTCTCTGGTAGCTATTAGAATTTTGGCCAAAAAAGTATGGATCACTATACAGATGCCTTCACAGCACTTTATAAATAAGTGTAATGCTAATACCTATTTAAGCATGTATCTCAAACTAACCATAGTTACAACTGACAGTTGAGCCAAATCATACTCAACACTCAAATAAGTAAATACCTCTCTACTCAAATTTCTTCTCCTTTTCAGTGCTTGAGAGTAGATGCTTCAAAAAGGAAAGAGGCCTCAAAAATAAAAGTTTAAAAAATGTTAACAAAAAAGGGGGGACTAGAGAGATGGTTTTGTAGTTCATAGCACTTGCTATTCCTGCAGAGGACCTGGGTCAGTTTTCCAGAACCCACATGCTAACTCTAACCCTCTTCTGGCCTCCTCAGGAACTGCACCCAGTATACATGGTGCACACACAAGCAAATCACATTAAATAAAAATAAATAAATCTTTAAAAAATGGTGACAAGAATTTCATTGTGACCAAATTAGCTGTCAAATACCAATTTAAAAAATAAATCTAAGATTAATTTATTTTATTAGAATATATAACCTGAATGTAGGAATGTCTTTAGCTTATTGAATAGTGGTGTATATCCAAGCAAGAAACAAAGAGATGGACCCAGAAATGTTCACTGTGATGCTGAATTGATCATAGACATGTGGGAAGGGTTATGATTACATTTTGTCTATATCTGTTTATTTTCTACTAATACTGTATTGTTGGTGGAAGCTGTGTGTTCATTCCCAGCTGCCCAGTTCACAAAATAATCACTCAGAAATTATTTTATTTGTAATACCATTTGAACAGTGGCTTAAGCATATTTCTAGCTAGCTCTTATATCTTTGGTTAACCCATTTCTATTAACCTGTATATCGCCAAGAGGTTGTGACCTACCAGCAAAGTTTTGACAGGCTCCAGTGCAGGCATCTGTCCCTGGTGGCAGCTACAAGGCTTTTCCCTGGCTCTGCCTCCTCTCTCTCCCTCTATCTTCTCCAGTCTGGTTACACTCTGTTAAGCCATTGGTCAAAAGCAGCTTCTTTATTCATTAACCAATAAAAGCAACACATAGACAGAAGGACTTCCCACACCATTTCCCCTTTTCTGTTTAAATAAAAAGTAAGGTTTTAACTTCAACATAGTAAAATTACATATAACAAAACAGGTATCAAGCAAAAATTACAGTTATAATATTTATATCTACTTTGTCTTTTATCATAACTAAGGAAAACTATAACTATTCTTCAATTCCATCAAAGACTCCAGAAGGATATAATACTACCTAAGTGAACAGGAAGTACATTGTAAGCAACTTCCAAAACTCTAGAATTGACAGAGACGTCTATCTGGACAGTCACCCAAAGTTCTTCTGTAACCCTGGGCATCCATCTTCACTCTACAGGCCCATAGTATCCATCAGACTTTCCCATGAAGCAGGAAATTTCAAAGACAGTTCTACCTATATTGGCAGTTTGTCAGTCACTTTCTTCTGAGTCCAGCAGAATGTCTGGCAGACTCTTTCATGAAGCAGGAACCCCAAAGAACTGTCTCACCTTCTTTAGGCAGCTTCAGCGGTCATTTTTCTGTGGGTCCTGCATGTGCAGTTCATACAGCACAGCATCAAGCAGTCCAGGCAATAGCAGTTTCTTTCCCGAAATGGCTAACCAACTCCATGAGGAGCCTCTTCAATGCCCATCATCCACTTGAAGTAGATTGGTGCTGCCAGGAGAAGTTGTGTCTCATTGACATGAAAACTTCTAAATTCTGAAAACATTTTAAATGCCATATTCTATAATCCTTGAAAGATTTGAAGAATGCCTATCTGATTATATCTCTATATATCTATAAAGCCTAACTAACATGACTACAAGCTTGACTATTATAAATGATTCTCTATTAACCTATATTTCTTAATTATACATTACATTTTTAAATGAGATGCACAAACACAATACTTTAATCAAGAGCAGAAATATACATACAACTAATTGACCAATAATTTGTATCAATAGACCAAGATCCATACCAATGCAAATCTCTATAGCATATCCCCCTTTAAATGTAAACAAACATTTATAAACAATATTTGGAAACTTAGGCATAGTTCTCTCCAAATTGCTTCCTGCTTTTTGTTGGGTGAAGTAATTGGGGGGGTGTTCACGGTGACCTTTAAGAGGATTTGGTTATGGAGTATTTAAATGGGGTCTGTGAGTAGTTATGAGCTGCAACTTGCTTAATGGCAACATAGACCCACTGTGTGCCTAAAACTGAGGCAATGTACATGGATCTCAGAGGCAGTGAACATGCCTCAGCCATGTTGGAATGGGCTGAACAAGCAGGCAGGGTCATGTTGGCCCTACCACATCTGCTTAACATTTTTTAAAAAATGGCACTTCTGCTCAGAAAACAATTACAAATACACAATAAAGACAGATTCAGATGGAAAAAACCACTCAATGGGTCACAATGTGTTTAAAACATATACATAGGCTTGGGAGAGAAGAAAAGGAATAAAGAGACAGTAAATGTAATATAAAATAGCACAGACAGTCATAGATCAAAGGAGTAAAGATAATAAAATAAATATTAAACTTGTAGAAAAAGTAATAGAGTAAGAAAAAATAAACTACATAAAGATGGAATATACACAGAGTCTGGATTATATTATGTGTTTTCCTTAAATTTTTTTATTATGAAGGAGCTGAGTACAGAGAGACATTGCATTGTATGAGCCACTAAGCTCAACCAACATATGTATTATAAAGGTATCTTGACTTCAGAATTTGGGTCTAAGGATTTGTTGCCTTGGAAAAGAGGTTCTTCTGTAATTTCTACAAAAGATGAGAACCTTTGGAATTCTTCCAGACTAATGTAGTTTGATGGATCATTGTATTCTCTGCTTTATTTGGTGGCTTAAATATAATGTCTACATGGAATTCCATTGCAGATATAATCTTTAGTGTATGATATTTGGAAAATAAAATCCTAATTGCAGCTTCAACAAAAATCCATGTGACTTTAAATTACAGAAAACTTTTCATAAACTAAAAGTATAAGTAATTAATTAAGCATGTGTAGGAAATGCTGTTGCAATCAAGAGAATATGTGATGGAGGGCTAAGACAGAGAGGCTACAAAAGGACTACAAGATCTTTGGATGCTGATTCATTAGTATGAGATGGGGAATTAAGCATGGAGCATGTGGGCTGCAAGATGGTGCAGCAGGTGAAAGCCCTTGTTGCACAAGTCTGGCGGCCTGAGCATCATCTCCAGAACCACAGTGGAAGAAAACTGACCCTATATGTGTGTCATGACACACATGAGCCCACATTCAGATGTATACATCACACACACACACACACACACACACACACACACACAGCTTAATAATAATAATAATAATAGCTTCCCTCTGTTCTTGAAGAGGCAAACAGGTCTCTCTCTCTCTCCTTCCCCCCCCCCTCTCCTCACCAATCCCTTTATCTCAATAAAACTCACTAAAGCTCAATAATAATAATAATAATAATAATAATAAATGAAATTGGAGCACACTCACCAGCTATTATATGACCATTTTACTAACTGTGCATCTGAATGATGAGCTAAATGTAGCTTTATTCTTGTGCTGCATAGAAAAATTATACATCTGTTCCTTATTGCAATAACTAGTATCTTCATCATTCAGAAAAGATGTGCATTGCATTTCCTTATAAACTGACACCAAATTGACCCAAAGCTTGAGTGTAAGAAGCTAAGATGTGGTGTTTTATTCTAAGAAAATTATGTACAGCTTTATGCCGTAGAAAATATTGTACAAAGAATGAAATATCATTTTCCATGGGCACATTTGTGAGAGCTTGAGGTCATTTCACTATGTATGCACCCTGTTTTAAATATCCTGTTTAAATATAAGGTCACACGAATTCCAAGAAGAATCTAATTGAGCTCAAAATAAAGCAAAAACAATTTTTCCCACCAATAATATCTCTTGATGCTTTCAGTTTGGACCTGAATGAAGATAAAGGGTGAAACCATTTCCCAGCTCAAGCATGTATTAGGGAGAGAGCAGCTTCCCAAGGTCCCAGACATGCTTCCCTAGCAGTTGATTTAATATGGGATATGAAGTCAGTGATTGTAAATGAATTCAATATTGTATGAAAGTTATGAAGCCGCATGAACTCCTCAAGCTGTTGTGAGAGCCAGAGCCATCGGTGTGGGCATTTCTGAGATACAATTTCAATAAAAACAGCTGTTTTGTCTCTATCAGGCCATTAAGTAGGAAACGCAACTTCCTATTTCTGTTTGGTCATCTCAGTGGTCTATCCGGGCTAAAAATCTCAGTGGTCTATCCGGGCTAAAAACTTGCTGTACATAACAATCTCCCTACGGTCAGAGAAACTTCAACTTCTGCTATTAGCGCATAAGATACTAAGTGATTTCTCTTCCTTCTGTGATTTAAGAAAGTAATAAAGCCCCCCGCCCAGATCTGTCAGTAAAGGAGCAGCAGCTGTAGAAACAGCACCTTGGGCCGTCGATGATGCTAGTAAGCAGTTAAGTCGGTGACTAACAGAACCACTCTCTGTGGCTGCTCCTCCGCAAACACCTGTGCAGTGTGCCCTGCAGGGTGCTGAGCAATAACTCATCAACTGCGCTCGTCCTCCCAGGGCGTGGATTTCTTACACCATAATACATGAATGCCGCCAAAAGCGTAGCGAGTTCATAATTCATTTTGACTAAAATTCCTAAAACGTTAGGAGAGAATTTGCTAGAGATGCTACATTTAATATCCACGAACTATGACCAAACGGCGCATAAATAATTACCTCCTGGGAATGATGAGTGTGTTTTATTCTTGGCCTCCGTTTGCCCCATCGACGTGATTTGACTCAGGCTTCGCCATCTATAAGTGCAGAGAAACACTGACTCATAGAACCCACCACAGCGACAGACCGGAAGTCAGCATTATCCAATACCGTGGCCACCAGCCAAATGAGCTGGCAAGTACTTAGATTCAGGACTGGATCAGGCAAGTGGAGGTGGGGGTCAGTCTTCGGTAGGGACGTCTACGGAGCTCTTGGAGGACGGGAGCTGATTATGGAGGTCAACCAAATGGGCGAAGTGGAGAGTGACGGAATGGGAAGGTGAGACCGTGGGACACACCGGGGTAGCTGGTCAAGCAGAGGACCGCCTTGGAACTCTGCCCCCCAAACCAGTGATGCAGCAACGGGATGAAGGGTGAGGACTGTGGTTGGCTTTTATTAGGAGCAAGCGGTGTGTGAAGCTGAAACCCTCTGCATCTACAAAAGCAGGCAACAGAGCCAGAGTAGACGCTAGCTCCTAAGGCGCGAATCGGAATGTCTGTGGTCTTGATAGTGTAACTGTCACCCAAATGCCAAAGGAGATCATTAGAATTGTAAAACCGTATTTTTCTCTGGAAAGCCGTAAGAATCCATAATGCTACAGAGAAGGTATTCTATTATTTCCTTTAACAAGAAATTTTATAAATTTATATTGCTCAGATTGCTTTGTCCAAAAAAAGCCATATTCACAATTTCTCTGAAATAATTTCTTAGAGCTAACTTTAGGTTACAAATTCCAAAATGCTAAAATGTCATTGCAAAATATACACTTTATATTTATATATAATCATACTAATCAAAAGTTAAACATGGCTGAAATAATAGCATTTTAACTGAATGCATATTGAGTAGTCCGCTTCATTTGACAGGTAAGAACAAAGAAGCCTAAAATATATGAGACTTAACATAGTTTTCCAAACCATGGCCCAAACCTAGGTCCGAGCCATCTTATATTTAAGCAGAAGACAGGCTGGAGACATACCAGCATATTTGGGGTTATCTTATGTATTGTAGAAACAGGAAAAATAGAACATTCACCTTTTATTGTCTTTCTCATGACCCAAAATAATTATACGTATTTGTCACGTACAGTGTGGTGCTTCATGAATACATCCTATAGTGAACAAATAATAATTAGCAAAATGAAAAATTCTAATAGCACGCCTCATTAGGGACAGTGAATTGAATCCTTTATATCTCCCAAGTCAGAAGGCACATATTTGCTGCTATGCTTTCCCTAATTTACCCTCATTTTTTTTCAAAAGTGTTTTGTTAGTACCCTGTATGCTAGAAAATCTGACCCAAACAGACAAGGTTTTTGTTCATTTAATACCCTTTTTAAAAAGAATGTCAGACCTTTGTACAGTGTTTCCAAAAGTCTCCTCCCTTATTGCAAGTAGAAAAGACAGTGTGTGCACAGTGTAGAAAAAAGCGGTGGTCTTTCTGGGTCTTAGCTGTTGAAACCATCAATGTATTCAAACACCGCTGTCAAATTTTTAGGATCAGCTGTAGACAGTCGGTCCTACAAACCATCAAATCTTGATGATATGTTTGCTGATATACAAAGAGACCAGGTCCCATATTTCACATGAGTTGAAGGCACGGACTGTTAATTCAGTACATGGAAAACCTGACAATGGTCTAGCCCACAAATGACCAGTCTTGTGGTTGCTGTCATAGGATCAGTAAGTGATTCGGGAAACCCTCAAAGATTAAAAGTCAGATCAGGCACCACGTAGTCTACTCAGGCTGCGTGAGTCCGTTTCTGGAAGTAATAACGATTTCTCAAAATGAAGTCGTTTATATTTTTAGCTCGACGGTGTGGGGCGAGTGATTTCTTGAGAGCCGGGCTCCCTGTGGCACTGTGCTTTATAAAGTCCAGCTTTATTTGTTTCTCATTGGGCTTTTCATTATCATGCTGGTAGATACCTGGATCATTCCGCTTCCTCCGAGACGGCTGGCATAGTTTAAGCATAGGCACGATGCTCTGAGGAGGTGGCGTACTTCCCTTCAGTGAATGCCCATCTTAGATCTCAAACTGTGGTGGCAGTCTCAGGGCTTTAATCTCCTAACAACAGCTAATTAGCCATTTATAACGCCGTCTGATATTAAACTGCTTACATCCATCCATTCTGGCACTGAGAAGGAAGGGCATTAACCTCACTCTGTACCAATCTAGACCCCGCCCTCTCTCTTTTCTTATCTCGGAAAAGGCCGCTAGATCAATCTCCTGCCCCACTCTGCCTTGCTCTTCCTCCCACAGGTTCAGCCTCCCAACTAAACCTGCTTGGTGGGGTCGATGGTTTTCTGCCTTCCATAGCTATTAGCTAAATCCATGCCCCTGTCACGTGACAACAATCCTCCCAGTCGTCTTTAGAACCCCAGGACTGCCCTTTGTAGCCCTTTCTAGCTCACTTTCTTTTGCTTTGAACATCTGTTAGTACCTGTTTTCCTCCATGACCAAGTATTGTATCACTTCTTTCACAAGTATCTTGTGTTACACATTAATGGAATGGAGCTTGATCTATCCAGAAAAGTAAAAAAAAGAACCAAAATACAAATTCTTGGACTTCCCATCCATGCCTCAAGTCTTTGATCTTTTATTTTTGTTTTAATGGAATGTAATTCCTGTGCTTGTTTAAGAACCACACTATGGTTGTGTGATAATTGTTGAAGGAGAGAGGGTCTGCTTTTTTGTCCCAGCCACCCGGCTAGCTTACACCCGAAATAACCACACAAAAACTGTCTTACGTAAATCACTGCCTTGCCCATTATCTCTAGCCTCTTATTGGCTAACTCTCACATCTTTATTTAACTCATTTCTATTAAACTGTATGTCACCATGAGGTCATGGCTCACCGGGAAAGATTCAGCATGTCTGATTCTGGTGGCTCCATGGCGGGTCTCTGACTCGGCTTTCTTCCTCCCAGAATTCAGTTCTGTCTTCTCCGCCTACCTATGTTCCACCCTATCAACCAGGCCAAGGCAGTTTCTTTATTCATTATCCAATGAAAGCAACACATGAACAGAAGAACCTCCTACACCAGATAGTTGTGTATAATAGGTGATAATCAAATACGTCAATTAACATCACATCTTCTTAAATCTTCCTATGTGTTGGAAAACATTGAATTCCTCTAATAATTTTGGAATTTATAAAACTGTTACAGAATATAGCTATTCTACTGTGTGATACAGCCTTTCCATGAATTCCTCCATCTATCAATATCCTACCCCCACAGCCACTCCTCAGAGTCTTACAACCTCTTTTCTGCTTTCCAGCTCCCAAAAGTGAATGAGAACAAGTGGCCGCCTTATTCCACTTGGAATGTTAGACTCTTCGATTTAAAGAATCGAATTTAGGGACAAAATGAGCAATCTCTGATTTTCCGTTTTCAGTATTGGTCAGGGGCTTCAGATAATCAGTCGCGATCTGAGGCTTAGACTAGTCCTTGGAGAATGCATGGCCCCCAGCCTTTTCATCTTATAGGGAAGGAAACTGAGGCCCGGCCGCAAAGGCCAAAATGATCTTTCTAAATTTATAGTTTCATCATTTAACTCTTTTCTAAGCCAGCTTTCTAAGGACGGCCAAAATGGATACAAACTATCACTATGCCACACAATGTCTGTTTAGTCTAGCTGGGCTTTCTTTTCCATCTTTGTATTTTTATTTTCTCTTCATTTTACCCCCAGTATACATTTCTGTTTGGTTGGGTCTTTTTTTTTCCTCTGGGTTATTGCTTGTGGTTTCCTCTTTGTCCTTGTTTTGGGTCCTAAGCATACTTCAGATATTTGATGATATATCATCTTCTTGGTAACTGTGCCCCCAGTGCTCTTAGGGTTCCCACACGAGCATCACGTGGTACCTATTTGCAGTATCCAAGTGGAAGGAATAACGGCAGTTGTTAGCAGATACTTGCATCACATTTATGGTCCCAGCCCCATGTTTGAAGAATCTGACATGCGATATTTTAAAATGAATTATTTTTACTTTTAACCTGCCGTGGCACATGTCAATTTTTCTATCAGCCCTCCTCGCAAAATCTATTTTCAGATTAGCTTTAAAAGATAGATTGGTTCATTCACATCCTTTTGTAAGTCACTGATAACCCTGAATGACAACCCTTCCTGGAAGCCTGGAAGCACATGCGCTTTTACAGAAACAGAGTTCGAAGTCGTAGGAATGACTCTTCAGTGTAGGAAATTTTTGGCATGAATAGTAAGTCGTGAGAGCTGTGTGTGAGGGAAGGTCGGTTCCCACAGTCTTCAAATCGGCCTCACCGGTGACCTACTCTGCCCTCACACTCAGAGGAGGAGGATGCTATTTTTGGTCATAAAAGTCGGAGTACTTGTTGTTTTTACTTTATGTAAACATATTATTTCACATGGTATAAGTGCTGAATTCACCATGGAACATTTCTGGTTTGATTCCAGGGAAGCAATGTTATGGAAGATCAGGATTTGTTGGAAATTGGTATCCTTAATTCTGGACACAGACAGAGAATCCTACAGGCGATCCAGCTCCTTCCAAAGGTAAGGGATGCTTTACCGGGATTACCTTATGAATGATTCCCAGTGACTTACAGTCAAACATGGAGCAGTATTTACATGAGCATACAGTGTTTCTACATGCTGCTGCAGCCTGTAAGAATGGTCTTAGGCCCCACTTTCATCGGACCCAAAAGACTGACAGAAGCTTCACTTGGGTTTAAACTGACCTACAAGAATGCAATACTGGAAACACTGCAGAGCAGCAGAACAGACTCAGAATACCTCTACTGTGTGAGTCCTAACTCACATACAGTTACAGCTGAGGTCAAGGAAGAGGGGATTCATGTTGAGTGAATATAGCAATAGCCTTCACAGAAAAGCTTCATGAATAGGAGAAGATCTTATGTTAGCCGTAAGTCTAACAGAATTAATATCTAGAATATATAAAGAACTAAAAAAAAATCCAATGTCCCCAAGACCAAACAACCCATTCAATAGATAGTGTTAATGAAATAGAGAGGTAGCTCTCAAGAGACGAATTAGAGATGGCCAGCAAGTACATTGAAAATGTCCAGCATCCTTAGTCGTTGTGCTGGATAGTTTTATGTCCATGTGAGAGGAGGGAACCTCAATTAGGAAAACCAGTCCTAACTAAGACAGTCATCAAGGAAACTCATAGTCAAACTAGCTCAAGATCTCATCTCGTCCCACCCTGGGTGGCTGGCATTGAGAAAACAAACAATGACCAATGCTGGAGAAGATATAGGGATAGAAAATATGTATGTACTGTTGGCAGGGATGTGAATCCGCCCTTTTACTGCTCCAAAGGTTCCTTCTGAAACTCCAAACAGAACTTTCATCACCCAGCTAGAACACAGATGGGTGTGTGTCCGGAGAGCTCTAAGTTAGTATACTACACAGAAACCCATGTACTGCAGCTGTGGGGTCAGCCTAGGTATCCGTTAACATGCGAATCGATTTTATTTATTTGTTTGGTTGTTTGGTTGGTTTTGGTTTTTCGAGACTGGGTTTCTTTATGTAACAGTCGGGGCTGTCAAGGAACTTGCTTTGTAGACCAGGTTGGCCTCAAACACACAGAGATTCACCTGTATCTGCCTCCCAAGTGCTGGGATTAAAGGCGTGTACCACCACCACCTGGCATCAATCAATATTTTTAGTGTTTTGTGTGTGTGTGTAATATGTGTGTATGTATACATATGATAGAGGTTCACCACAAAAAAGAATAAAACTGTGTCATTATCTAGAGTATATATGCAGCTGAAATCATCACATTACGCCAAATAAGATGTGGCATCTTTTCTTTCATTTTGGGGTCCTAGAGTTCTTTATGTCCACACATACACATGAGCGACATGAAAACAAAAGAAAGGGAAGAGAAGAGACTATCAGAAAAACAATGGGAAGGAGGCTAAGGGGAAAGATAGGTATGGTCAAAGTCCAGGACATACTTAAAGAATGTGTCTATATAAAAGCCAACACTATATGCAACGAATATACACTGATAAGAATATTGGGGCAGAAGAGCCTCATGCTCCATTAGAAGTTTTTATCTCTTGTAGAAACGTCAAGACTGAGCCTCTGGAGTCCCTACAAGGGACTCTGATGATGCCTGATAACAGAGGACATCATTTGCAGAGGTCCACAGTGCCCCATCCCATCCCATGCTGCATTTGCAGTTGATCAGTAGTTTTTCCAGTCTCCATGTGATCTGTCAACCGGGGATCACTTTTTACTGGAAGCTGTGTATCCTAGCAACAGAGTTGACCTTACGTTTCCAGAAAAGGTTTAAGAGGCGCTTGAAGGAAGTGGTAGGGTGTAAGTTCCAGCCTTTCAAGGTAGTCGGATTTTAATTGGTGAGGGAAGGAAAAGGCACATCAGGAGGCCAGAAGGAACCCTGTCATTACAGGTGTTACCCAGGCAATCACTTTCTGGACGCATTTGGGAAATAATTAGTCATTTTAAAAGCCAGGGGGATCGGCACAACAGTGCAAATGTTCTTAATGCCTCAGAGCTGTATGGTTAAAATATCTAAGTTGGTAAGTTTTACGTGTATTTACCACGATTTCCAAAATCATCAGAATAGAAGAAAATGTAAGGTGCTTGAAATAATTGAAGGGTGTGTGGCCCGTAGCCAGAGATAAGGCAGGGAGAGTGGTTTCTTCATTTCTTCAGGGCTAAGGAATTTGAATGTGTTTTGTAGGCACTGGGGAATGCCTATGACTAGAATCCTCTATTCTGCTTAATTCTGGAGGCAATTTACCAGAGGAATTGAAGGAGAGAAAGTTGAAGCGGGGTCTGCCAGCTGGGAAAAGAGGAAGCCAGGCAAGATTGGAGCAGGTGAACTGGAACGGGGGCACCTACACCCATCGGCATTTCCGGTGTCTTCTCCCTTTTTTCTCTCTTCCTGTCTAGGGAGGGTAGAGTTTTTTTTTTCCTCAGACAGAGAGAGATGAATATTAATCATAGTGTCTAAGGGAGTGAAATTATAATAAAATTTTCCCTCTGACGGCTATCTGAGTTTCTGCCGACAGAAAGTTAACACATTAACAAATCGAGGAGAGCCAAGAGCTTAACCATGAAAGAATAAAAATTTCTCTAGACTTAATTCTCCAGTTATTCCCTTGGGCATGTTATTCACCTCGCTCCTTAGAGTATTATTCCCTTAGCAAATGTCCTTCTTGCCTTCTGCAAGGGCTTCTATAAAGCCATGGCCAACACCCATGGTAGACCCAGATCCATAAACAGCTCAGTGCTACACAGATCAGCCAACCTCCCACTCTACAGTGCTGCCATTATTTAAAGTTCAGTTCGGACGCTATCGGCTCCCTTCCTCTGAGAAACTTTGCCTATCCTGCGGCCACTTCTCACTACACCAGCAGTTAGAAATCTAATATCCACATCCACCCCCTTCAGTAAGCCTGCCAGGGAAGATTCTGATCTGTTGTCACGGTTAGGCGGCCGGAACCGGTTTTCCACTGATCCTCTTCCCCCGGGCCATCACTGACCTGCATTCTCCCTCCTGATGGCTCTCTTTGTCTCTGCACATGGATTTTCACAGTGTCTCCACCAACCCTTCTAAACTACGACTCCCATCACATCACCCCACGCTGCACATCGCCAGTGCGGTTTTCTAAGCCTCCAGACTTAGAAGAAAGCCCTCACCATTGCCTGCAAAACTCAGTAAGATCTGGCCCTTTCCTACCTCGGGTCTTATTTATTGTTCTCTCCTTCTGAGCTCTAGTCGGTGACTTTCTCTTTGTTATACAAAGTGACAAGCCCGTTTCATCCTTCAGAGTCCCATCCATCATTAAGGCTTGAACTCAGACACCCGCCCCACAGAGGTTTTCCCAGCCTGGCAGGCTCCTACTCAGCAGCTATCATCCCTTTAAGAGCGTGTCAGCAGCTATCATCCCTTTAAGAGCGTGTGCTTTATTTTCCCCACAGCACCTGTGGTTACCTGAAGTTCTCTTGTTTCTTTGTTTTGTCATGGTTTTCCATCTTGCCGAGGGGTAGCCAGTCCCATGCATCCAGGAACCTTTGACTCCTTTGCTCCTTTTTCTACAGTCAGCCCCTTGACCGTTTCTGGCACCAAGCAGCTACCCAAGAAATATTTGTGGGTTGAGAGCATACAGTAATCTCTCATTTATTTGAGATTTTTATGTCCTTCTGCTTGCTTATATCTGATGATAATTTCTCATGTGACATAAACATCCGAATGGCAGACATCACCCAATGCCTTGAAATTTCCTTGTGCTTTATTCAATACTATGACCATTAAAAGAATGAATGAATGAGTAAATGTTGCCTCATATACCATTCAGATATTTTCAAGACTCAGAATGCCTCAATTTTAGGATAATTCTGTAGTCGTCCACATACAGTTTCATGAGAAACAACAACAACCAAAAGCCTTAACCTAGAATGATTTGGAGAATAAATCAAATGTTTGTTTTGAAGAAAGGATATTATTCCCATTGTAGAGAGAGAGACGCTACAGAAACAATGCAGAATTAAGCTGCACTCAAGAGGCCGTCGCGGAAGCGTCTACTGCGTGCACACAAATGAGTAGAGAATGCATAAGAATAGGCAGATTCCTCCTCCACAGCACAGCAGACAGCTTCAATGCGGCAAACTGGTGCTTAGCCTTCACAGGTAATGGGCCCCATCTTCAGATGGCTAATCATGTAATATTAGTTCTGAGACCGCCATCTGCATTCACTGTGGCTTTGCACTGCTAGAGTAACTGACAGAATGTCTCTCTTCGTTTTGTCCTTCAGAGTGTTTGTGCCCCTCGTCTGTCATGAGAAGCCTTCCATAATCGCTATCTGAGACACCTCTGTAGCCCGCTGTATTTGTTAACTGGTGGGGTTGCTCCCAAACAGGGAAAAGACAGTCTTCAAAGTACAACCTTGATCTGTTGGCTTGTTTCAAAGCATCGTTTACTTATGTTCCCGTTGATTCAAATTTTAAAGAAAAATAACTTCTTCAGCAAGATTTCACCTGCAGTATGTCAGTTTTAATATACACCAGTGCAAAGGTCCTCAAGTCTACAAACACAGTTGATACGTTCATGGAGTAGAGTACGCAGCGTGTATTCCAGCCACACCCATCTTCAGGAGAATGATGGCATTGGGTCAATCGCTTTCCCCACTTAATTTGCCTCTGTCTTTTGTGTCCTTCAGCCTCCAGCGATAAAGCAAGCCCGTCAATTCTCACACATCACCCACTTCCTCCACCAGTCCCAAATAAGGCTTTCGTCAAGCCTGGAAGTTTCCCTAAGCTTTTGAAGATCAAAACCTCATCCTCTTCCCTTTATGGGAAAAGAACCACGTCAAACCTCCGGGAGAAGTTCTGTTCTCTCTTAGACGCTAGACTTTTTCTGTCCCTTAGGCACAGGGAAATTATCTGATCATTGGTTTGCAGCATGTAATTTACCCTTTTCCAGGTAAGAACCCCATGGCTAAATCTTTAATATGCTTTCCTTTTAAAGGGGCATAGGTGTTCTTGCCCTTCAATACCAGAGCTCCTAAAAGTCAGATACTCACAGGATTTTCGTTTTGTAAAGTTTTAGAGTGATCTGTGTCAAGGCTCATATCATATCCTCTCAATATCTCTCATCCGGAATTGAAAATGTACCCAGTCAAACTTACCTTATCATGTCCCGTTTTTCCCTGTGTCATCTGCTAAGGCTTCTGATTTTACCATGGCTTTTGGAGTTACTCAGCGGCAGTCAAATACCATCCCCTCTTCTTTTCCAGCCATCCATCCCATCATTCTCTTGGGTCTGACTCAGTCCTCTGCCCCGCCACACAGACAGCGGCCACTAGAGCAGAGTCACCCAGCCGCTCTCCATCCCCAACTTAACTGACTTCAGTAAATCTTACCTGAGACAGCCTGTCGGCATTCTGCTCTCTGGCTCCAGTTCCCAGGCTCTGCTCTGTTCCTCCTTCACCTACTCATGTCCTCAGTTGAATCTTAGCACCCCTAGAACTCAGACTCGAAGCGTTCTGATAGCTGGTGCGTGTCGTCATCATGGGACTACAGAGCACTGTCTTATGCTCACTGTCTGTAGCCTTTATACTTCATCTTTATCCATAACACAAAACCCAAGTTCAAGTTTCCCTTTACACCTAAATCCAGTTTGGTCACCATTTCTCCTCTCCTCTCCCCCTGATTCTGTTTCTCTCTCTCTCTTTCTCTTTCCCTTCCCTTTCCTTCCATAACCCTCTGAATAAACTATATCCAAACCCTCTCTGCATGGCGTGCCTATCTGCCTCTGCCTCTTACCCACCACTGCTCCGCCTCCTCATGGGATCGGCTACCGGACTAACTCTCTGAGGTCTCTCACCCACTGCCTCCCACCTGCCTGGGACCCACAAAGGTCTCATATGACTCCCTTCCTGGGACCCACCACCCCCCTGTGGCCTGCCACTGGCCCTTGGGGAACCACAGAGTTTTATCTAAACCATTTCATTGGTGCCGAGTATACCTGCGCACTACACAAGGGCTTACGTACGTAGCTGCGTCATACGTAGGTGATGCAACCATGCCACACATTAAAAGGTCACACAGGGCCTTTTAAGATCCCAGGGGAGCTCAGTATTTTGCCTGAGCGCTTGTCTGCACATGCGTGGCCCTGGAACCGGGAAGTGCCCGCCACCACTGTTACTGGAACCATAACATTGAGGAAATACTGAACTGAAACAGGACAGAAAAAAAGAAGCTAGGAGAACTCAAAACTCCACATCTCCATGTCTGATGACAAAATGTTCTTCAGATCTTCAATTTCTTTCAGATTTGTTAACTGCAACACACGTCTTTCTCTTTAACTGGTTCTACTTCCTGTTATCAGCTTTCCTTGGCAGGTATCCCATGACTCTGGTATCTCCAGCATCTTCAAGGCCATGTAGGCTTCACATTCTCAACTTCACACAACAGCCTCTTTGGGCCTCCGTGCCCTGACACATGCCTGGCTTCAGATACTTTCCTTAGTCAAGGAGGATGATTCCATAACCCCTTTCTTGTGTGCCAGAACCACGTGATCAAAGCTTTCAAGTTCTGCTGCTTGCTGGGGTTGGAACATACCCACCGGCCTCATTCAAATATATTTTCACTGGCTTTCTGTTTTCAATGGTTTCCTTCACTGCCTAAACCTAGAGTTCACTCTGTAGAGTTCAGACTGGTCTTGAACTCAAAGATCTGCCAGCCTCTGCCTTCCAGGTGCTGGGATTAAAGGTGTGCACCACTTATACCCAGCCCTAAGATTTTTCTTTAATCCTTTTATACAAATTGGAAGCTTATCTGGGTGGGGTCTTGCTCTAAAATCACTTTCTTTATTCCACTTAGCATCAGGCTTTTCTTTAATCTGGTTACACTTCCTGGTGCTCTTTTCCTCCTTGAACTGTACATTTTGTATTGTTCCTTGCTCAGCTCTGCATAAGCCTGGCCACTACTAACCACAAGACACCGTCCACACTGGGCTGTTTGTGAATTTCCTCTGCAAATGCAATCAATCCAAAAACTCTTCAATTTAGCCCCAGGCAGAGTTTTGGGGCAAGGGCAGAAAGCATCCACAGTCTCTATCAAAATACCACAGGAATAGTGTCTAGGCCACATAGTAACATTTGTCTCTTCTGAAACATCTTGAGTTGGGCCCCCATATTGCAAATCACCCCTTAGCACCAATGTTTTCCATTCTCCTACTTGTTGGACCATTAAGACTGGCTTAAAATGTCCAATAGCCTTCCTAGTCCATTGTGCCAAAGTATTCCTTATTCCTCCCCATAAAGCCATGATCCAACCTCTCCCAGCAAAACCCTACTCCCCAGTACCAATTTCTGTCTTAATCAGTGTTCTTTTACTTTGAAGAGACATCATGACCTCAGCAACTCTTTTAAAGGAAAACATCTAATTAGGGCTGGCTTACAGATTCAGAGGTTTAGTCCATCATTGTCACGGCAGGAAGCATGGTGACATTCAGGCAGACATGATGCTGGAGTCATCGCTGAAAATTCTACATCTGAATTGGCAGGCAGCTGGAAGAAAGAATAATACTGGCCCTGGCTTAAGCTTCTGAGGCCTCAAAGCCCACCCCCCAGTGATACACTTCCCCCAACAAGGCTATACCTCCAATATTGCCACTTCCTGAGTCTATAGTGGGCCATTTTCATTCAAACTACCACAGGTACCAAACACCTTCGATTGAATTAAATCGCTGACTTTTCTATCCTCACTACAAGACTTAGTTTTGTTTTGTTTTTTAAAAAAGTTTCTATTTTGAGAGGAAAAATAAGACTTTTTTATTTAGCTACATTTTTTTAAGCTACATAACAAATTACCAGATTGTTAAGTGGCAAGTAGCAACTTCTGTTGAGCAGGGATCCTAGTGTGGCCTGACTGAGTCTTCCATCCTAAGGTCTCCCCCAGGGCCTTAGTCATCTCCAGACTCACTAGGAAGGGCTCACTTCCTAACTCACACGTGTGCTTATAACCAGGGCTTAGCTTACAGGGGCAGGAGTCGGACCAGGCCTTCCTTAGTTCCTTAATATAGGCTCCACTACAGAGCATCCCACAAAATGCAGCCAGCTTCAGCAAGGTGAGCCCAAGGGACTGCTGGCAAGATGGAAGTCACAGTCACCTTGAGTGCAGTCAGAAAAGCATCACCCTATCCTTTTGCCACGTTCTCTTCACCGGGAGCCGGTCGCTAGAAAATACTCTTATCAGTCATGAGACGCTAATTAAAAAATGTTCTTTCCAAAAGTTGTGCTTATCGGCTTATTGATTTATATATGTCAGTGAGCTGTGGACTACGAAGTCAATACCTGCAAATCTACCTTTGAGTTTCTGGGTTGTGATGTCATGTCAGGCTACATCACCACCCACACAGACAGGAACTATGTGTCTCCTTTTTCAGTGGTCATAAAGATGACCTCTAAGTCACCTCATGTTAACATGATGACCTGAGGACATGAAAGATGACTTTTGTTGCTGTTGATGCTAGTTTTTTTTTTTCTGTTTTAACCCTCTCTATAGGTAGGATAACTGGACTTTAAAGTATATCCTTATAAAGTGTGTCTTGGGGAGGCAGATTTCTAAGACACCTCCCACCCCTCTGTCCCGAGTCTGAATATTTTTGTGTTTGCATTGCCTTTTGTTGTCTCTGCTAGAGAAGTGTGGTTAAGTCTACTAGGACTTAAGGATATTAAAAAGAAAACACATTTTTGGAGAAATAGCAAAGCTAAAAAGAACATCCTTTAAGTCTAGGCTTGACCAGAGCGGATAAACCAAAGTGACCAATGACAAGAAAATCAGCAACAACGAACCCCATCAGTAGCAGCAGCGGAGCTGGTTGAGAGTCAGGCTTCAACACCTCTAAGGACAAGACAGCACAGACTGGTGGCACTTACAGCGAGAAGACACAATAAAGCACTGAGGGACAGACTTGGTGATGGCTTTTTGCTTTGCTACTCCTGTAGCAAAGGAGAGAAACAAAAAAGAAAAAACGAGTCTTCTTGTGGTGAGCTCACTGATGATTTAGGATAGGAAGGGAGGGTTACAGATGTAACATTGTCTCAGTTTAGCTTCACCAAGTCCCTTCTCTTAAAGATGAGCTCTTTCAAGGACTTTAAAACACAAGTGTTTCTGAGTTGTAGTCTTGATGGCTAAGGCAGACATGTATCAGCTTTAGGGGAAAAGCGTTCAAGCAATATAAATTCCTTTAAAAGTCTAGAAAGGAAGGTTCTGTCTTGTTCCCGTCACTTAGAAAAATGACAGAAGCTTGTTCCTATTTCTTCTACTATTTTGCAGAAGAGCAATGATAAAACACAGGCCATAGGCACAGATGCTCCCATAGTACCTTTGACAGGGGAGCTTCACCCTCCCAGACCATCACTCATTCTCTATGTGCTCTCATTCTTTTTACTTCTGTTTTCCCCTCCTCCCCACCTCCTGTTTTTTGTGACACCCAGTATCAGCCTGAACATCAATTAAGGACACTGTAAAATAGAATCTCTCATGCAAGCACAGATATCACTTTAGTGTGGGAGGCTCCATCCTAAAGAAAATGCAGAGCTCAATTTGATCTGAGTTCATAGAGTGTTCTACTTTTTGTAGTGTTGCTCATTGGTGTGTCAGGGTCTATGCAGGCTCAGTGCACTCTTAAAAACGCTTTATTGTTCCAGAACAAACAAGTATGCTCCCTTACATAAGGGGTTGGCAAGCTTTCTTCTTGTAAAAAGTCAAGCCACGCTTTACCAGCCATATATCTTCTCTCATAACCATTCAACTCTGCTACAGAGCGAAAGCAGCCACAGAAAATTCAGAAATGAATGTGAGTGTGTTTCAATAAAACTTTAATGGCAAGAACAGGCAATAAGCCATGGTTGTCCTGTTAAACACAGTTTACTGACACCCAACTTACATTAGCAATGAATCTCCAGCTAGATAGAGAGTTTTTACTTCTAAGAATCTTTTAGCCAGGAAAAAACTTAGATCAGAAATACAGCCTACTATGTCAGACTAATGCAAGAAAGACCCAGGATAGCCCAGCAGCCTCCTGGCATTTTCCCCCCCCCCCCCAAAAAAAAACAATTCTGTATGATAAAGGCATTTTGGAGTGGCTGACATCTGTTGGAAAATATGTCACTTTTAGTGGCCATTTCTGTGGGAACACTTTAGGGCCCCACACATACCAGTCCATAAACAGTTTTTATTGAGTCCCTCTGTGAGATCTGACGTGGGCTTCTCCTTTCTCAGAGTGCCCTCACAGGGCGAATAAAGAACTCCAAAGTCTCCAACCTTGGTGTTTTCTTGCTTCTTGTAACTCCTCTCTTTCACACAGATACTACACAGAATTTGGGGGTTAGTCCTCTCCCACCTTCCTGTCCATACTGTCATGTGGCACCTTCATCTGTTCCCTAGAGTTTCTACTATCCCCCGCCATACACACACACACACACACACACACACACACACACACACAGTGACCAACAGACCTCCACCTCTGAGTTTATAGATCTATCTCCCCATGAAACCCGCATAAGACACAAAGTCAGCATGTCCAAAGAGAGGCTATGTTCAAAGAAAAGTGGCCTGCACCTCGGAGTTTAATTTAGCATCATTCATTGTGGAAATAACTGAGAGAGCCTCTACACACCGGATACTTTCCTTAACACAGGCTAATGATAAAGAGCAGTACAAACACAGCTTATATAGCCCTTGACTTCACAGAGCATGTATTCCAATAAGAAGATCATAGAAATAGATATACCTGTTTTCAATGGCATTCCTTCATTATATATCATGAATAATATGTGTATCTTGTTACATATAGTATATCACTAATACTTTCAGCATTTTACAAATACAATAATATACTTTGTTGTGTTCTGTAGAAATATTACACATATAGTCATGCATAATATATGTTAATCTTATAGGATCTATTATGAAGAAAAATCAATAAATAGCATAGAACACGGAATGCATAAAGAAAGAACTTGGAATACTGTTAAAAAAAATCAGTTTTTTCTCAGGATAAGGAGTTGGTGCCACTGAGGATTGAAGAAGGAAGAAAGAATAATTGGCTTTAAGGTCAAAAACTTGAGTAATTTGATGTCTGTAAATTCCAAAGTAACAACAACCACTGAGCTCCTTCTCATTACTCCTTAGCCAGGCTCGCTGCACACACTGGGAAATGAACTCTTGTAAATCCAGAATGGTTTAACACCTGACTCTTTCTGTGGACTCGCAGAAGGTGCACTGCCACCATCTTTCCTCCAGACGGTCAGGAGCCTGGGTCACTTCTGCCACATGTCCCATCTTACCATTCTCTCATGATCACCATAAAGCATGAGAGCAGGAGCCTGGAAGGTCACCCCAGATGTGGGATGTCAGGAGCCTGGAAGGTCACCCCAGATGTGGGATGTCAGGGGCTGGAAGGTCACCCCAGATGTGGGATGTCAGGGGCTGGAAGGTCACCCCAGATGTGGGATGTCAGGAGCCTGGAAGGTCACCCCAGATGTGGGATGTCAGGGGCTGGAAGGTCACCCCAGATGTGGGATGTCAGGGGCTGGAAGGTCACCCCAGATGTGGGATGTCAGGAGCCTGGAGGTCACCCCGGATGTGGGATGTCAGGAGCCTGGAAGGTCATCCCGGATGTGGGATGTCAGGAGCCTGGAAGGTCACCGCAGATGTGGGATGTCAGAGGCTGGAAGGTCACCCCGGATGTGGGATGTCAGGAGCCTGGAAGATCACCGCAGATGTGGGATGTCAGAGGCTGGAAGGTCACCCCAGATGTGGGATGTCAAGGGCTGAAAGGTCACCCCGGATGTGGGATGTCAGGAGCCTGGAGGTCACCCCGGATGTGGGATGTCAGGAGCCTGGAGGTCACCCCGGATGTGGGATGTCAGGAGCCTGGAGGTCACCCCTGATGTGGGATGTCAGGAGCCTGGAGGTCACCCCAGATGTGGGATGTCAGAGGCCTGGAAGGCACCCCGGATTGGGATTTCAGGGGTCTGGAAGGTCACCCTGGATGTGGACTGTCAGGCCTAGAAGGGGACCACGCACTTTAGACCACATTAGATTTTCCAGGAGTCAAGCTCATGGCGCTCACTAAGCGGCAAAGTAGAGCAAGAAGGACAAACTCACTTTGCAAGAAATGACGGTGGAATTCCTGAGAGTCAACCCACCCTGTGCCCAAAACACCACTTCTTCTCGGCCCCTTCTTCTTTACGTCCCTTACTTAAATTCCCCCGTTACTTTTTTTTATAATAAATCTTATGGCAGCCTTTCTCTGAGCAAGAATAGCCATTTGGCCTCTCTGTGGTGCCATTGTATCCTACTGACTAGTTTTTCTTTACTGCTGAAGATTAGCATCTTGGCTGTGCTGTCTTCATTATCTAAGCACAGGGCACTGGGTGCTGGACCATAATAATGCTCCCTTCATGTTTACTACACTGAACGAAGCCCCACAATGGAGCAGATTAGAGATCCATCCTGAATGGGGTAGGGAAGGACTTTTAAAGCTGTTGCCTGACACGGTGGCTTTTCTTGCCGATGCTTGACAAAGGAGTAGGGCAGGTCCTTTGGGCATAAACCACCCATAACAGTGGTGGCCTTAATTTTCTAGAGACTTCCTCCATAAATGCCTCCCCCCTTCTGTTTGCTAGTGAAAATCAATAACTAGTAGGTTCTTTAGGAACGCGTTGAGAGAAGCAATGTTTCCGTAGAACCCTACTGTTTACAGGGCACAAAGTGGCTACCATGTTTGGGGGGGTCAATAGATATTCAAGTCGATTCAACTGTTAGGTGTGAGGGTAGTGCAGTCAAAAATTCACCTGTCTTTTTTCCAAAGTTTTCATGAGGTTTCAAAAAGCAAAATGGCTACTACGTTCTTCCAAAGGAACTAAGAGAGAGGGTGTCTCAATATCTTCCTTTAAATGAACTTATTCTGGAACAGTTTACAACATAGACCAGAGAGCTGAAATCTTGTGCTAACAAGCTTTCCCTGATGTGTATAGAGAAACAGAGAAGAAATTAGGGGAGTGAACAGGTCCTGTTCTATGCTATTCTCCTGTAGCTGTCCACCTCCAACCTGGAGCAGTTCACCCCCGTTTGCTAAAGAGCAGTGGGCGCCTCGGAGTTGTGCTGTAGCCACTGGGGAGAAGGAAAGGGGTGTGTTTAGCTGAGCCTTTTTCTCTTCCCTGTATCTGGGTTCTAGGAACAATCACAATTTAGAGCTGGAAGGGACTTTAAATATCCAGTTTGTATGCATCCTTTCCTCGGGTAAGGAGAGGCATTCCAGATAGATTGCTACTTTGTAACAAACCTGGAAGTAAATCCCAGCCCCTGGCACTTGTGACAGTTACCTCTTGAGTGCATACTGTGTCATTTCGTAGGCCCAGGGCTGGGAGATGAGTGTGCATGAGAGAAACGGAAAGGAGACCAGACAGCGCCAAAAGATGAAAGCAAAAACAAAAGTGTTTCTAAAATCAGGCTTCATTCGTGGATTCAGGCTTAAAAGGAGGCTTTTGAGACCTCCATGGACCTCTCAACCCTGTTCTTGAAGCTGGGCAGGAAAGACTGTGGCAGGGATCCAAAAGACCTGAAAAGGCAGGCAAGAGACAGCCAGAAGGAAGAATGAAGGCTTACGTAGGTCAGGTCAACTGGCCAGCAGCCTCCACGGTCTCGCTTATCCTTGGAGGCAGCCGTAGAGATGACATCACTGGCTGCAGAGATCACCGCACCCAGAAAAGAAAGCCTAACAGAATAAAGAGAAATAAGTAAATAATCTTATTCGTTTCTTCTTCGGTCTGGGCAGAGAAGAAGGGAAAATGGGCAAGATGGAAGGGAATTCTCCAGAAGATAGGAGGACCCATCTTTACAGCATTAAGCTCCACGGAGATGACATTTTCATAGCATTAAGCCAGAGAGCATCATGCTGTAATGGTTGGGAACGTGGCCAGATTCTGAATTTGATGCTTGGCTGGGCTCTGTCTAATTGTACAACCCTGACCAAGTTTGTAAACTTTTCTCTGCCCGTTTCCCTCACCTGTAAATGGAAGTAATGATTGTTCTTTTTTTTTTTTTTTTTTTTTTGCCCTGTAGGCATGTTGTGCCAATTAAGGGACTCCATACTGTAAATCAGGCACTTAAAGCGGAGCCTAGGTTAGTGTATATGCTCTATAATGGTCTGTTAAATGCCTTTTTTTAAAAAGAAAGTTGAAGCTGAACCACCAAATGTGTGTGATTTCTTCCGCTCATTAAGGATACTTGAAAATTACTACTCTGGGTGTAAGCAATAAACAAGACAGTCCCTATTATTTATTCATAGAATAGATACTTATGAACTGCCTGCCTCGTGCCAGGTGCTGTTCTGGCTTCTGAGCACTTGGTGTGACGCAAGGCTGACAAAGTCATTGTCCTCATGCAGATTTTATTCTGCCTACCAATGGAAATAAACCTATAGAATAGGGGGTAGTGACACCTAACACTGGGCAGACACTAGCAAGGGAATGGACAGGGAATGATAGGAGTATGTGAATGCTCATGTAGGCAGATACTCAATCAAAGCCATTTAATAGGGTTCTTAGCCACCTCTCTGTATCATCTAAACACCCTACGCCAAAGCAAACCGAGGGTGCCAAAGGGGTACTGAGGTAAGTGTGTTAAATAACCTATTGACAGTGTCTCAAGAACTTGCGATTTTTCAGGGGCTCCAAAATGAACCATCTTGGGATTTCATCAGACCCACTTTAGCCACCTGCCATGTATGTCACCTTAGGCGAGTTACTTCGATTCTCTGCTCCTCGGTTTCTTCGTTTACTAGATGAAGAGAAGGTAACTCCTGTGCCATGCTTAGGTGGAGTTACAAATATAACAGGACAAACGAAGGCCCTGGCACTTAGGCCCAGTTAATATTACACCCACCTACTTGAGTTCCGTACATCCGCAATTACACAGATTAGTAGCATTTTGATGACACTCTTCCATAGGACAAAAAGTCACCCGAAAGGGATGCACTTGCAGGCATCCGCATCTCTAAGTGGCACATCCCTGTGATGGTGTCTCACAGACGTTCTCCACCAGCAGATTTCACATAATCTGATTACTCACTATCTGGAAAAGGAAGAAAACCGCAAATCTGCTTGTCATCATCTGCTAACTTAACCACGCTGGAACACATTGGGGGCGATTGCGTCACCCATCAGAGCTAGGGGAGACGGTATGTAAAGCTAGAACCACAGCTTCCCTGTATGAAAGACTAAATGAACCAGCATAATGCTGAGAGAGCTGCTTGTCTCTGCCTGGTAGAGATAATGCAACTTGCCCCCGTATAGCAGAGCCAAGAGAAGACAGGGAAGAGCTTCCAGAGCAAAGGTTTCATGTATGTGATGTGGCAAGGGAGGAAATGGAGGCAGACTAAGAAGCTGAGTCATCAAACCTTGACACTGTAGCTCCTGAAAATAGATAATGGCATTCCGATGCCATAGAAACACACAAGGATGTGAATTTCCTCAAATTTTAGAGAATAGAACACACCTGCCAGTTTGCATAAGCCATTGTCAAGCCATGGTTGCCTAACTCTGTGCATTTATTTGACAGTTGAATGCAGTTTGACTACATTCTTATTTTTAATCGATTAACATTCAACAGAAACGATTGTTCTATAGGTCTGCAGAGGCATTGAGCATGTATGTAGGTCCTAGATACAGTGTAAAGGGAAAAGAGGGTGAATTTGCCCAGTGGTTGCAGCCAAGGGCAGAGCATGGACTGAACTATAATAGTAACAAAATTGCAAGCTTTGGCTATTGCCTGGGGGAGGCGGTGGGGAAAGCCTCTTCTCAGGGTTAGGAGAGGGTTTCTGGAGGAGGAAGCAGATGATCCAAGTAGCTACTCTCGTGTACCTTAAAAGTTTTATTGTCATGAGATTTTTGAAACAGCTCACGACGCTCCAAACAAAAAAAAAAAAAAAAAAACACCAAAATGACCAAAGCCTAGATGGCTTAGCCAGATGGGGATGCTGTTTTTTTGTTGTGTATAATAACCATTCTCTAACATATAGCTAGAACCACTAATCCTGTCACAAATCCCATGCGTCACATCTCCCTGCCTGCGAGTTATTACAAGTCAAGCATGTCTGTCACATCAAGGAAGCACCTGTAAGTCAGCTGTGGCATAGTTATTATCTTTTCCCCACAAGCCAAACACTGTCTCGTTACCTGTTATTTATTTGTGCTTATTTTTGTTAGTGATAGTGGTGACCCATGGGACTTTTCAGTTTCCAGACTGGAAGTCCTCCCATCTGCCTTTGAATTCTGCTCTGATGGCTGGTCTCCTACCGACCCCAAATAAACAGTCTGCTTGGAAACCCTCATGTCCTAAGACATTCCTAAGCATGCCCAAAAGACACTGCAGAGTAAACCCTTCCATTAACAGCAAACGTTTAAATAGATATTTCCTATATGCCAGTCATATTCCTAAATACAGTCAGATTAATTCTCAATTAATTCATTTAGATCTTACATTTAAGTTTCTGTGTCACGGGTAATGAACTTAAAGCCAAGGGAAGTTAAGAACTGTGGCTAAAGCCACACAGTAAGTGGTGATGTCAGAATTCAAACCACTCTATAAATATAAGCCAGAGTCTATACTCCTGCCTACATTCCCCATAACCTCTGTTACCATAGCAGCAGGCTTCTGTGCCCTGTGGACCCTAATGCCATGTCTCTGAGTTCTGTGGACCCTAATGCCATGTCTCTGAGTTCTGTGGACCCTAATGCCATGTCTCTGAGTTCTGTGGATCCTAACGCCGTGTCCCTGTGCTCTGGGATCGTTCCCCAGTTCATTTGCCACCAGGAAAAGGCCACTCGCCATTTTTATTATCTCCTGTTTCATTATCTTATTCTCTACTAACCTCCCTTCCAATAAGCAGGAATTCCGCTTTCTCTTTCTTTCTTAAAGCTAACATAACCGGTTCTTTTAGAGGAACAAATATCAAGAAGCTGCCAGTGTCCTTTCATGTCTTTCAGAGAAAACACATCTCAGCCTTGTTGTTCTCAGAATCCATGATGGAATAAATGCCAAACAGATCCACTTTAAATAATTTTTAGGGTTACAATTTATGAATCGTGGGCGTTCTGACAGGTTAAAAGCCTTACCTTAAACATATGCTCAGTTCTAACCCTTGAATCTTTCTTTACTTAGAAACCACTGCTTGGTGGTAAAGGCTCGTATTATCTGATTTTCTAAATACTAAGAAGTAAATGTATTACAGGAACATTGGAATGTGAAGTTTTCCTCACCAGTGTATAAAAGATGATTACAGGAAATTTAGAAAAGATTGATCCCCTTGCCTCTGGGGCTCAATCAAACCCTCATCTGTCAGCGTTTCCTGGCATCCACTTGGACAGAACACTTTTTCTCAGTGTTACATGATGTAGTCACAAAGTAACAATTCACCGTATAACCAGGACATCAGCATCCAGGGCTCCAGTCCAGGGACAAGAGCCAGTGGCGCTACAAACACAGAGCCTGCAACAGGCATCAGACATCTGCAGATCCGTCCGCCCATTCAGCCATCTCACGACTCCTGTTGGCCCTGTGTGAGGTTCTGAGGTCAGAATAGGAAACCAGAGAAAGCTTGGCCTGTGCTTCTGGTCGTTCTGCCCTACATTTAGACAGAGAGGGGTGGGTCCAGAGCTAAAATACTACGTGAAAAATGCTCTCAGAGGAGAAAACTAAATGCCTGGGATCAGGGGAGGATTTCTGGATAGATGATTTTGAGATGCTTAAAGCCAATCTCAAAGAACGAATGGGTATTTTAGGGCACTGACGGAGCCACTCGGGGAGAAGATGTTGCCTGTTGGGACTGGGTAGTAAGAAGAGAGGGAAGGCTGACTGAGTGTTCTCTCCTTGTGTTCTTACCTTGGGGTGGTGCGCGCGTGTTTGTGTGTGTGTGTGTGTGTGTGTGTGTCTCCCACTCCACATATTAGCCCCAAGAGAAACTGGATAAGGAACTCTCAGAATTCCCCAGATCAAATCTTTCTCTAAAACAAATAGGAACTCTGCCTCTTAATTTTTTTTAATCTTTTTTTATATATACTAAAGAAAATTATTTATTCCTGAAGTTAGGGACCTTGCAGCCTTTGGTTTTCAGGCAATGCCTAGGGATTAGTTGTGTTATCTGTTCTCCATGGTAGCCTCTCACTGAGTTAAATAAGTTACAGCTTTTGAAATGGCTTTGATAGTCAGCTCTCTGGCAGTGGCTCCATTAGGAGAGCTGAAGGTTCTCACTCAGTCTGTTGCCAGAAGAAATAAGATATTATAAAATAACAAAACAAAGACTGAGGCCCGAGAATTTCCCCAGCAACAAACTCTCCTCATGCCCACGGTTCCCACCCCAGGGAGGGGACCATTTCCTGGATCATCCTTAAAATACAGATATAAAAAAGTTCCTGGGCTTGTTTGATGTCTGTGCGTGCATGCATGCGTGCATGAGTACTTGCTCCATTTGCTTTTGCAATGCTGAAACATGAACTACGGCCTTAGACACACTTAGAGCTGCATCTTTAGCCCTTGGGTTTTTTGTTTGTTTTGTTTTGGAGCACGCTGCATATCGCAGGCTATCCTGGAACACAAGGTCCTCCTGCTTTTGTCTCCCAAGTTCCGGGATGACAGGCATCTGACACCATATCCGGTGTAAAGATTCTGGGGAACCCCAACCAGTACTTCACAGTGGGCTTAAAGCGCTGAGTATAGAGCCACATTCCCCCGTATGTTCTGGATCTTCAGAACCTTCTGTCTCAGCTGCCTTAGAGTGTACATATACCATTAACTGAAAAAACTGGCTGTCCATGGACACCTGACCTATTCTGCCTCTCCTGTTGTAGTTTATTGTGATGATATCTCTTGTCACCAAAGCCTAAAACCAGGCCACCAGGATGTATCCAGAAGCGGTGCCCAAACTACTACTAATTATATTCAAAAGCTGCTTCAGAGCTACAGGTAACCAGTGCATTGAAAGTACAATAGCCGTTCTCCTGGGGCGCTGCCCAGTGTCTTCCTACCAAGGGCACCTTGACCAATGCCAACTGGATGTTCTGCCAATGCCACTGAAGCCTGCCAAGATAGGTGTCACTGCCAACTGCCAATGCCCAGAGTTGAGGGCACCAATATCTGCAGTATGGCACCATCTCTGCTCATGAAGCCAATTGTGCTAACTCCTTTTGTTCCCAGTGTCCTCCCTCATCCCTTCCCAAAACACTTCAATGATAGAGGCCTCTTCATCTTAAGTCCTGGTCAGTGGGATAAGGACCAGGGCCCATTGAGAGTGCTAGAACCTGAGAGGATGCGTTCAGAGGTGCCAGCTCATCAGATGAGCATCTTCTGCTCCTCGAGTCAAATGCATCTGCTTTAGCTTCCATTTCTGAACAGAGATCTTTGATGTTCCTGGATCCCTCATTTGAAACAGATCCCTTCCAAATCAAGCCCTACTGTTCAACCATAAATTCCCACACAAGATAGGTAAACACGATTTTGCTCAAGGTGAGAACTGCACCACACAGCTCTAGTCAGGAAGCTGACAGGCTCCAGGTCCACGTGAGAAAAATAAAGAACGTTTCATTTTGCGTTTCAGGAGGTCATGCTGACCTGCCTTCAAAATATATCCAGACTCTGACCATTTCCTGCCACCTTTTTTCTGGTTTCTCTCCCAGACACGCTCCTCTTTCCTCTGGATGACTTCCACGGCCTCTGAAATGGCCTCTCTATCCACTCTTCTCCACACAGGAGCCAGAATGATTCCTCTGGAACATAGACCAGAGCATGTCAGACCTCTGTTCACACGCATGCTCTGGCTCTCTGTTTCCCTCAGGCTCAAAGTGAGACCTTGCAGGACCTTCTAGACACTAGACTATCCATTCTCTCTCTGAACCAAATCCCATTCATTCACAGCTACACGCTGAATCCACACATAGGTCTTGTTATTTTTTGAAAGCTCACACTTGACCATTCGTGGGAGGCCTTTGTGCTAGCTGCTCTCGCTACCTGAGTCTTCCTCCCACTGTCTTCAGACCCTTCAAACTTCCTGAGTGAAACCTCCCCTGACAACCTGTTTCCTTCTCCTCCCTCTTCACACATACCCCAGAGTTCCCAGTCCCGTCTTATACTTCCACTTTCCAAAGACACACACAGTGTTTGCCTCTCACCATTAGCTCTCGCCCACTCTTAGAATGGGAAGACAAGGACTGGTAATACTGGACATTCTGTTCCCTGGGTCCTCCAAAAGAGTTCCTTGGGTACAGAAGGCACAGCCAGTATTTAAAGAGTGAAAATGTCAATGGATGGATGGATGGATGGATGGATGGATGGATGGATGGATGGATGGATGAATTGACAATAGGTCTCAGGTCTGTAACTGCTTAAGTGAATGTGAGCATGCTTAGTTTTGACTCCCATACAACTGATACCTTCTGTACTGCTCTTCTTGGGCAGAACGTCAGTTATTCATTTGTGTATTGCTAACTCTGGCTTTATGGTACCATTATCCATTTGAAGTACCCCAATGAATAAAGTTATGTACATGCCTGAAGATTTTAAGAAAGGGCAGGGTTTTTAAATATCAAATAAATAGAACTGACATTCAAAGTTTTCATTATTTTCTAAAAAACTGAGGTTTGAGGATTTTTTTTCCCACCGAAACGAAAAACATGCAAAGGAGTTTTCTGATTGATTGTAGCATTTAAGGTTTCTGTCTTAAGAGGAAAGCAGTGAGCTATATTAACAACCAGATCGCTACATGAATGTCAGAAAACATGTACTGGCAAAAGAAAGAGATCGCATGTCTTTTTCTAAATATAATTCACATCACTGGGAGAGCTGGGGAAATGTGAATGACGGCAAGTGTTCAGTGCCTTGTTCTAGCTGCAGTGAGCCCTCTGTCTTTGATCTAAACCCTTGCTTCATAAAAGAGCCTTGCACCGAGGAAATAAATCATAACAAGTAGAGATATTTAACATAGGGCTCCAGGGTCAACATGATCTCAGTAAGGTTTGTAAATTAAAAGATGGTAGGAAAAAGAAACATTTTACTTTATTGAATTAAAAAAATTACTTTTAACGCAAAGCTTTAGGGAACGATACAATACAGTCATTCGGCAAAATTACCCAACCCTTGGGCTATATTTATATGTGTCCCACGTAAACCCTTTATGGGTCTTCCCACCCACAGCCCACATAGTTTCCCGTGGCAAGTAGCTAGCTCTTCTCAAGTGGTGCCACAGAGTTCCTCTCTGTGCACAGATGAAGCTAAAACACGCCAGAGCCTGGCGAACAGGGCACTCACACTCCTGCCGGCAGTAGATTCTCCTGTGAAAACTGCTATTGTTGGAGTCATTCTTTTCTAATCATGACTTATAGCTATCTCTGTTGGCAATTCTGTTCTTTGAACTTATGACCAGACCAATGCTTATGACTAAAACGTTTCTCCTCTGTCCTTGAGGACAGAAGTCTCGTCTCACCTAGCTGAGGCTTCTCCTTATACTCTGGGATTAGAAGTTGGTCGGCCATGTGTTTTGAAAGCATTTCTTACTATGCACTCTTTACTGTCCATTGTTCCATTATTATTTACTCCCTGATTTAAGGTATTAGAATTGGGGATTTTTCTCTGGGCTAAATCTTAATTCATTTCTCTTACTTCATGGGACATGAAGAGACAGCATCCAGCACAAAGCACTTTAATTTCCTTTATTTCCTCCCCACCAATAGACAGACAGACGGATGGATGGATGGATGGATGGATGGATGGATGGATGGATGGATGGTGAGTGGGTAGTAGATAGATAGATAGATAGATAGATAGATAGATAGATAGATATAATAGAAGAATGGATGGGTGGGTGGATGGATGGAAAGAAGGAAGGAAGGAAGGAAGGAAGGAAGGAAGGAAGGAAGGAAGGAAGGAAGAAAGAAAGAAAGAAAGAAAGAAAGAAAGAAAGAAAGAAAGCCTAAACTTTAAGTGAACATCCCAGAAGTCCAGAGTTAATGAAGCTTAGGGAGTATATGACAAACAGTTCTCTGCACTCCATAGCAACATTCAGACATAAGTCTCTTACCAGTGGGGGCCTATGTGTCTCCCTATTCTTTTATGGAATGTGTACCTACAACAGTCTGAACCTAAACAAAGGGGCTTGACGCAGCATGGCCTTCTATGTTTGGGTCTTCCACTTGTTGTAGCTGTACAGCACAGAGAACTTAGCATGCCATGCTTCCCAGCCAGAGGCTCAGTGTATTAACCCTTCCAGCTCCCACAGAAGAAATAGCATAACCCAGGTTCATAGACTCCATAAAGACCCTATAGATCACCTAAACCCTTAGCGAGTGAGATGGCATTTGGTCAGCCTCTCTAGGCTTTTTAGAGTGCCACATAGCTGCCAGGTTGTGTCCTTGATGCTAATAGTGCTGTTCTCCCCTAGACATCTCTGTCCAGCAGAGCTTCCCTGCCCAAGCTCTTGGATACTGGCAAGTGGACCTTTCTCTGGGACCCTGTGGTTAGTGGATCCACTTTCTGCTTTCATGTTGAATCATTTTTTAAGAACCACAGACGAGAATAGCGCATTGATCTCTAAGCCTGGGCTGGGGCGGGGCAGGGGCAGGATTTGATCCTCACACCACCTCACAGACCTGCATTTGGACTTGGCAACACATTGTCTGCCTTCACTGCTTGTCCTGGTTTACTTTCATGGCCACTGACATTCTGAGTCTTGGGTACCAGCAGCACAGAGCCCAAGATGCTAGAACAAGGATCTGGAACAAATTATGGGGCAATACTGGCTATGTGTGTTTCCCTGGTAGGCAGGCTGAGAACTCAAAGCACACCCATGTGGGAAAAAGAGAAGCTCCAGTCCATCACAGCAGCATGGACAAGTTTAGCAGCTGAGCTTGGCACTCTGGGCACAGGGAGCCCATTAAGTGGTGGGTTTGGGGGTTTTCACCTGGGCAATGGCATGCCATTCATACAACAACCCTTGCCTACATAAGAATCTACCCCAAGTCTAATCCACACAGCTCCCGTGTGTGTGTGAGAGAGAGAGAGAGAGAGAGAGAGAGAGAGAGAGAGAGAGAGAGAGAGAGAGAGAGAGAGAGAGAGAGAGAGAGAGAGAGAGAGAGAGAGAGAGAGAGACTGCTTTTACACAAAGATTATTAGCCTCAGACTTAGCTCCAACTGCCCTTGGCTCTTTAATTTTCAAGAAAGGCAATCAAAATTCCCAAGCAGGCCAGCAAAGCAGTTCAGTGGGTATACACTCTACTGCCAAGCTCGATGACTTGATCAAACCTGAATTTTATCCTTGAGTCAAACACGATGGGAGGAGGAAAAAGATTCTGGAAAGTTGTACTCCGACCTCCACATGGATACTGTGACACACATGCACCTCTACACACACAATAAATAGAGACCTAAAATAAAGAAAATAGCCACCAAGCAAGTTCTTCCCGCCCCCACAAACTCCGGCGCAGGCTCGTGTTCATTCTTGTGGGCTACTGGTCATCCTCAACCCTTTATTCCTTCTCCTCCCTTGTGCCATTTTGGTTGCTTCCTAAATCCTCCATCTCTGCACTTTCTGCCTCCTAGGAGCTAGCTAACGCTCACCCACTCAGGTGCAACCAGGTCTCTGTGCTTTTCTAAGTGAGATCCCTCCTGACTTACCCGCCAGATCCTAGTGCCCTCTTCCTCTCCATCTCTCCCATGGATTCTGCAGCTTCCTTCCCCACTGAGCCTACCTTCCTTGAAACTCTTTCTCCCTACTTCTCCTCTTGTCCTGACCATCTTGGCTCTGCCTCCTCAGGCTGATGGTCAGTTTCCTCATCCACTGGGAGCGGTTCATTCTCTTCTCACACTTCAGCATCCCCCTGTGGTACCACCTCCACCAGACTCTAGCACTCCACGATAAACATCTGTGGCATTCCTGCATGCACCACGGATTGCATTAAGCTCTCCTTGCATTGTTCCAATGAACACATATGACAATGCTCATGGATTCTTTCTGTCTCTCATATTACAAATCGGATGGCGGGTGCTTGGCAAGGGTAAGGAGTTTACTCAAGGTCAGGCAACTAGGAACTGTGGCAGCCAAGGCTCCCATCTGTGCTGCTCATGATGCCAAGGTCATGTGACTCGCTGGAGCTCTTCCCCAATTTTCAGGTGCTGTTCTACAGCCTTTAGTTTGTCATATCAGAAAAGTATCTATATCATTCTATTGTATCTTTTTTCTTGGCCAGTAAAACCACCACAAAACTCAACATCCAAGCTAGAAACTTGGGATACTCTCCCTAACTCTAACATCATTCTTATCTCTACGTAATTGTCGCAAATGGATGAGGATATGATTGGCAGAAAGATGCTCACGGCTGCAGTTCAGGGAAGCAACGCTTATTTGAAAGCAATAAATGTGAACATTTGTGAGCATACCAAACAAAAGGCCCTGCAATGCACTGTCAAATGAAGGTAGTGACCCCATAGGAATGTCTGCGCAACTAAACCATTTTCACTTATGCTTATATTCAAGTAAAGGTTATGCTACCAAAACAAAGAGCTTCGTAATGCAATTTAGCGAACAGGACATTGGTTTCACCCACATTACGGTTCCACAATGAACAGTCTGGGTTTACAGATTGGCTCTACGTTCTACAATTCCAGAGGGACTCAGAACCTTTGCTCTGTCCCTGGGTCATCTAAAACATGTCTACTCTGGGTGATTCACAGAAGACTGGCAGCCTTAGCATCAGCATACTGCTTGCGAGAAATTCAGCAGCTCAGATACTCCTTCTATCTCAGATACTCCTTCCAGCTCAGAAACCCCTTCCAGCCCCGCTTAATGAGACTCACAGGTCAGCTGGCTGCTGCGTGACTCCTCCTCAGTGAAGGCTCTGGGGTATAGTTTTTCCCATGGGGTCAGAGCTACCCTGTAGGCATTGATGTTCTGGACAATGGGAAGATTTTAAAAAGAAATAAACTCCTAAGCAAAGAACTTGTGTCATTTTGAAGCTGATCTGACTTGGAAGATAGCTACATGCCGAGATTCATTAGGCTCCTGTAAATAGCAAACATATCTCATAATAGCATCCCCCAAAAGGCTGATGTGTCTTCTGTGTGATTGAGCAATCGTGAACCCATCCTACTTACAAGCTTTTGGCAGAATAACCTCTTGTCTCTAGTGGTGTGATACTTCTTGACATTGTTAAAACAAAAGCTGGATGGTGGTGACTCTCAGAACTTTAATGCCAGCACTCAGGAGGCAGAGACAGGTGGGTCTTTGTGAGTTTGAGGCCAGCCTGGTCTACAGAGCAAGTTCCAGGATAGCCAGGGCTACATAAGGAAACCCTGTCTTGAAAAAAAACATAAACAAAAAAGTTGAAATAAAAAAGAAAGAAAAAGCAATGCCTACCTAATCGATTATTGGCTTTGAAGATTCTTTATTCTATTGGTCTAACTGGCATGCTAGTATCATAGTTCCAATCTGGTAGCTTGCTGCAGACTGCTTTTTTCTTGTCCTTTAACCCCAAATACAATATATGCAGTCTTTCTTTTTCTGTTTCCATTATCTATTATTAGTTGGTTTTCTGTGCCTTTTGTTTTGTTTGAGGGAGTTGGTATTGTTGTTTTTGAGATAGTGTTCCTGTAGATCAGTCTGACCTCAAACGTACTATGTGCCGAGGCCGTCCTTGAACTCTGGATCCTCCTGCCTCCTTCTCCCAATTGCTGAAATTGTGGACAGCCCGCCACTATGCGGAATCTAGTATCAGTTTTTATTACCTTCCATCTTCTACCTCTGTCGTCTTAGAAAGTAGGAGCACTGTCTATGCAGACCAAGCTCATTTGAAGCAGATAAAAAGAAGGACAGCCTGGATATATGATCACCCCGTGTAATCTCACCCACACCGGACTTCAGCTCCCCTTGTGACAATATGACTACAACTGATTAAATACCCCTGTGTGGCAAGGATTGCGCGAAGCTCCACCTACATCACTTCACTTAATGAGCAGCAACTTGGTTCAAGGATGTTCTTATATCTCTCGTGTTACTGTAAATATATATATATGGCATGTATATATAATAGGTATATACATGATGTAATATATATCATAGGTATATTATATATAATATATAATTATTATATAATATATAATATATAATTATATATAATAATATATAATATACCATATATATAATGTGGGTATATAATAAGTTATGTAAGATATGACATGTATAAATATGTGTGTGTGTATATATATATATATATATATATATATATATATATATATATATATATATATATCGGGTACCAGACTGAGTGAGCATTTCAGATAAAATGAGTCTAAAAAGGAAAAGGGCTAAAGCGATCATTTTGCCCCAAAAGTCTTCTGTTTTGCTGGTTTTACACATTTCTTTTTAAAGCCAGTAAAGCGTTTCTTCCTTTTCATACCTACAGAAAACATTTCAAATGTGAGTTGCTAGTTGAGGTACTGGGTAGCCTCAGAGGCGGGGACATTCCAGAGCTGACTCCCTTGAAGGTCGGGAGTACCCAGAGCCCTTTCCTACAGTCCCCGTGCTCACCTTGCCCCTCTGGTGGGCACAGTAGCTAAGCATATTCCAAGAGGCTCTGGAAGGACACCCAGGCGGAAGGCAGCAACCCGGAAGGCATGTGGCAACTGCTTTAGCATATCTGAATTTAGAGGAGACTGAAGTTTCCATTTTCGGTCCCAGCTAAGGTTTTCCCCAGACTTTGGAATTCAGCGAGTCAAACCCGGCTGCATTGCTGTGAACCGTTGTTAGGAATGCCTGCTGTCGCCCACAAAGCCTCTCACGTCACCGACAGTGCCGGACTCCTGCGCATGCTCCACGGTGCTGCTGGCCTGGCAGGCCCTGGGGCTTTTGCCTCCTAACGCGGTCTCACCAGATGTTCCTGCTAGAAAAAGAGCTTAATCATTGCTAATTTGAGCAGCATTTACACTACTACCTAAGGGTATTGCCAAAGAGCCAGGAAAAAAAAAAAAACAAACCGCGGATGCTATCTGACCCGTAGTCTGCGCGTTTCCTGTTTTTTTCTCCTTTCTGTAGTTTTGTACTTGGGCATAGTTGTTGTTGTTGTTGTTTTTCTGGGTGAATAAATCAGATACTATCTTATAATTAACTTATAAATTATAGAATTACAATACTTAGGGGTTACTGTAAAGAAGAACTTTGAGGCCGTTGGTCTAACACCTTTATTACTGACGCCAGGGAGGGCAAGGTGTCTTGCCCAGGGTCACACAGCTGGTGGAATCAAGAGGATGGAATTAAATCCATTGCATTTCATAGTAAAGCAAACTATCTGAAGTTGGTTTTGGTTCTTGATACATGTAAGTTTTAAATGTTACCAGTGTTCGGACAAAAAAAAAAAAAAAAAAAAAAAAAGAAAGAAAAAGAAATCCTTAATTTTTACAGCACAGAGTACAGAATGTAGATCTCCTGCAGAGTCCCAAACCTCTGAAATGAATTTTTCCCATGTCTACTTAAATAATTCAGTAAACATTTAGCAAATGCCCGCAGTGTGTGAGGTGGTTCTGATGGGGGCCTTGGAGATCACAGAAGTTCCGAAGACCTTGTTTCTTCACCAAGGGCAGTGAAGCTAATATGCTACTAATGCTCCCTTGAACGTAAGGTGGCCTTAGAGAAATCTTGGGAGGGCAGGTGAAGAAAGGGTTCCGGCTAAAGAAGATAACAGAAGCAGAGGTGTGGAGGTAGATGAGCCGTCCGGAGGATTATGTTCCCAGTGCTCGAACTCATGCAGCAAGCATGTACAATAAAGATTGAAAAATAAAATAAAATAAAATAAAAGGCCGGGCGGTGGTGGCGCACGCCTTTAATCCCAGCACTCGGGAGGCAGAGGCAGGCGGATCTCTATGAGTTCGAGGCCAGCCTGGTCTACAAGAGCTAGTTCCAGGACAGGCTCCAAAGCCACATAGAAACCCTGTCTCGAAAAACCATAAAATAAAAATAAAAATAAAGACTGACTTCGGCCGTGATGGGTAAAGAATGGAGTTCGGTGAGGTAGGAAGGATGTTGATGCTGGCTAGCTCAGTTTCCCTCCTCTTCAGTTTCATGCCAGTAATTGCCAACGGACTCGTGAATTAAAGAGCCTGAGATAGATTCTATAGGTTCAATTCATAAACTCCAAAGGCTTTCAGAAAACTTGTAACCCTAGTCAGCTTTTCCCCCAGTGTATCGAAGACTCAGTAGCTGGCAATGATATAATCACAGAAATGTCTGGCTTCCTACCTGTATCAGCCTATGGGTCGGATGTAGTGACCTAACACGGACTGGATTTTCCTGGGCTCCAAATTTAACTCTAAGTTTTAGGTTAAATTCAACTCCATAAGTATTCGTTGACCTCCTCGTACTAGCGATCATACAAGGACTCAGCAGATATTAGTCTTACAGGGATGGTGTAAGAATAAATGTGTATACGTTTAGCACAGGCAGAGCACGAAAGAATGAGCAGAACAGGGGAAAAAGAGAGGCTGCCAACCAGCCATTCCATTGGCCAGCATCAACGGAACTGGGAAGTACCTCCAGCCACAGTGAGACACAATGCGCTTCCCCTGGCATAGGGCACAGACATACAATTCTAATGCAGGAAGAGAGGCAAGAACTTGGATCAGTTATTCTGTGTCCTTGGGTTACCTTGTTCGGGAAATGTCTAAGCCAGAACTAGACCCTGTCTACAACAAGATGAGAGGCATGAGGAGTGCAGGGGAGGAAGGGTGGAAGGCAGACGAGAGAGTTTTAATTTGATGTGAAAAGATAACCAACCAGACAAGGGCAAAGGCGTGTGCAGCTCCCATCCGTGTGTGTGTGTGTGTGTGTGTGTGTGTGTGTGTGTGTCATATAAAACAATTGGGCACGAAGAAAATGAAGGGTCATCGGGTAGCTATTAATCCAAATCACCATGCCAGGCAGTTTGCACACTATACCACAAAATATCACAAGACTTGGGGTGCTTGTTCTAGAAAAGAGGGAGGTGAGGCTCAACTAGCTATCCAACTTGCCAAAGACAGCCCAACCAATCAGTAGCGTTTCTGGGGCTAACAGATTCTAAAGCCCTCTTTGGAAAAAGGAGACTGAGTTGGAAGCCATCTTGGAAATCAAATCAGTAGGGAGTGTCGTCCTCACGAGTTATGATGACCGTTTCCTGAGCTTCTGTTTGGGCCAAGGACTGATGCCTCCCCACTGGCTGAGAAATGTGGGTAGGAACTTTGTTCTCTAATGGAGGACTCTCATTGGCTAATAAAGAAACTGCCTGGCCCATTTGATTGGCCAGCCCTTAGGTGGGCGGAGTAGACAGAACAGGAAGAAGGAAGTGAGGTAGATGGCTCAGTCAGATGCCACGCCTCTCCTAAGTTAGACAGACTGCCATGCCTCTGCTCAGAGAGAGAGACGCGATGGAGCCAGCCTCCAGGTCAGATGTGCTGAAACTTTCCCGGTAAGACACCATTCGTGGTGTTACAAAGATTATTAGATATGGGTTAGTCAATATGTGAGTAAGAGGCTGAAAATAATGGGCCAGGCAGTGTTTAAAAGAATACAATTTGTGTGATGTTATTTCGGGTTTTAAGCTAGCCCGGCGACCAGGAGCAGGGCGGGACAAAAAGCAGGCCTGCCCGCAGCTCCACACTACAGAATGGCGCCCACGTGGATAACCGAATCCGCAGAAAGCTTGAGAAAGCTTGGGAAAGAATAGAGTAAAGCTCTATTTTTCGGGTCTGGCAAGCAAGCACTCTCATCTAAGAGAGGCTTCCTGACTCAGCTTCAGCTGCAAAACATTGCAGCTCTTTTAAGAGGTTCGGCTACGAAACACTTAAATACTGTTGATGAAAATTAACTGCATGCTTTTCGGTTTTCAGCCGTAGCAGGAAAAAAGCTGTGTCATTTTAAAATGCCAGCTTTCTGGGTCGTCCTGCCAGGGCAAACTCTGACTCTTTCAAGCAGGCGGTCCTGACTATGGAGCTTTTGAGTGTTGTTTAACACTGTTGCAGCTTGCTTGCTGGCAGGGACCTTGAACCGCCAAAGAGTTGTGGTACCTCTGCCATAAAGCTGGAAAGCTAGGGAATGGGCTGGATCTAGCCGCCAAAGTCACGGCTTTAGTCCTACTGATATTGTTTGGTAAAGTAAAGACTCATGTAGTCAGAAAGAGAGATATACAGTAAAAGAAAAATTCAAAGTCGAAGAAAATGTCTAAGTGGTTTACACTGTGTTAAAAATATATGCAGGCTAAAGGTTAAAGTTCTTAAAAGTAAAAAAGAAGAAAAAGAAAAAGTAGTTTGTTGTGGTGGTACACACCTTTAATCCCAACACTTGGGGGGCAGAGGTAGATTGACCTCTGTGACTTCAAGGTGTGGCAGCACACACCTTTAATCCCAGTGCCTGGGAGGCAGAGACAGACAGATCTCTGTGAGTTCTAGGTGTGGTAGCATACGCCTTTAATCCCAGCACTTGGGATGCAAAGGCAAGTGGATCTCTGAGAGTTCAAGGACAACCTGGTCTACAGAGTTATTCCAGGACAAAGATATACAGAGAACCTGTCTCAAAAAGTAAAAGTAAAAATAAACGAAATAGAGGCTAAAACAAAGCTGCACAAAGATGGAAAATATATGGAGAACCTTGATGCTGTATGCTATTATGCTCTCTTTGACTTGTTTGAATGCTGAGGAAGGAGCAACAGCTGCTAAAAGATATTTGTTTATAAATGCTGCTGAACTAATACAACATAGATATTTTGAAAATACCTTGACTTCAGAATTTGGATCTAAGGATATGATACTTTGGAAAAGAGATTCTTCTTTTATTTTTACAAAAAAAAAATGAGACTCTGTGGATTGCTTCTATCCCAATATGGTATGATAGACCACGCCCTCCTGAAAGGTTGCTGTGAACACCTTCAGAAAATAACTTCACCCAACTGATGACTGAGATGAACCTGGCATACAGGTTACACCATGAAAGATCTGATTAACAGCGTCCCCATTCAGCAGGAAGCAGTTTGGAGAGAAATAACTGTGCCCATATTCCCAAATATTGTTTATAAATGTTCTTTTACATTTAAAGGGGGAGATGATATAGATATAAATAAGTTGGATTGTTGTGAATCTTGGTTACTGATATTAATTTAAGGTCAATCTTGTTATATGTATTTCTGATCTTGATTAAGGTATTGTGATTGTGTAGTTCTTTTAAGAATGTAATGTATAATTAGGAAATATAGGTTGCTAATGGATAATCATCGATAATAGTAAAGCTTGTAGTCATGGTAGATTTTCTAGATATATAGAGATATATTTCAGTTAGATAGGCATATCTTCCAAAGACTACAGAATATGGCATTTTAAATGTCTTAATAACTTAGGACTTTTTATGACAATGAGACATATCTGCTCCTGGCAGCACTAGCTACTTCAAGAGGAAAATGGGCATCGAAGAGGCTCCTTATGGAGTTTGATAGCCATTTGGGCAAGAAACTGCTCTTGGCTGGACTGATGCATAGACTGGACACAGAGAACCCTAAGAGAGAGGACTGCTGAACTTGCCTATAGGTGAGATGATCTTTCGGGGTTCCTGATTCATGAAAGAGTCTCCAAGACATTCTGCAGGACACAGCAGATACTGACTGAACTGCCTTTGAAATTTCCTGCATCATGGAAATGTCTCCTGGAAACTATGGGCCTGTAGACCGAAGATGGATGCCCCAACAGTACAAAAGAACTTTGGGTGACTGTCCAGGCAGCGAGATGTCTCTGTCGTTTCTAGAGTTTGGAAGTTGCTTATTTCTTGTTTACTTAGGTAATATTATATTCTTCTGGAGTCTTTGATGGAGTTGAAGAATAGATAGATAGTTATAGTTTTCCTTAGTTATGATAAAAGATAAAGTAGATATAAATACTGTAACTGTAATTCTTACTTGATAACTGTTTTTGCCTTTCTTTTTTGTTTAAACAGAAAAAGGGGAAATAATGGAGGACTCTCATTGGCTAATAAAGAAACTGCCTGGCCCATTTGATTGGCCAGCCCTTAGGTGGGCGGAGTAGACAGAACAGGAAGAAGGAAGTGAGGTAGATGGCTCAGTCAGGTGCCACGCCTCTCCTAAGTTAGACAGACTGCCATGCCTCTGCTCAGAGAGAGAGACGCGATGGAGCCAGCCTCCAGGTCAGATGTGCTGAAACTTTCCCGGTAAGACACCATTCGTGGTGTTACAAAGATTATTAGATATGGGTTAGTCAATATGTGAGTAAGAGGCTGAAAATAATGGGCCAGGCAGTGTTTAAAAGAATACAATTTGTGTGATGTTATTTCGGGTTTTAAGCTAGCCCGGCGACCAGGAGCAGGGCGGGACAAAAAGCAGGCCTGCCCGCAGCTCCACACTACAGTTCTCAGCTGAAGGGTAGAAATTGGTTGTTTTACTTCCATCGACGGTAGCTATAAGATATGAGATGGCCTTAAGAATTTATTTTAATTATGTGTTTTATAATTCATGAGGATTTCAGTCCCTGAAAAGTAACTCTAGACATAAGACCAGAGCGTTGCAGGCATGGAAAATATATGAGCAAAGTATTAGGAGTGCCTTGTGCAGTTCATGGCCCAGAAGCGGCCAGTAGCAGCTCTGTGACTGTTGGCGTGTGCATGTGTTCAGTCGCGTCAGTGGCGTGTATAGCAGAATAGTGAGAGGCTGGGTCGATTTCAGTTGACTTTGAATGGTGCCATAGGACATTTGGACTTTTCTCTAGAAGGAATCACTGGAGATTCTGGTCCAAGGGTAGACTTATGAGCCTGGCTAAGGTAAGGTCATACTGAGTATAAGTTGAACCAAAGGTGGGAGGCCAAACGAAAGGATTTTGCATTCATTTGAACAAGTGGTAATGAGAACCTAAGCTGGGGAGTGGCAGTAGAAGCAAAATTAAAGGAACAAATGGGACGGCTTCTTTGGAAGAAGTTGCTGCACAGCACAGTGGTCACTCTGCATATCGTTAAACACGTCTCAAGTTCATTTTGCAACTTTATTTGGCTCTCAAGGTCTCCCCCAGTCAGGTACGCAGAACCTTCATAATTTGATGGTTCACAAACATTTTGATTTTGATTTCTGATTACAATTACTGTGCAGGAGGCATTTTAACTGACCTGTTCTGTCCTGTGTCCACTGCATCCACCAGAAAGAGCGCTGAGTATTTATTGAATAAGCAAGTGTACAGATGCTGCCCTACACACGCACACACACCCATTTCTAGAGCATCTGCACCTTGGCATTCTGGCCACCCATCTGTCACCCCGTCAAGATCCCTGTCACTCTTGCCTCTTCAGGGTGGGTCGTGCTTTATAGGAGGATCCAGATTACTGAGCAGTCTACACGTGGTGAGAACTTAGTGTAATGTGTTTCCCAGACACTGCCTTCAATCAAGTTCCGTGGACTCCCTTTGCTGCTACTTAGTGTGAATTCAGATCCGTCCAGTGATGTTCTCATTGTGCAAAACAGTAGAAATTCAGTTCTAGCCCATTTCAAACCTCCAGTTTTATTTTTATCTCTCTCTCTCTCTCTCACACACACACACACACATACACACCCTAAGTTCAGTTTTCTTCCAAGACACTAACACCCCCACCCCTTTTCTGATGCTCAATTGTTTGGTCTTGGGACAAAAGGGAAGGTATGAGAGAAGCGGTGAATGTCTTGATCCATTGGGTTCATTCTGCAGTTGTCTGGAGGGCACCCCAGATTCCTCCAGTGACCATTGAGTAACCAGTGTGTGACAGGTGGTCAATGACTGCCCTTTGTCAGGAATTGTGTGTGAGTGCCTGAGGTGACCTGTGGGAAACCTATTACACAGTTCTCTAGGAAAGAACAATCGACTCTTTTCTTCATATATATATGATAGATATATATCAAGGATCCTTAAGCCTGTCCAAAGTAGCCACTGCTGGCTTGGTCAGCTTCTTGTGTAGACTACCAGTAACATTACTGTTAGGTTGTGTCAACTCCCATGTTCCCCTGTCTTCCCTTTTGCCCTTTCTCCACTTATTCCGTCATATGAGTACCCTTTATCTTGGGTACAGTGTTTAGGTTGGTTCACCCACTTGTTAACCAGCCAGGCAGAACGCACTACATACCTGTAGTCTGTAATCTACCAGCGAGAAAAGCGCTCAGTACATCTGAGCCTCTATTTTGGGTCCTGGTCTCCAGAGTTATACGCAGCCCTCAGTTCTCTGTGCACGCCACGAGACTGCGTTTGGCAAACTCTGACTCACCATTCCTTGTCACCATACAACGAATACTGAGTAAGAGCCACATGGACAGGCATTTGGGGAGTAGCCCAAAGGGGGTCAGGCAATAGAAAAGCAAACTATGAGCATCCCACACACCCGAGGTGCTGGCGCCCATAATGAACTGCACTGTAGCTTTGAAACGGTGGGTACTGAAGCCCAGAGCTGTAGGTTAGATTGAGGAGGGAAGGGGGAAGGGCATCTTAAAATGGAAAGGATACTCTCAACCAAGGACCCTGCACAGTGACAGAAAGCTCACGATGCCGAGATGAAAATCTGAATCCTGGGTGCCAACACTAATCTTTTCCTCTGCGCACAAACCAGGATCCTCTAGGTTTCTGTTCATGTTTAATCTCCTTAAATCTGATGGAAAAGGAAAACCCATTCTGCACCATGCCCACTTAAGGCGCTCCCAGCAGGCGCCTTACTGAAGGCTGATGAGGGGGCCGCTCTCCCGAGGAACTCCGGTACCAAACCCTGTCCTGGCATGCAGGCAGCCTAAGTTTCAGAAGTGAGTCATGTCAAGCACAAGAACCATGAATTCAGCTTAGATTTCAAATTAAAAAAAAAAATAAAGGACTTAGAAGAAGCTATATAAATTTTTCAACCCAGAAGTTCTTCCTGCTTAAATTATTTTCACATTCCAATTTAAACCCAGAGACATTATGTTGCTGTCACACTTCTTTGTTCCCCTGAAGTATTAAAAAAAATCTGTATATAGCTGACAAAAAATAGAAGCCTGTCTGCCAGAAAGTCCCCTATTCATGTCTAACATACTGTAGAGCTGAGGTGGAACACATGGTCTTGAAGCACCCAGGGCCTCTTTTTAACTGGCTTGCCACAGCCATGTGTTTCTCCAGCGTGTGTGCCCTACCTACAATACATGTCTTGCATAAGCATGAACCCCCTTGGAATGTTTAAGTCATGCAGTATTTTCGCACACTCGGACGTTGCGCGTATGAGGATTACCATCTCTATTTTGAAGATGCTATGCCTTCTCCTTCCCCCCCCCAACCCGTCCAACACTGGTAACTCAACTGACATCCCTCGCAATTCCCTTCCAACAGAACACCAATAAAGTCCCCAACAGAAGTTTGGCATATTTCATCATCTCAAACCCAGAGTTAATTTAGCAGCTAAATTGGAAATTTCTGGGTGTATTTTTGAAAACTAATTCAGCGTGAAAATTACTAATGATTTAGAATTGTTCATAGAGGCTTTTCCTTCTCCTTCTCTATCCAGAAATATCTGATGCTTTATATCAGATTAATTTGCAAGTGGCCAGGTGTTTCCTGTTGTTGGGACAGAAGGGAGCTGGTTTAAGCAATTTCTGATGTATCGTTCTTCCTTGCAGATGAGACCCATTGGTCATGATGGCTACCATCCCACCTCTGTAGCTGAGTGGCTGGACTCCATCGAGCTTGGGGACTACACCAAAGCCTTTCTCATTAATGGCTACACATCGATGGACCTGTTGAAAAAAATCTGGGAGGTTGAACTTATCAATGTAAGTTGCTCTCTCTCTCTCTGACACCTTAACTGTTCAGCTTGCAATGTGACGTGAATTTTATTGCAGATGGAAAATTCTTTATCTTTCTCTGTAACTGTTTGGACATCTACTAAGGATTTACAGGTGTGTGTGTGTGTGTGTGTGTGTTAGCTCTGAGGTCATTGTCTTTTGACGTTCTGAGATGGTGAACTGAGACTTAAGGAGAAGACCCTCGGGGCTTTTTGCATTATCTAACGAAACCTTCCAAGAAGTTCTGGGTTTTCCATTTTAGGAAACCCTTGTCGGTTTAGCATGGGAATGTGGTGGCAAGATAAGCTCCCAGCCTGATCTCTGCCCCTGCTCACTATTAAAAGCCAGAATTATCGCGTTTTCATCCCTTAATCACATTCTTTTTAGCACTCTGTCATGTTTCTTTATCTTCATTCCTTAATTAGGATTCAAACCCCCTGCTTGGAGGGACTGCGTCTGCTCTTGCTAAACAGGTTGCTGTAGTCATTAAAGTGTTATCTCCTGGAGCTGGCGTCCAATCGTATGTTGTCTCTGCTTTATGCGTACATACGCTTGGCATAAATTTTCTGTCGACGCTGGCCAGCATATGTTGCCATGTGTTCAAGCCCAGAGAGATCAACTCAGTCCTCATAAGCGATTCCGATTCTTCCTCACTTCCTTTTGACTCTCATTTTTTTTTTCTCTAAATACAAACAGGTGAAAGGATGAAGTAAAGGGGAGCGGGAAATGATGGTGCGCGTTTGTGCTGTGCTCGCGCGCTGTGAGTGTTCCTTTTTGAGATAATGGAGTGATAAATCACTCCTTAAGAGGGTTGTTTATCTTCATAGCCTAATGATTGGGAGGGCACTGGCAGAGTGAAATAAAGCCAACAATTTTTACTGCTTCTTCTTAGATCTCTTCTGCTTGTTATGTCGCTCTCTGTCCCAGAGTCTAGATTCTACATGTTACCTGCCATTAATTATTTTAATGAGCATTAAGACCGTTAGCCAATATGTTTTGCTTTTGAAAATGTATCTTTAAAAATACATCTTTCCTGGGACATTTTACAAAATCGTTCTTGAGTCAAAAAAGGCACATGAAGTTAATAGAATCTTGGCTTCTCGCTTGCCGTTAGTAACTCTTAACTTGTTGCTTCTTACTCCCTTACCAAAAACTATCCTTACCAAAAGAAAACCACTGCCTGAAGCTCTGGTTAGCATTGTCCTCAGTCACTGTAGCAAAGGAACAAGTTGAAGCTGCCTCAGGTTTTGGTTGGGATGGGTAAAGACTTCCGTCCTCTGTGAGACGTGACGTTCGTCTCATGGTTCCTCTGAGGCACTGGCTTGTGAACAAGGCCGCTCTCCCTACATCAGCCACATCAGTTTCCACATTGAAACGTGTCCTGCTTAACGGTAGAACTTGAAAACTAACCCTATGCCACACCCTCGGAATATGCCTGTTCCCTACTGAAGCGCTGATACGAAGGGGTGTGTGGGCCCTTCACCTGACTGGTGTCAGCGGTACTTCCCAGTAAAGAGGATGGCCTCTGGGAAGGCTCTCCAGTATCCCTCGTCTTGGGTGACAGGGAGGTCCTGATGCTGGAAAGCCCGTAGGTTTGTTCTCTGGGCCTAGAGACCAATCACAACCGCCTTCGAATTCGGACAGGAAAACAAAAACATGCCTTCGTGCCGATGCAGCCTCTTTGATTTCCCTTTTAGCTGCACTGACTAAATTACATTCCGACTTAGGGAATTTCAAGTTCAAAGTATTACTTACAAGTCTGAAGGCATAGTCAAAGTCCTCTGACCTGTGTTGTCTACCATCAACATGGCGCATCTTTCTTAAGTAAACTCATTGGATTTAAATTTCTGTGGCATTTTATATATGGGAAGTTACCACTCTACAAGGAGAGACTGCGAGTCATTTAACTCAATAGACTTGATCACTGTGGGCAGGCAAACAAACAAAAAGCCAAATGAGCCTTTAGACACAGAATTAGAAATCAAACTTCACAGCTTCTTGAGCGGGGCATTTCATTTAAGGAGTTGAGGTTGTTGGGGGTTTTTAGTGTGAGAAGGGCTAGGTGTGCCTCTCGGCTTGCAAAGCCTTTGAGTAATCTCAAATTCAAAACCCTTTCATCAAAAAAGAGAAGACAAAGTTAAGACCTTTGTTCATCTGGACTAATGAAGAGAAGTATGGGGTGGTCCCTTGTATAGCAGATGGCTCAACTAATACAGTATCGAATACCTACAAGTTGCTTCCTGACTGATACAGGCGAGTACCGTAATCCTGATCTAAAGCGAAGGCCTCTAGGGAGCTCCTGTCATGCGTCAAGGTAGAGTGGCTGAGTCCCATCCTTGACCACTACAGAGATTAGGTCCCCTCATAGGTCACTGTCACTAGTTGATGGTTTCCCTCCTGGATCTTTGTGGAGTGGACCGTTGCCAACCTGGATGGCTGACGTGAGGAGCTGCTTTAAAGGGAGCCAGCCTGCTCTGGTGGCTCTTTCTCCTCGTGAAGGGAAGACAGACAGACAGACTCCAGCTGGGAGAGGTACAGAGGTCCACAGGTAGAGGGAGGAGAATAGAGGACAAGTAGACCTGTTGGCATGGCGATGACATCAGCATCATTGATGAGACACTCAGTGTAAATGGTAATGCACTTGTTCTCATGCATATAATGAGCTTGTGTAACCTATTTCTATCAGGATATGAAACTGGCCAGATTTCTTGACTTGAATCATACAAATGTGTATTTGAAGCTATCACCTTTGGAAAGCCCCTAAAGACCTTTCCTTTGTGGTGTATATTGATGTTTTTTGAAAATCAAGGTTATTTGAATAAACAAATAAGAGGTTTGGACACAAAGCTACCCAAGGGTTAGGAGGAACCGAAAGGATAGAAATCTTGCCCTTAACACAGAGAAGCGTTTAAGGCAGGAAGCGCTGCCGGTTCTGGAGGCCCAGTGCTGTCTCAGATGAGAGCATGAAATACTGGCCAACAATTGACCCTTTGAGCTCAGAGACTTCACATTCAGACACCGGTGTTGACTGATTGGCTCAAGTCCTGGCCACCATGGGTAGTAATATCACATTCCTACCTTTCTAGTGACATTTCAGTATGAAAATGTGGATGTGTCCGGAGAGACGGCAGGCGGATTGTTCCCTCTGCGGATGCTAGCTGCATGAACCACCGCTTTGAGTTACTGTCCCTCCAAAGGCTTGCTAAGGGAATTAATGACTAGTTAGCAGTTCAAATGTCCATTAATTTTTTTTTCCTCTCAGAGGTTTCTCAGGTTCGGCATATCCTCCTAGCCAGTCTGACTAACGTTTCTAACTACTACCACCAACCTCTGCGTAGGGGAAATTTTACAGAAAGGAATATATGTTCTCCATAAAATGTGTATAGATGACTTACGAAATTAAAAATAATAAGATAAGGCCCATGTGAATATCTTGATATTCACTTTCTGGACAATAAAAAAGATCAAAATTATAAAAAACAAGGTTCATGTTTTTATATCTCTGTGTGTCTACTAAAGGGACTTGGGCACATCCAGAAAACTCTAAACACTGTTCATTCAATTCATTAACTCGTGAATCTCATTGTAGAACCTGAAATTAATATCTTCCCATTGACCTTACCATCATTTACCAAGGGAATCGTTCTAGCCCGGGCTTAGTGTACCCCGCAATACTAATAATGGCAAAGGTTTATATTGAAAAAATATAGATTTTAGTGCATTCTTAAATCTCCGCTCATAATACAGAATTGTTTCTTAAAACGTAATACAGTATTTGGTTTTAATACCTCTGGGTAAAAGTTAATAAAGTAGCTAAGGCAACAATACCCGTATGCATCCCTATGAAAGCTCTTTCTCTTCTCCAATGGAGAGCGTCTGGAATTACTTAGCAGCAGTGAATGGATTAGTTTGTCATTTGCTTCTTGCCTGACTACTTCTGAAACTGTGCTTGCGCTTGTGGAGGGCGGTGAGGTTGCTTTGCCAGGTTTCCTCGATGTTTTGGGGAAGTTCCGTGATAATCTAACCCTGCTGCAATCGGAAGGTTTTCCAAGGAAACTTGCTAATTGTGCGCCCATTCTTTGGTCACATGACTTGATCGCTTCGCATGCTGTAGCTGTAAGGCCCCTTGTTTGCAATTGTTAAAAATATAAAGATAGCAACCGCCGAAGGTGAAACCAAGCACAGGCTGTTTCAGAGGGGCTGCCGCACGTGTAGTCAAACCATGTCGTGTGGTCCCATACACGGGAAGCCAGCCCTGTTCTCCATCCCGTTGTGTGGATCCTTGTCTCTCTCTGGCATCGACTGCCTTCTACCTAAAGGATTTCCTGTAACATTTTAAACAATGTGAGGCTACCAGTGGTAAGTTCTGCCAGCTCCTATGCCTCTGGAAGAAATTTTATTTTGCCTTCATTTCTGAAGGATACTTTTGCAGGATGGGTAATTCTGTATCCCTATCAATACGTTTCCAAATTGTTCTGGAACAAAGGGAAATTCTTTGGTCTTGTGTGTAAGGTTTATTGGGCAACACTGAGATACTGTCCGGCCTGTAGCTAGTATTTCCCACTATTGGGCAAAGGTGCTGAGGCCTTGAACCATGTCTTTGAAATCCCAGAGTTTTCCAGCCTGAATAGTATAGGAACTATCACCAGCCTGATTTGGGATCAAAGAGTTATATCTGCCAGTCTTTTCAGATGCTTCATTGTCTGGCCTCAGGTAGATTCTTTATAAGCATATACTGTTCAGTATTCTCTCCCCTCCACCCAGCAAACTAACCATGCTGGCCTCCCCTCCACCCAGAAAGCTCCAACCATGCTGGCCTCCCCTCCACCCAGAAAGCTCCAACCATGTTGGCCTCCCCTCCACCCAGAAAGCTCCAACCATGCCGGCCTCCCCTCCACCGAGCCATCTCTAACCACGCTGGCCTCCCTGGGTGCTTTTCATCTCATCAGACATCCCAGTTCTTTCTGAGGCCCTCCCTCCTACAAACGAGGCCACTTGTATCCTATATTTGCTTCCTGTGACCCAGGCCTGGCTGTCCTTGTTGAGTTGTGTCTGACAGCACGAGCACCAGCAGCACTCCGTGCAGATTTCCCTGGATTGCTGGCTGTTTCAGGCAGGGGAGTCAGTGTGATCCCCATGACTCTGCCTTGAGCACAGGCCTCCCAGTCCAATGAGCTGCACCAGCGTCTCAGATGAGGCACCGGGGTATCAGGTGTTTGATAGTATCCCAAGTGATGCTCAGGTGCGGCCTCTGTAATCAGTGAGGACCACCAAAAGGATTTAACCAGAGGAGTGGCATGATCAGAAACAGTAAGCAAGAACGCGAAGCAGACAGTGAGAAGACGCTGAGTCAGCAACTCCGTGACACCACTGTTTCCAGCCATGACTATCGCAGGCACAGAGGCAAAAATAAATAAATAATAGTAATAAAAAAAAATCAATATTGCCTCTAGCACCGAGGGTATGCCTAAATTCGGAGCCTGTAAATGGAGTCAGTTTTCATAATTACAATCCCACGTATCAAAAGGAGGATAAAATTATAGTCAATATTCCTCTGATGCTTTTGATGGTGGCGAAGGCTGTTTTCTGGACCCCTCCAGGCTGAGCTTCTGTCAAATGGAAATTTTACTTAACTGTTTATAAAGAGTAAGACACACCGTGAAGTCAGGTTTCAAAGGGGCCCTCTTCTCTTTCATCTTTATTTTGGAAGCAGGTCACTTGGCTTTGAAGCCTGAATCCACCACGCAGTGTGCGGCCTTAAGTCACCTCCCCTCTCTGGGACCCCCGTTGCTGGTGTATAAATAGAGGACAGTAATATCTGGCTTGCTGCTTTCCTAGGCTTCCTGCGAGGCCTGAATGGCAGCTTTCTCTTATCCATCTGATTTTCTTCTCCCTGGTTTTATTTTCCTTTTGCCTTTTCTTACTGACTTCCCCAGATTTCTTTCCCAGAAGTAAGGCTGGGAGCTGGTCCTTGGGAGCACACACTTTCTTAGCGAGTTGTGCTTTCCTCTCCCACCCACAAGCACAGGTAACATCATTTGGTGTATGAACCCCAGTCTTCAGGAATTGGGACTCAGTGCCTGTCTTTCTTCATCCCCAATTCCAGTCCCTGAACATCTCCCACCCAACCCCCTTTTATTCGATGTTGGTGCTTAGGTACAAAATTGCTGTGCCTTTACCCCCAGCTATGTGCGTGCTGACCCTTGACTCTCAGCGTTGATCTGGAGGCACCCAGACCTTTGTTCCTTAAACAGGGAACAGAACAGGGCAGTGACTTCCGAGACTAGGGGTGCGTTCAGACACAAGTCATCATGATAAATCTAAACCTGTCTGGAATCTGTCCCAAATGTTCGCCTTGACGGCCCATGACAGTGGGAAACTCTGCAGCCTCATGGTCTCTTTTCATTGATTTTTTTTTTTTTTACATCGCATACTATAAACCATAGTAATGAAGCCGGTGATGTGTTCTTCTCTGTTTTTCTCAAATTTTTAAAAGGGCAGGTAAATTTTTGATTCCGGAAAAAGTCTTCTTTTCAAGACATTTAGGACGGAACGTGTTACTAAAGAAATACAGCTCCGTCGCTGGCAAATTGTGACAAACTGCTTCTCTGCCAGGAGACTTGAGAACCAGATACCCGCTCCAGAGTATAGAAAATCCAGGGGATGGGGGGTCCTCCATACATGCAAATACACATATATGCAGACAGATACTGGTGCGTGTTGGTCTGGTGGAGAAACCCTTTCCGTTCTGTTTTAAGAGACAAACTGATAGTATCCGGGAAGAACAAGGAAAGCCGGAGATTTCTTTTCCCCAAGAAAAAACTATTAAGAGTTTTGAAACCTCATCTGCATGCTAACACGCCAGAGACTGGCAGTAAGTAACGAGTCGGAGAAAACGGGGAAGGTTTAACGCCGCCTCCGCCGCCAGTGTGGAGGCCGTTTGCACTAGCCATTATGGAAATTAGTAGAAGCCACGGAAGTGATGAGGTCAGAGATGCGGTCGTTTGGGATTCATATCTGATTTAAAGATAGGTAAGGGTTGCCAAGAGTTTAATTTCAGCTATTTTTGGTTTTTTTTAAAAAAAAAAATGTATTATATTAAACTGCAAAGTGTGGTCTCAAATGCTTTTTGATCTCAGAGCTGTTAGCTTGAACCTCAGAAAAGGCTGCGATCTTACTTTATGGACTCTATGTCTGGCGCTCTACCACCACCTGGTGGCAGCATACCTGAAGTACAGGGCAGCTTACCTGAAATTATTCTATGCCGGTCTTATACCAATCCCTGTTTCTGACTCCTTGTCATTCGTTAGAGTTTTATTTTTGTAGGCATGCAAACACCAAATCCAAATACCACGTGACTAAAATGGTCTTTAACAAAATAGAAAAACCCTGTGCCAGGCATTCCACTGACTCAATTAACCCAAGTGACAGGGCTACTTGATAAATGCGTATATTACTCACCAGCACACACTAGACCTGTCTATAGACATCTTACAGTGTGGATAGGATTCTGGAGGGGAGTCTTTTTAAATCTGTCGCATGATAGTGATAGAAATATGTGACCATGTTCCAGCCCTTATCCTCAAGAGATCTGGACTCAGGAGAGGAAAGCCTTCGACACAAACCATAAAAGAGACAACTGAGGGAATACAAACATAAAAGTGGTGTCCAGAGCTCCGGTGGGAGCACAGGGTAGAGGTGGGATCAGAGCCGGTGGGGAGGAGCCCTCTGGACCGGAAAGAGTTAGCAACCATGGTCAAAATCACAGGTTCACAAAGCGGTCTTCCAGGGTTCCCAGCTTCTTCACAAAACTGGGCTTCCTGCTTGGGCAAAGCCACTTAACCCTGAAGCCTCCATTCCTCAGCCACTGGAATCTGGATAATAATCTTAACTATAGTCTAGGTAATATTGTTGGCAGGTTTGAAGACAGCTCAGCGCTTCTGTTTATAAGAAGCGGAGCAAAGGTACCATCCCAAGTTCCTAAGATTCACCGCCATGCCAGCAGCATGCACAAATTGTGCTAAGATCCACGTTTGGCTCCTGAGCCTGTGGGTCAGCAGCTGGGTCATTGTGGGCTGGAGATTCCTCCTGATTTCACCTGACTTGCAGCTGGCTCTGGTCTACTAGGGTAGAAAAGTCAAGGACCGATGTGACTAAGACTTTCTGTGTTCTGTCCTCTGACATGCAGCCTTGGGCATGTCCTTATAACAGAAGAGAAACAAAAAAAAATGGTTTCGTGCTGGGTTGTTTTTAAGGTGCATTCTTCTTCTGTATTGTATATATGTGTAATTGTACATGTATGTGTGTATCTGTGTGGGGAGGTGTGCATATGCATACAGGTGCCAATGAAGGTCAGAAGCATCAGACACAGCTACATCCAACTCAAGTCTTCTGCAAGAGCAGTCTGCACTCTTAGTCCCTGAGCCAGCTCTCGAGCCCTGGGCATGCTCTATGCTGAGCCTGTAATCATAGCTTACCCACTAACAACTAGCCAAAGAAAACTGTTTGGTGTAGTGATATTTCATTCGTATTTTAATAAATAAATCTTGCCTGAAGATCAGAGAGTAAAACAGCCACACTGATCAGCCTTACAGACCAGGCAGTGGTGACACACACCGTTAATCCCAGTAGCCACACTAGTTTGCCATAGAAACCGCGCAGTAGTGATGCACACCTTAATCTCAGCCCCAGAGAGGAATATAAGATGGGAGGAGACAGCTCTCATACACAGTCTGAAGTAGGGTAAGAGCCAGTGGCTGGCTGCTTTGCTTTTCTGAGCTTCAGGTTGAACCCCAATATCTGTCTCTGAGTTTTTATTATTCGGGCTAAAGTTTCACAAACCCAGAGTCAACTTGGGAGAGAAGGATCTGGCCTGTCTCTTCACAGAGAAGCTGCAGACTCACACACAAATGGGTAGGTACAGGGAAGGATGGAGATTCTGGGCCAAGCAGTCTGCCACAACAGTTTTGATGAGCCAAAACGAGGGATGTTTTGAAGTTATGGGTAGTCATTTTATCATTTGCAAGCCCTGACTCAGGATTTGTGAAATCAAAATCATCTCCAGAAATATGAGATATAAAGAGTAAAAGATCTGAGCAGTGAATTGTACCAGTATGTTGGAAACTGGGGAGTCAAGAATGTCAATCAATGTTTAGTAGCTGAAGGCCAACAATTAGATTATAAACATACTCCATTGTCGAGTGGAGTTGCCAGAGATGTGTAGCGCTGAGAATTTATTTGTTGAGTCCGTTGACCATTGGACTAATTTGTTTTAGAACATTAAATTCAGACGCCTCACCTCATGGAGAACCCCTTCTGTGTGCTGCGGACTCTGCTCACAGGGGAGATGCAGCCAATGTGTTCTCAGTTGCGTCCCCAGACTCTACCCACTCCTCCACCCACAATGCTGTGTTCTGGAACGCCCCCACTTAGGGTGAGTTTCCAATGAGCACCTTTTTTTAATTTTTATTAAATTTTCGAGATAGGGTTTCTCTGGAGCTTTGGAGCCTGTCCTGGAACTAGCTCTTGTAGACCAGGCTGGCCTAGAACTCACAGAGATCCGCTGGCCTCTGCCTCCCGGAGTGCTGGGATTAAAGGTGTGCGCCACCACCGCCTGGCTTCACAGGGTCATTGTTGCCAACCTTTGGCGGCTCCCTCGGGTCAGAACGTGGATGTATTCCATTCTTTTCTTTGCCCCTGGCTCCCAGAATCGTGCCTAGCACACTGAAAGTCCCAGCAGGTACTTTCTAACTGACCTGGGGATGCTCGTACCTGAGACACAGTTCCAGGTGCTGCTCATCCCGCGCTATATCTCAGGTCTCCTTGTCCCTGGGAGCATGCTGGGTTGTGCTCCTCACTTCATAGCTAGAGAGGGCTGGTTAATCTGTGAGGCTAAAAGCCAAGGGTCATCCCTGATGGCATATTTCCACAAGTATCTTGTGTCATGAAAGGAAGTACCCCAGGCAGGTCTTGAAACTTAGACACAACAGAAGGGTCAACACCCATGAGCCCTGCTCGCTGGGGTGGCTGCCATGCATAGATAGCTCCACCTTCAGGTGGCCACTAGGTAACATATGACGATGCTCAAGGTGAATTGAGGTGGGAATGATGAGGTGTACTGATATAAATGATATAAATGACCCTGTGAAGCCAGGCAGTGGTGGCGCACGCCTTTAATCCCAGCACTCCGGGAGGCAGAGGCCGGCAGATCTCTGTGAGTTCTAGGCCAGCCTGGTCTACAAGAGCTAGTTCCAGGACAGGCTCCAAAACTACAGAGAAAAAAAACTAAATAAGTAAATAAATGACGTGTGTGTGTGTGTGTGTGTGTGTGTGCGTGCGCGTGCGCGCACGCGCGCAGAAAGAGAAACAAAGAGAACAAGATGTCAAAACTTAAATATATACTCTCACCAGAAATCGAACTAAATAAAGAGAAAAGACCATATCTTAACCTGCAATTGCCTAGGGCCTTGGAAGTCTGAAGAGCCGGGTAAATGGAAAAGCTCAGTGCATAAGCAGATCCAAGGTAGTATCCTTCCTCCCACAGTCCCCCAAATAAATACCCTTGGTTATATGTCTGCTGTGGACTACCCCCAGCTTGGAAGAGCTAGTGACAGCATGCATGCACCTGAATGAACTATGTCATCTGTTCTCACTGCACACCTCTCCAATGTGTCAGTCAAACTGACGTTTCACCTCACCGCAGAGCACAGGATTGGGTGCTGTGTAGGCAGAACATGGCAGGCCGGGAGGGTTCAGGACAAATCTAAAAATACAGAGAGACCCCAGAGGGACGTGGACTGGAGCAGGCTGCAGGCAAGCAGAGTATGAAAGACACTAGACTCAGAGAGTTAGGTGGGCCAAAACCAAGTTCTGGTTCCGTCCGTTCTCTAAGGCAAGGAACTTGAGCGCCGTGACAGCCCTACCGTTTAGTTGTGCTTGTCTGCTTCTGCCGGGCGTCAGAAGTGCTTAAGGACCTGACCTGGGCAGGCTAAGCCGTGTGTCCACCCCAGGGTCCTTTTCCTGTACAGTCCCTGGGTGACCTGCCGCCAGGGAAAGTATGGGAAAGAAAACACAGAAGGAGCCATGGGAAGCAAGGATGGCAGCAGAGGGCACAGGAGTAGCAACCGCTTACATGACTCACAAACCCATGCTGCCCCTGGGTACTCTTCCTCTCTCCAGGGCGCCTGGGATGTTGGGGAAAATTCTTAACATTGAAAGGCAGCCCATACATACATAGTTGTGAGGGCCTTTAAGGGCTCAGTGTGTGTGTGTGTGTGTGTGTGTGTGTGTGTGTCTGGGGATGTGAAATACACAGTAGTGAAGCTGGAATGACAATGTTTGTCTGACAGCTGCTTTGTCGGGCATTGTTCTAGGCCCTAGGCCAGTGGGAATGCAACCAAACCGACACAGCCAAGCTGGGGGATACACACCTGTACCGCAGCTGCTTGGGAGAGTGAGACAGAAGGGTCACATGTTCAAAGCCAGTCTGGGCAACACAGTGAGACCCTGTCCCAAAACAAACTGTAAAAATAGGGGGCTAGAGAGATGGCTCAGTGGACAAACGATCTCACCCCCAAGCCTGGTGACCTGAGTCACACAATGGGAGGAGAGAGCTGGGCTCCTGAAAGTTGTCTTCTGATCTTTTTGTACTATGGCACACACCCAAGCATGTGCATGAGTATGCGCACATGCACACACCTGTGCACGTGCACGCATACACAGAGTTTTTTTAAAAATTATTTAAAGTAAAAGGAGAGGCTCAGCATATAACTCCCTGATAGAGCACTTGCCCAGCATATGTGATGCCCTGGGTTCAGTCCCCAAGAATAAAAAAAAAATTAAATTGGAACAACGTTCTCAAGAGAAAGACAGTCAGCAGGGAGCAAATAGCATAGTATCAGATAAAAAAAAAGTAGGGTGGGAGACACAAATAGATTAGATCTTAAGAAAAGTGGCCATATATCATTTGTTAAGAAGATTACATCATCAGGCGCATATCTGAGCAATGTATGGAAGACTGAGCAGCATTCCAGGCTGAGAGAATGGTGTGATCAAATGCCCTATGGTAGCTGTCTGAGGAAAAGGGAAGAAGGAGAATGTCAAGAGCTAGAGGGAAGGCTCACAGTGAATGATGTCAGGGAGTTAGGCAAGGACCAGGGCAGGAGGGATGCAGAGACTGAGCTGTGTGCCAGGTAGGGGCACAGCATCAGAAGGGTTTTGAGCGGGAGAGAGTCTTGGCTTGGTTTATCTGTGAGTTCTGGTTACGGCACTACAGGAGGAGCAGTGTGGGAGCAAGGTTACCACTAGTCCTATGGCATTGGTGAGAAGAGGTGGGGATCTTTGATCCTGGCTTTACTGTGAGGACGAGCTTGATGAACTAGGAACTGGTTGCAAGAGAAATGAAGGGGGTTGCGTATTGGTTGATGTTCCCTTAGCTATCTTTTGAGATTGAGAAGGAAAGCAGGGTTGTTAGAACCAGGGGTCGCCTTGGGATGTCGTTAAGTTGAAGCACCTACCAAATGTTTCCAGTAGAGACGTACAGAAACAATTCTGCATAGGGGTACACGACCAGTCAGCTCCTCTCTGCGTTGGAAACAAGGATGCTGCCCAGTCACTGTGGCCCAAGGCTGGAAAAAGCCACTGTGCAGCCAAAGCCAGCGTCCACGCCCTGCACTTGCAGGAGGCCTTCCTTTCATGCAAAAGCGCCTTGTTTTTACAACCAGGTATTAGAGCAGCCAGCCTGGGGCTCGGAGCACAGCGGCTGCCTCGCTCCTCCGCCACACACTGGGCAGCTCATCCTCAGCTATTGACCCGCTATTTGTAGAGCCCCTAGACGCAGTCATTAAGACGGTATCCTGAGCAGATAGAAGAGAATGACCGTTAACCCTGAGGACAAACGAGGCTGGGTTTCACACGCGGTGACTGACAACTTGTCCTCAGCGGGAGTGTGTATTATTTCATCCCGGTTCAAGCTGGCTCGCTTCCCAAACTGTTCCCTCCCATGGATCCGAGAACATGTTACAGGAAAAAAAAAAATATACCTCAGGGTCACTAGTCTCAGCTTTCAAAATCAAGACGCTAAAACATAAGGACTTCCTTAAGTTGAATTTAAAATGATCGTCCCGGGAAGGCTATTTTACTTAGTACTAAGACCATTTAGAGCTAGCAAGATGACTCAACAGTCAAGGGCACCTGTCCCAAAAACCTGATGACCTGAGTTCAATTCCGGGTTGCCACCGTATGGAAAGGAAGGACTGGCTCCAGCAAAGCTGACCTCTGACCTCATGTGTGTGCTCTGGCACACACACACACACACACACACACACACACACACACACACACACACACGCACGGACACATGGATGCACGCAAGCACGGGGGAGGTAAGTACACACAAGAGAACATACACACGTGCAATTTTTTTTCTATTTTAAGACCACTTCACAACCTTCTACCCCTGTTCCACAGGAAGGAACGTGTTTAGACGTGTTAGGCTGCATTCGGTTCAGTAACCGCTCAGTGTCCTCGGAATCCTTAGCTTGGTCTGACATAGGCTTGAGACTACATAGGGTGAGTCCTTACACCCATCAGAGGGTATACGGACTGCAAGGGCCCTTTGAGTGTGATGAAGTGAACAGCACCTGATGTTGGCATACCCCTAGTCATGTAAAGACAAAGACTGCGCTCTGTTCCACGGGCTTCATCAAGTCCAAAGGGCTTCTGTTCTAAGTTGCCCTGTTAATTTCCTTACCCCTGAAAAGTAAAGTAACAATGCCAACTAAACTATGAGCAGTGCCCATGAGAAGCCCATCCGACATATAAACCTGTCCCGCGAACCTTTGCTGTTTCTTCCACTTAAAGAGCTGTGTTAATTTTTTCTGTTTGTTGAGGTCTTTGGAATGTGTGTCATGTCAGGGTGTGTGTTTTTTTGCCATGCAAAACACATCTACATGTGACTATGGATGCTTTCATAACACCCCAAAGCATAGCATCACGCTTTAAAAGCACAGGTGTGTATCCCCAGTCTCTTTGATGATAACTTCACAAACATCTGAGCCCCCTGAGGGTTGGTTAGTTTTGCGATCTGTTCGCTTCGGCTTGGGGGTTGTGTGGCTTTGAGTTAGGGTCTCCTGTAGCCTAGACTGGCTTAGAAATTCCTGTGTGGCTGAGGGGTGCCTTGAACTCCATTCCCTCCTCTTTCTGCCTCTCAAGTGTAGGGATTGCAAACGTGATCCACGCCTGGCTTTAACGAGGCTTCGATGCCAGTTATATCCAACCCATAATAGCTAGGACAGAGTCTGTGTGCACAGGCTACGTCAGCATGTCGCAGCGATTACGGGTACCCATGAGGAGACACGAGCGTTTCTTAAGGGAAAGGCGTGTACTTCACTGTCAGTAGAATACCGTGTTAGCAAGACATGGGAGTGAATAAAAGAAGACTCCACAGCTTGAGTTAATGTTCCCCTTCCTTCAGAAAAAGAAACTACTCCCATTCTTTATGTCCATAGACTAAGATGCTCTTGTGTCCCTATACCGAGAGAGACCTCGGAGTCTGTCAGGATGTGGCATTGCAAACGAAGTCACATCTGGGACCTGACGTATACAGCCATCGTAGCTGTCAGGTGCTAGCAATCGCGACCTCTGCCGCTGTAGTCCCTTACATACCTCCCGCTTTAAAGTCCCTGTGCACACAGCGAAACTATCAAAGCGCACTCCCCGCCCCATGTGGATGGAGGTGTAGGCCTGCATGACAGGAATACTCAGAGGAAACCGATACCAGGAGTCATTGGAGCTGAAAGCATCAGGGAGCTGCTGTCTGGGATGACGCGCTGCCAGTGTGGAGATGCGCCCCTGCGCAGCTGAGCCAGCGGAATGGAAAACCCTGCAGAAGCCCAGACACTGGCGACCTGCTTCCCATCAGCCCTGTTGCCTCTCCTACTTCCCCCCGAGGTGTCCTTGATGATTCTGGGTAGATACCCTCTGGCTGCAGACTCCAAATGTGGCCTGCAGTGGCTTGAATGAGAATAGACCCCATAGGCTCCTATGTTCGAATACTTGGTCCCCAATTAGTGGAAAGGATTAAGAAGTGTGGCCTTGTTGGAGGAGGTGTGTCACTGAGGGTGGGCGCTCTCTCTCCCTCCCTCCCCCCTCCCTCCATCCCTCCCTCCCCCCCTTCTCTCTCTCTCTCTCTCTCTCTCTCTCTCTCTCTCTCTCTCTCTCTCTCGTCAGATTTGAGCTCAGCTACTGCCCCAGCACTACACCTGCCTGCCCACCGTCTTGCTCCCCACCATGATGGTAATGGCTCACCCTCTGAAACGATAAGCAGGAGGCCTCAATTAAATGCTTTCCCTTAAGAGTTCCTTTGATCATGGTGTCTCTTCATGGCCACAGAAAAGTAACTAAGACACGCCCTTTCCTTGGTGTCATTAAACTCACATCCAGGACTGGGTCACCACGTGCCATCTCCCCATTGTCCCTCCTACATCAGAAGGATCAGGTGTCATCTCCCTCAGGTCATGGCTCCCTCGTCATGCAAACTGACTAAGGTCATTCCATATTTCATATTACATGGTGGATGTTTGCTTCTATAACCCCAAATCTCTTCATTTGCCTCTCTTTGCTAGTGATTATATGCTGACCTCTGCACCCCCCCACACCCAGAATGGATTTCTCTAAATTAAGTCATCTGTAGCATATTTAACATAAGAAATAAAAAATAGGACACAATAGAAATATTACTTTAAAATATCAGATATTTTAGTTGAATATTTAAAATATGAAACTCAACTGGTATTTCCTAAAACATCCTTAAACTCTGCTCCAACACAAACTTAAGTTACCATAAGTATTTCTACACACAGGCTAAGACGTTCAAAGTTCACAAGACCAACAATATAAAAATAAGACAATTGGAATGATTTTTCTAGAACATGAAAAAATATGTAATGGTAAGAATGACCTCCTAAGACATGTCTATCTAGAACCTGTAGATTTGTGTCCCTTAGTGGTCAAAAATAAGTCCTTGTTAGGTTACAGATACAGGAGATGAACCTGAATTATCTAGATCAGCGGTTCTCAGCCTGGGGATCATGACCTCTTCGGGACTGCATATCAGATATTTACATTATGGTTTATAACAGTAGCAAAATTGCAGTTATAAAATAGCAATGAGATAATTTTATGGTTGGGAGCTATATTAAAGGGTCACAGCTTTGAGAAGGTTGAGAACCACCGGTAGGATGGACATGAAATTAGATTAGTGTTCATAGAAGAGAGAAAAGACACAGGCTAGGGGGAAGCTGGACGTAGGGAGAAGCTGACTGTGAGAAGATATGGCAGACTGGAGTGGTTCTGCCATGGACACCCGGGTAACCTAGGGTAGCCCAGGGCTATAAGAGGCAAGGAAGGATTCTCCACTGGAGCCTTCTGAGGAGCACAGCTTTCCTGACATCTAATCACCCATATTGTGAGCGATTTTATCCAGCCACCAGGTTCTGTTTGTACAACAGCCTTAGGAAACCCAGACAGTGAGGTTCCAGAATCAGTACCTATGATTTAATGTAATGGCCTCACAGTTGTTCAAGAAACCTCAATTTGGATAAAGTATATGCTAAATGAAAGCAGTCCTCAGTCAACTGTAAGCAGTGACCTCCTTGAAGAATTGGAAAGACCTCCTCCCTCCACCCAGGAATAGGGTGAAGTAATAGTGGAGGCGAAAATTCTGCAGAAGCGGTCAGGCGTGGCGCAGGAAGAGAATTGCTGTGGATTAAGTTGGTGAGGGTTAGAACTGTTTCATTAGGACAGGGTTGTGATTTACAAAGCTAAAACCTGGCCAGCCGGCCTGAACGGTCAGAAAGAGGTTTAGAAGTGCTGCCTATGGCAGCAAGGTGGCTCAGCTGGCAGAAGTGCTAGCTGTGAAACCTGAAACGTGAGGTTGATCTGCAGATCCCGTGGTAGAAGTAGAGAACCAACGCTCACATGAGCTATCTTCTGATCCCCACACACGCAGTGTAGCCACAGGTGCAAGCGCTCACAGGAGAGCGCACACACACACAACGTGCATGTGCGCGCACACACAAATACTAACAGAATGGACCCTTGTTAATGGTTTAAGACCTTGACTGTGCTAGGCAAGTGCTCTGTCTCTAAGCTACCTTGAAACCCGGGTCTTTCTGTCTTTGCTGCACTTTCTGTTGCATGATGGTCTTTGCGCCCTGTACCTCATGACTATGCCCCTGCTTCGAAATCACACAGAGTGGAAGGGGGAGGGCCACGGTCACAGGAAATCCAGACCTTTTGGTGATCCTTCCTGGAGCTTACACCTCTTCGACCACTGTCTAACTTCAAGGAGACTGGGCATGTGTCTGAGCCTTCCCCCAGCCTCTGCAGGGAGAAGGCAGGAGAGGGGAAACTGGAATGGGTTTGCCATGGGCGATTGAAAGCATCTGTGATTGGGCTCTAAAACACTGCCCAGAAGACCGGGTCCTCTGGAAAGGTCGAACACGGCTGTCGATAATATTGAGTGAGAAGATCCTTAGCCTCTCAGTTGCCACATACGTTATATAAAACTATGAAGAAAACACTAATTTCTTCAGTCCATTTGATTTGGGACATTTCTGGAAAGTGTAGACGGGTCTTCAAACTTTCCATGTAGCCCCTATCAGTCTTTTAACTCTCCGATTCTTTTATCTCCCAGCACGTTGCTGGGTATTTCAGGTTAAAAAACGCCAGGAAAACAGCAAATCATGGAGTTATTTTTAAGAGTTAAGACAGAATAGAAAACAAAAAGGGAATTTAGTTTGTGGTGGATTTTATTCTTCCCCTTGGCCCTGCTCATCTGCAAATGGAGAAACAAGGGAGAGGGGATCAGAAAGAGAGAAGTCGGGTGTTCCTCTCGGTTACATTATGGACTGACTTCTCTTTGCATAAGTAAATCAGTGGGTGGGGGCCAGGGTCCTAGTCCATTCCATTCAGGGGCCATTTGCCACCTGCCTGCCTTGTGCTTGGTTCTATGCTAAGTGCTGGGGAGTAGATTCGGGTCTTCCCTTTGAAAAGCTCATATTCCAGTAAGAGCAAGAACATGATATGACACTGGTCATATTCAAGGCTTGCCTAGGGACACTCTCATAGGGACTTTAAAGTAAGCCTGTTGTTAGAAAGTTCATACAAGCCAGAGCCTGCAGAAGAGCGGACTGAAACGTGTTTTCTGGGCATGAGAAAGTGGTGAGCTTCTGTACTGCACCAGCCATGGGTGCCTGCATAAGACCTACACAAGATCAAGCCACTCAACATTCCCGTATGGAAGGTGGCAGAGCTCATGAACCCCCATCCCCAGCCATAAACCCCCATTCCCATTCATAAACCCCCCATTCCCTAGCCATAAACCCCCCATTCCCCAGCCATAAACCCCTCTCCCTAGCTATGAACCCCCATCCCCAGCCATGAACCCTTATTCCCATTCATAAACCCCCCACCCCCAGCCATAAACCCCTCTCCCCAGCCATGAACCCCCATCCCCAGCCATGAACCCCCATCCCTGGCCATAAAACCCCATCCCCAGCCATGAACCCCCATCCCCAGCCATGAACCCTCATCCCCAGCCATGAACCCCATTCCCAGCCATGAACTCCCATCCCCAGCCATGAACCCCAATCCCCAGCTAGGGATCTGTGGCTTTGTAGAGAGAGAGGGAGGATCAGGTTTTTCTAAGGGTGTGGCTCCTGGTTGAGTCAACCAAGCTCCAATGGATGGCCCCAAGCATGTAAATATGTGGGCAGCACAAATTGGAATCAGTGAACTTAAAAAAAAAAGTTAAAAGGACAAAAAATAGGAGAGGGTGGGGCTCGAGGCTGGGTGTGGGGGTGAATCCGGAAGTAGTTAGGAGAAGTAAGAAATGAATATGTAAAAATACATAGGCTGCGTGTATGAAATCCTCAAAATATTAATGAAGATATTATAATGTTTTCAGTGAGTCTTGGTGGTGCATGCCTGAATTAAGTGCTGTAATCAGCACTGGGGAGGCAGAAGCAGGCACACCTCTGTGAGTTCCAAGCTAGCGTGGTCTGATGAGTTCTGGGCTGGCCAGGGCAGCGTAGTGAAATCCTGTCTCAAAAGAATAAAACTAAAAGGCGAGCCGTGGAGGGAAAGGATCAGGACTGTCTTAGAGAGGAGGCTCACATACATGGTCGGGAGGAGACTGTGCAGGCTCATGAGGAGGGAGAAACTGCCGCAGGGGTGGATCCTGGGACGGATATTCTCCTGTCTCCCACAGAAAAGGAGAGGAGCCAGGAGCTATAGTAAGATGCCAGATGCCGGGGTAGATAAAGTGGGGGAGGGGAAGGCCGTGGACTATGCCATGTGGGACTACGAGGCCCCAGAAATAGAACTCAGACATAAGATGTGTCGAAGTTCCAGCCATCTCCCAGGAGGTCCCCATAGCCAGGCAGGTGAGGCAGCCATGTTCTGTGTACCAAGGACTGTGGCTGCCTCTGCCCTGCCGGCTTGCAAGCAGAGGCTGTGGTCCCTGTTACACCCGTGACTGGAAGGCACGGGGACCTGACCGTGGGGCTGTAGGGTGTACCCAGGCCGACAATCCCAGCCAACAGTCCTCTTCCAAAACCAGAGCAAGACAGAAATGGTGAGACCCAGTGTTTCTCTAGTGATGCGGGGAGCAAGTGTGGATATTGAGGTCCTTGACCTCTGACTGGAGGTCAGGTGACCGGGATAAAGTCCCAGTACTTCCCCCAAAGCGTTTTCATTAGCTCTGTAACTGGCCAAGCGTTTCTATCGGTTGGATGTACCATCATCATGCCTCTGGATTTCACAGAGGAAGGGCTGGAGACTGACGTTCAGCACACCCAGCGGATGTGGTACACGGCTGCGCCAGGACTCCAGCCCGGGTCTGTTGGAATCCGCGTCTCTTCCTAGAGACCCCAAGCATGTTTCTGTCGATCCTTTTATAACTTAACTACATCATGTTCAACGTTGCTATCTCCCAGAATATCGGCTAAACACGAAGTGCGCCTCACGCTTCTGGGTTTCTTGCCAGTTACTGGAGAAATGTGAGTCTCAAAGCGGGGGTGGGAATAGGTTTCTCTGGAAGAGCCTGCCTCTGCCCAAGGTCTTCTATCTTTCTGCTAAGCATGATGAAACTTTCCCTGATGCATCTCCTGACCAGCACTCCACGGGGGTGGGCTGCGCTGTTAGCAGGGTGAACGCGCAAGAGGGGACGCTGGGCTGCGCCTTTCTCGTAGGTAAGGTGCGGACCACTCTGCAGGTTCAGACCCCCAGCCTTTTCCTGTCCATCACCATGCCCCTCCTCCTCCACCATGAAGAGTGACAGCTACCAACTGGGTAGCAAAGGCCTTTCTCAGGCGAGCGCTTTAATAGGTAGCAGGTAGCTCAGGAGGAACAGGGAAAAGAAAGATGGCTTTATCGGAAATGTACCAGGCTAATGATGGATCAGTGTCTTACCCAGTCTGCACCTTGCTGGGGAAATGGAGACTGACTTCATCTCTGATAATCTACACCGGAAGAGAAGTGGCAGAAGTCGGTACACAAAAGCCTACTTTTCATGTCACTATTAATATAATTTATCTGCAGTTGGTTACACCAGCAAAATCTGTTTTTTTTTAATTATGCATATTTACAAGCAGGCTTGATTTATTGAGCACAGATGATAACCGCAATTCCCTGTCTAGATTTCCCTCTGATTTCTTTATTTATCATTTTGTACGTGAAAATTGTTATTTTAATAAACTTGATTGTAATCAAAGGCACCCACATTTCCTGTTAAAGATAAAATACCATTTAGTGTTCATTAAAAGCATTATAAAAATCCCACGGCTGTACCTTTCCTGTTCGTTCTACGAAAAATAAGTAAAATTCATACTGAAGCAACTAAATAACATGTAAAAAGAAGCCGCCACGACCACAAAATGAGTCGCTTCTGGGCTGCTTTGGATAAGGAGCAAGCTGAGGACACAGAAAAGACACAGTTTTATGGCTCTTCTATAAAGATATAGTTCTTGTTCTCATCCAAGGGTTCTTTTTCCTGGGAAAAGCAGCCTTCAAGAGTGACCATCAGGACCCAGCAGTAGAAGGCTTCCCGTCTCTGACTTTGGGACAGAAGAATTCTCTCTAACAGGTGGCCGCATCATCTTCCCTAAAAGACGTTTGGGACTTCAGAGTCAAAGGCCAAGTAGGTTCAGATAGACATAGACGTGTATTTTAAAACACACTGTTCTTTCGAACTCAAAGGAATCCACTTGGCAGATACCACTCGGCAAATCTCACTCCGTGAAGCAACACCACGATGCCCACGAAGAGTGACATCAGCTTAAGCTCATGTCAGCGGCCCACGGTCTCGATATTTCAAACTGTCGAGGAAAGTGGAGCCCAGGAGAGTGATGCCTTGCTTTCCCAAAGAGTGGGCTGGACAGAGAAGTCCGAGGATATATTAATAACGTCAGGGATGGTAGCCTTATGTCCATTGTGTTCAGAACACTTCTCTAATTGCTTTATATATATGCCAGCCACTTGAAATTGGTTTAAGTAGCACACTTTGATACAGGTAACTACAGCGAGTGATGTTGCAAACTGAAATAGCTAACATACACCAAGTAGCTCCCGTGACCATGAAACGGAAGCCACTAAGTCCGTTCTGAACTGGGTTCAGTAAGGAACAATTGGAGGATGTCTGTAACCGAGAGAATTTGCAGGGAACGAAGGGGGATAAATTATATCTAGATTTTTCTTCTTCATTGCTGCTGAGCAGGTTGTTAGCAATACATGGCTTGATTATTCTGCGAAATATTTATGGAAGTCCATAAAACTTTTGAAATACACATTTTCTAGAGTAGTCATGGCAATGATCTTAACACCTGGCATTTTAAAGCTCCTCAGAGGCACACAGCAAGGCTTATCTGCATATATTCATGTTCTTCTAACGAGACATTCTTAGGGTGAGTGTTGATTTTCTGCCTTGCATCTGGAGAAACTGCAGTTCAGAAAAGTTAAATAAATTGCCCAAGGCTGGTGCACGAAGGGAAGCCATGAGCCTGTCTGACTGTATGTCTCTGCTCTTCCTACGGTGCCACAGGCTCGGCTAGCATCCTCTGAGATAAGTCCTGGTTCTTTGTGTGAGTTTTTCATCTGTGGAGTTGACAACCTTTTTAATTTAGCAGGATGCCCATTCTATTCAATCAAGCAATATGATATGCTGAAAGGTTCATGCCATCCCATGAGCAGCCATGAAATTATCCAGCCACGCATTTGGCTTTACGAGTCTCCTCATCTGGAAAATGAACGGTTTGGATGCTTGCCACTTAAGGATCTCTGACCCTGAGTAGCACCACAAAAGCCCCTAGATAAGTGTTTACTCACTACTCAATTACTTCTGACATCTTCCTTATTAGAGTCTTGGCTGTAGCTGCCTATGGAGGCACTCCATGGAGGCTGGATGCACCTACGTGCTTCTGTATCTGTATGTGTGTGTTGCTGTCAATTGTGAGTATATGTGTCATTATGTATACTTATGTATGTAAATCAGAGGCCAATGTTGGGTATCTCCCTCAGTTATTCCATACCTTATTCAGTGTGACAGGCTCTCTCGAGGATCCTGGAGCTCACTGATTCAGCTAGAGTGGCAAGCCTGCTAAGCCCAGAGGTCCTGCTGTCTCTCCGCCTTCCCAGCAGTGGGGGCACAGATGCCCACTGCCACCCAAGCTTTTTATGTGACTGTTGGGGCTCTGAATTCAAACCCTGATGTGACAAGCACTTTACTGGCCAAGTTATCTCCCTAGTCTCCTGAAGTAGTTTTAAAAGATAATTTGCAGGGCTGGAGGGATGGCTCTGTGGTTAAGAGCACTGGCTGCTCTTCCAGAGAACTTAGGTTCAATTCCCGGCATTCACGTGACAGCTCACAACTGTTTTTAAGTCTGTAAATCCAGTCCCAGAGGGATCTGATGCCCTCTGCTGGCATCCAAAGGCCCTGCATGCGTACGGTACACAGTTACACATGCAAGAAAAACACCCATCACCCATACACATAAAATAAATGGATACATTATTTTTTTTAAAGTCAAACTGCCATGTCGGAGGTAAACGAAGGAGAAAGCTGGTCAGGAACAGCTAGCTGTACATCCGTGAGGAACAGTGTTGCATCATAAAGCAGCACTAGACTTTCATTAGGACTTAGCTCTAAAGTTCAGACAGGCTGGTACTCAGAGCTGGGGAGGAAACCACGCCCAGCTCACCATCTATGACCAGGCTTTCCTTCCAAGGGCCTAACTTGGAACAGGAAGAGGCCTCACTGTATCAAGATTGGAATTTTTCACTATTTTATAAGATGAATATATTCGATGACCAAATTGAGACTGGTTTTCTATCCAAAATGATCACAGTGTTTTTTTTTAACTCGAGCAGTGAGTAAGACTGCCCAAGTTTTGATTCAGAGGTAAGAAGGAGCTAGTGCCACTGAATACATTGAAAGTAATAGTTGGGGGAGAAAGGGTTGCCTTGGAATATTACAGCCATGAATCACCCACATGCAGTGTACTTGCTTTATATCAATATCTATGAGTCAACCACCCAACCGTAAGTAGAGCAAGACACAATTAAAATTAACTCTTTTCTCCATGATGGATACAGGAGTAAGCAGAGCGAGACCCAATTAACTCTGTTTCCTCCATGACAGATTAATGAGTCGGCTTCCATGGCTCTTTCTGTGGTCCTACTTGATTCAGAGTTGTGACTCAGAGGTTTAGGGCACGTGGGATCTGTCTGTGCCCAACAACAGACTTTAGAATGAATGGCTGATAGGAGCTGTTCCTTTATTTCATTTTATTTTATTCGATTGTTTTGTCTTGTTTTTACATCCCAACCAAAGTTTCCCCTCCCTCCTCTGCTCATAGTTCCTCCCACCCCCAACCCCCACCCATTCCTCCTCCTCTCTTTCTCTTCAGATATGGGCCAGCCTTCCATGGATATCAACCAGTCATGGTCTATAGAGTTACAGAAGGACTAGTCACCTCCACTTCTGTGAACGCTGGATAAGGCAATCAGATAGGAAGAATAGGTCCCAAAAGCAGGCAACAGAATCAGAGACAGCCCCTAATCTCATTGTCAGGACTCTCACAAGAAGACCAAGTTACACAATTGTACCATACATACAGAGGGCTGAAGTTGGTCCCATGCAGGCTCCGTGGTTGTCAGTTCTATCTTCTGTGAGCCCCTATGAGCCCAGTTTAGTTGGTTCTGTGGGTTTTCTTGTGTTATCCTTGACCCCACTGGCTCCTACAATCCTCCCTCCCTCCCTCCTGCAGGCTTGCCCCAGCTCTACCTAATATTTGGCTGTGGGGTCTCTGCATCTGTTTCCATCAGTTGCTGGGTGAAGCCTCTCTGATGACAGTTGGGCTAGGCATCAATCTTTGAGTATAGCAGAATATCATTAGGAATCATTTTGTTGACTTTTGGGGAGGGGAAGTCATGTTGGTTCTATTTTAAGGCTCTGGGGTATCCTGCATCTGGGTCCTGGCCCTCAGGGGTGAGCTCCCTCTCAGGGTCTGGGTCTCCAGCTGTCCCAATCACTAGTCAGTCATTCCTACAGTTTCAGAGGTGGCATCTTTACCCCAGCACATCTTGTAGGCAGGACTAATGGTAAGACTAAGGGTTTGTGACTGGCTTGGTGTCCGTCTCCCTCCCCTGGAAGCCTTGCCTGATTACAGGAGATGGCCAGTTCAGGCTGATAAGGGTTTTTCTAATGGTCGTTTTTCCCTTTCAAAAAAGAACTTGATCCTGTAGCCAAGCCTACCCTTCCCTGTCCCCAATGTCGGATAGTTCAGTGTTCCAATGAAGTGGGTCTTAGTTATTGAGATTCGACTAAATTAACTCAGTTCTTAACACAGGCTACACACTAAATGTCCAATGTCAGACTCACCCCAGACCAATTAAATCAAAATCTCCAGAGGAGGAGCAAGGCATCAGCGTTCTTGAGAGCTCCCCAGAGACTCCCATGTGCAGCCCCAACCGAGAATCAGATTTGGTTCAACCACACGGCAGCAGCGTCTCTGTGCTTCCTGTTTTCTCAGAACACATGCATTACATATCCTACTCTATTAAAATATTTAATGATGTATCAAACTGGAATTCAGGGAACAGATTGCAGAGATAATGGGATAAGCTTTTTAATCATCATTGTTTGCTCTAGAGGGAAGAAAAGTATTTCCGTTCTGTTCGGTGCTCATAGTACCGGCCTTCTACGAAATAATGAAGGAATCTGTGTGTGCGCCCGGTAAGAGCAATTTAATACTGACATCAATTTCATCATTAGTGTGGAACACAGAGAGTGAATAATTATGGTCTGGTGAAGATGTTTATTGTTTGCTTAAGTAAATGTATCCAAAGAAATTAATCATTAAGTGGGAAATGGCCTGGTTGGATTTCTATTAACAAGACCCATGGGAAATGATGTGGAAATGCATATATTCAATATTTGAAAGATCTCATTACTCCATCCTTTAGATATGCACATTGTTTTGATTATCTAATGTCAAAATACAAAAGCATATACTCGGGAGACTTAATTCTTTATTCTAGATAGAGGACTTTTTTTTTTTTCTGGATGTCTACTATTGAAGCCAAATGACAAAACTTAGATATACAAAGGCCCAAACTTACAAACTTGCAAATTAGAGAGTGATCCTGCACATGTGAAAAGGCCTTTCCGCTTTACAAAAGGATCCATCCCAGCTCTCCTTTAACCACAGACTTACACAATAAGTAAGAAAGACTTACACAATAGGCTTCCTCACAGATGCGGGAAGTGCCCCCTGAGATCCTAGCTATTTTAAGTAGTCCTATGGCGAAGTCTTTTGTTATGCAAATCCCTCCCTCTAATTGATCTGTTTGTGTACGTATAATTTTTTTTCCTGTAGATCTGAATTTGCTAAGCACCCTTTACTTATTTAAGTTCTTTTGGGGAAAGCAATCACTTCCTATCCAGAGTAAGTGGTTAACCTAAAAATACCTATTTAGAAACAGCTGGAAAATCTAGATAAAATATTTTTTGAAAGAATTTGATAACCTTCTGAGCCAAAGAGACAGTAACTAACTCTACAGAGGACAGAGAAGGGAGATCACTCACAAACCATCAACCCTGGAGGAACTAACTCCACATTAAATAAACGAACATACGGATATGGACAAAAGAATCCGCTCGTAGGCAGAAGAAAACACCAGGTATGTTAATTTCTCAGCCTCAGTTGAGAGCGAACGAACATAGATTCTTAGAGCCATGACCCCCTGGCAGTTAGGGCTTTGTATAAATTTGGGTTTTTCATCTAGCAATCTCTGATCTGAAAACTTTACATGAAAATGGATCTCAGGCTAGTGATGCCTCAGGGAGGCTAATTCCAAATTCCAAATTCCAAATCAGATTTCATTTCCTGGTGTGCTCCAAGCAGCGCACAACCAAATGCTGGTGCTGGGCCTCTAGAAGGCACCAGCTGAGAAGATGGGGGCAAAGCTAAAAGCGGTTTTCCCTAGCGTGAAGGCTAATCTTGATTGTCAACTTGATAACATCTGGTGTCAACCAAAACCCAAGCAGCTGAGGACACCTGTGAGGGTTTTTCCTGATTGGACCGTGTGAACTGAGGGGACCCACCTTTAACCCCAGCCACACCTTCTGGTGGCAGCCTGTATAAAAGGACGCGGAAGAAGGAAGCTTTTACCTTTTACCCTCTTGCCCCCACTCTTCCTGGCAAGTTCATCTAAACTGTTGCTGACGTGTCCCTTTGCTGGTATTAACCCTGCTTCTTCAGGATTCCTATGCATACTGAAGACTAACAGATCTCTAGGAATCTTCAAGGACTTCGGTACTAGCTTGGGACTACTGAGACATCCTGTCTCCTGAACTCATTGAACCACTACTAGATTCTTGGCCTTTCCATAAGGAGACAGTTATTATTGGACTACCCAGATCATAATAAGTCTTGTGTGTGTGTGTGTGTGTGTGTGTGTGTGTGTGTGCGCGCGCGCGCACATGTAGGAAAGGGCTTATCAGAAATTTATAATGATTTACTATGAGAAAAATATATTAGGTTATCTATTACACTGAAACATTGAAGGCCAAAAATATATGCTAGTTACAGCAATAGTAATAGATGAACTTTTGACAAAACTCAAAACATATTTCTATTAAATTAGAAATACGAAAGTAATTTATTAGCCTAAGTAAGTATTCATGTATGTCTGTATGTGAATATGTATATGTATGCATATAGGTATTTATGTGTGAAGATTACAGAGAAACTTCAGCATCCCTTGAAATCTGTAGAGGACCAAGATGGCCACTAACCAAATTTTACTGAACATTGAATCCGTTCCGTGGTGGCTCCCTAAAATAATAAAAAGAAGCATCATTAAGTATTCAAGAGAAAAAATAATAACACAAATAATATGTTAATGTTTAATTAATGATAATTTTAGATACAATGAAAGGTAGACTTCCAATTATCAGTAGTTTAATCCGGCAGGTTCATTTCTCCACCAACTTATAGTCTAGTATGGGAGCTCCTGATTGGGCAGCCTTTCACGTGACTGCCCAAGAACCCAGCAAACTCCTGCCTTATCCATGACCTTTAAAAGATCCTTGCCTTCTCTTAACGAGCTGGAAGATGATGAAAGAAAACAGGTTAAGTCTTCTAAGGCAGCTGTTGCGCCATCTTTGTCCACATTGCCCCTTTTAGAATTCAATCACATGACAAGCCACATAAGAAGACTTGAAAATATGATCTGCCTGCCTGCATGGGAAGAAGAGGAAATTGGCTTTGTAAGCATCTCTGTCTTTCCCATGTTATCTAGGTAGAAACTTCAAGAGAATCTCCAAACTTTTTCATCTATTAGAAAATTCCAACAAGATTAGATGTTGAAGGTTGGGTATTTGCATAATAGATGAACTGTCAATTCACAGAAGAAAAAAAATCAGATGTCTGATAAGCATATGAAAAGATACTCAGTGCTAGTCTTTAGGAAACTGTAAATTGAAGCAACAGCAGGATATGATTTCTTACTCTTTAGATTATGAGCAGTGTAGACAGTTAATAATACCCAGTCAGAATGTGCCAAAGCAGGAGCTTTTATATTTTACTTTTGATTGACATATTTGTTTTTGTTATATACGTATGTACAATCAAGCTATAATGATTTTGTATCTTTAAAGAAACTTGTGATATTCTACTCAAATCAATTTTGGCTAATTATAAAATGGCACCCTTGTTGGGCAATTTTATTTTCTTTATTTCAGAATTCTTTTTTCTCTTTATTTATTTGTTTATTTTATTTTTTGTATAACCCTGGTTGTGTTGGAACTTGCTTTATAGATTAGGTTAGCCTTGAACTTCGAGATCCACCCATCTCTCTCCCCAGTGCTGGGACTAACGATGCGCGTGCCCATTACCCAGATCTTTCTTTCAGGAATCCTTGGCAGTGAAAGTAGAGGTCCTGCCTTATGGCTCAGATTATCTGACTTTACTCAGGCAGTATTTTTTTTTATTTGTCTTTATTTTAAATGACTCTTTGAAACTACTGGCAAACCGCTAGTGATTCTAGCGTGTCTCCGAATGAATACTGTCTTCAGATGTTTCTTGCTATCCCCAGAAAACTGTCTTTTGCCGTGTTTCTGGCCTGATTTTTAAATGGAAAAATTGAATTAGAGGAGGAAGACATGACTACTCCTAAAGTTTGGAGGAGATTTTTATTGTAGATATAAGGGAGAAAGCAGGCAGAGGGAAGAGTTCAAGCTGAACATAGCCAGTAGACTAAACCAGATCTTGAGAGGTGAGAGGGAGAGCAAGAAAGGAGCCTCTGACCAAGAGAGACAGCCTGGGTCAAGAGACCAGTAGAGCCAAAATGGCTGAGTTAATATAAGAATCAAGCTACAGGAAGGGAAGAGGAAGCCCTACCCTGGGGAGGGAGAGGATTAGGGTAGAGGGCAGGATGAAAAGGGCTGGGAGGAGACTCCTGGGTTTGGGAACTAACATCTCAGCATCTTTTGTTGAAGATAAAGGGCAACACATCTCTTCTGTAACTACTACCTGCTGAAACCGAGGTATCATTGTTGGGGTCAAGGAAGGTTAGAATGATGCTCAAAGGACGGGAAGGGAGAGAGGAGTAGGGTAGGGGTGCCCCTTTCACTCACTGCCTGGGTTCTGTGGGACCACCTGGGGCTAGGAAAGAGCAGACTGTCTATGTCACAGAGGTTCAAGCTGGTCAGAAATTTTATCAGAAATATATAGGAATGACACATTTGGAGCAATACGCAGCCTTCAGTTGATTGGAAATCTTGTCTGTCAGATATAGACTAGGGATAGAAAGTAAAGCTAAGGAGTTTAGGAAAAATTTTTATCTTTGATGTGCATTTGAACTTCCAGGTCCACAGCCCTGATAGTTGGAGGAGGGGAATCCCAAGACCAGCAGAGGGGGGGGGGGGGGGAGAGAGAGAGAGAGAGAGAGAGAGAGAGGGGGGGGGGGGTAAATATCTGTGTTTCCGATGGCCTTAGATGACCCCTCTGAAAAGATAATTTGACTCCCAAAGGGTTCATGACCCACAGGTTGAGAACTTCTGTTCTAGAGAGTTACATAACGGTGTGAATATTCTCAGCACCACAGAACTACTAATTTAAAATGGCTCAAATGGGAAATATGGTGATATCTCTCCTCCCCTACATACTGAAGAGAATGTTCTTGCTCACAATGAGAAGGCATGGGCCATCAAACCACAGCTGACATCAGTATATTTCATTACCCGCTCGGCAAATATTTCAGTTTGGTAATGCGCTCTGAATTATTTTCTGCTTTCTCCCAGCCAGCGCTTCTCAAAAGTGACAATTCTTACGTTTCTGCACTTTCAGGAAGTAGATTTTCAAGCCCTGGAATCCATTGTTACAACCCTAATCTTAGCACTCTTGCAATTAACGAAGTGATAGGCTCCAAAATAGCGACATTAAGATCATTTCAGTCACACCTGGTTGTCCATGTGAAAATGTCAGCTCCTCCAACTCAAGTACACGTAAGTCTCCACTTACGCAACCCTTCTTTAATAATTCAGAACCTGGCTCTTTTGGTGGGTGTCTTAGGCTTCTGATTGCCACGAACTTAACATCTTAAAGCCACATAACTTTGCTTCTCCATTCCCATGGCTCAGTTTCCTTGAGTTGGGACACAGCTGAAGGCCTCATGGGGTAGCCTTTCTTGCCAAGGTAGAGCTTGTGGCTGAGCGTCCCCCACCCCTGCCCCAAGCTCAGGCCCTTCTTCCCAGCTCCAGAGGCAGTTGGCAGGATTAAATTCCCATGCAGTTGTGGGACAGAGCCAACACCCTCATCCATTCTTTTCTATCCATCTTATTACATCTTCTCACTAAGTTCTATAGAATAATCTTAACGACTGGTATCTGTTTGAATGAATCATTCAGTTGGGGTATTCCCAGCCCAAGCTGATTAAGTCAATCAACTGACTAAAGACTTTCATCAGGTTATATCTGCAAAGCCTTCCCTCCTTTGTCTCATGACCCAGCCAGAAGAGTGGGGGGTCTTCTCATAGTCACAGGTATGGAATGACTTCCAAAGACAACCAGGTAAAAAGTATCATGGGATACTTTTTCAGATGCTCGATCTTCTTTCCTGTTGCAGGAGGGGCTGCTTGTTCGTCCTAGCTGTCCAAAACCGAAATAATCACACAGAAACTGTATTCATTAAATCACTGCTTGGCCCTTTAGTTCTACCTTCTTATTGCCTATCTCTTACATCTTAGTTTAACCCATCTCCATGAATCTGTGCATCGCCATGAGGTTGTGGCCTACCAGCAAAGTTTCAGCACATCTATCTCTGGCAGCAGATCCCTAGCGCTCCTTGACTCCACCCTTCTTTCTCCCAGCGTTCAGTCCAGTCCTCCCCGCCTACCTAAGTTCTGCCCTATCAACAGACCACGACAGTTTCTTTATTCATTAATGGCAATCACAGCACACAGAGGGGACTCCCACCTCACTTACCAGCAAAATAAGGGGTGATAAGACCCATTTCATAAGGGCAGAATTCTTTTTTAATATTTATTTGTTTATTTATTTATTTTTTATGTATACAATATTCTGTCTGCAAGTATGCGTACAGGCCAGAAGAGGGCACCAGACCTCATTACAGATGATTGTGAGCCACCATGTGGTTGCTGGGAATTGAACTCAGGACCTTTGGAAGACGAGGCAGTGCTCTTAACCACTGAGCCATCTCTCCAGCACAGGGCAGAATTCTTAAATGATCTGATAATTTTACATACAATATCCTGGACCACAGATATTCAATATACATTGACTCTCATGCTTTACCCAGTCTCTCTATGAAATAGGAAACTACTAGCTTCTGTGTATACAGCAGACCGCCCTACATCCTTTCTGTGTTCCTTCCTTTAATCCTTACAGTAGCCCTTGCTGGCAGGAACTGACATTACCCCTGTGTGGAAGGTGAAGAAACGGGGGCATGGAGGAGTTAAATGATGTGTTCTCGCTTCCTGAGGGAGGAAGCCCACTTGCTCACCTTCCGACCTCCAGCGGCCTGTCTGCAGATGAGTAACCCGCTCTGCATATCACCCATATGGCAGAGCATCATTTGGAAGGTCGGAGCCCCACACCATTTTTAACAGGCAGAGTCTTTGGGGGCCCTGCTACCTCCCTTTAGTTCCTCCACTAAGCTCCTGGCGCCTTTCTTTATTGTCTCCCTTGCCATTGCCTCCAACAGTTCCGTAGCCTACACACGCTCCCAGTGAGCTCCGCTCTAATTGAAATGGTGCAGCCTTATTGCTTTTGAGGCGGTAGCTCATAAAGACTTCTGGTTTTAATTCACTCAGTATTTCTTTTGAAGAGATGATGACTCAACTCTTAAATTAAAAAAAAATAAAGAGTGATATAATCATCTAGAAATCAGGGGGCTGGTTACCTAATGGTGAAATCACATGGGGGAGGAAGTTTTGATGGAATGCTTTCCCAGAAGCCTTCACTTCTCTTCACTTGTTTCAAGTCCAGCCTAGTTTTCCACAACTTTCTACCATGCCAGATGCACCCTTCATGAAGAGTTCCGCAGGGAAGGGAGCCTGGGAGAGGGATAGGAAACCTTTCACCATAGGGGATGATGGCCTAGCAAGCTACGTTATGTAAAGCACATTTTACCTCTCTCCAGAGCAGCTTCGAGGAATAAGGGAGAGGAGCCGAAGAGATGGCTCAGTGGCTCAGAGTGCTTGCTGCTCTTATAAAGGACCCAGGCTCGGTTCCCAGCACTCACACGGCAGCTCCCAAACTGTCTGGAATTCCAGTTCCAGGGGATCCAGCCCCTCTTCTGGCCTCCACAGGCACCAGGCATGTACATGGTGTCCAGACATACATATGCATGCAGCCCAAACACCCAGACAAGTAAAATACAAAATGGGGATGTTTCAAAGAATAGGGGAGAGAATTCCAGAGGGGCACTGAGTTTACAAGAAACTACAAGGGAAGGAAGTATAGAAGATAAAGAACCAAGAGTTCACGGTGGCCCTCTTCCCTGAGCTAAAGCAGTTCATCTCTCCAGCCATTTCTGCTTGCTTGTCCTTGCAGGGAAGTGAGTACTTGAAGGTGTACAGGGAGACACTGCTCAAAGCTCTTAGGCCCGCATGAAAGGAGGAAACCCCTTATATCTTATTTTCTTTCTTTACTCCTGCATGATCCATATGCCTACATAGTAAGAAGGTACAGGGCATCATATTTCCAAAATATTCGGATCAGAGTTGTGCCAGGCGTCAGGTTTTGAACTGTGTTCATATGTATATATGATGTGGTAACATTTGGGACAGGACCCAAATCTAAACTCAAAACTGACATATGTTTCAATGCATACTTTATATACGTATATTCTAAGATAATTTTATACAATGTGTTAAGTGATTTTGTTCATTTAAACTGTGTTCATCACACAAAATCAATTGCAGAGTTTTTTATGTTAGCACTCAACTAACTTTTTTATGTTAGTCTTTTTGGTTTTTTATTAATTTTGGAGCATTTTAGATTTTGGATTTTGTAGTTATGACAACTGACCAACCAGTATCTCAATTGTTAGGTAGCTGAACAAGGTGAAAAGCAAGCAAACAAACAAGCAAAAACAAAACCCAAATGCTTGGTTTTGCTTTGCAAAGTGAACTCAGTGGTCCCCCCCATAAGGAATGACCATTAGCTCAAATCTTAGCCACACTCTCCTTGCCATAGGTAAAACCACCACACTGATGATGTCTCCTGCTAGGTACAAGCCCTAATTCTTGGAGTCCCAACCAGACAAACTTTTTTTTTTTTTTTTTTTTTTTTTTTTTTGCCACCATCTTCTCTGGTGCTAACCTCTGGCCCTGCCAGTGGATTTCTGTAAGGGTCATCTTTTCCTTCTGGGGTAAACACAGATCCAGCTTGCCCTGCACTCACTCAGCCCTCTGCATGGAGTTTTCCAGAAATTCCTTTATGTGTTTAGCATATGAATATTGTGGTTTTCCTAGTTCTTTTTTTTAAAGCATTTCGATGGCATTTGTAAGAAAGTCATGAGTTTGGCATTCTTACTGAAACTGTACTTTTGGACCGGTCATCACCAAGAACTCCCAACACCGGAAAGCTCTAAACAGAACAGCGGGCTGAGCTCAGAGCCCCCAGTGGCTAATTGCGGTAAGACCTGCCAGGTGGAAGGCAGCGTCCCTGGGCGTGGGAAAGCCTTAGGAAACAGTTCCTGTCTTATCATTGACCAGATTCCTCTGCTCTGCTGAAGCTTTCTCATTGGAATTAAACAATAATGATTTGCTAGGCCTTTTATCCCTCAAAATTTAGTTACTATGGGAGAGAGGAGAAAGAGAATGAAGGGGGAGGGGAGGATGAACAAAGGGAGGGAGGGAGGAGTGAGTCAGAGAAACACCATGATATTTATATAGATGCTTATATACCCCTGTGGGTTTGCTTAGTTTAGCATCATAATAGGGTGTACAAAAAGACTGCCCCTGAACATAGGACCCAGAGCTGGGGGAATGGGGTACTTGGTATCTCACATCACAAACAGGGCACTGAGAAGACTTTCACAGTGCTTACTAAGAAGCTTACTAAGAAGCCAAACTCTCCCTTCCGCGTTCACACCCTTCCTTCAGTTACCTCACGTGTCAGTAAGGCAAGGCAGTTCACCCAGCACAGAAAAGGCTGACGGGGTGCTCGAGGCAGCTGGGAGGCTGAACCAGAGGAGCTGTAGAGACCTCAACCGGTCTCATCTCTCTTGATGGTCTACAGTTAGAGGAACTGAGTCGTGTGGGCGAAGGCAGCCCCAAGCACACTCCAAGGTGAAAGAGTCACCCTTCCAGCCCCCAGACCAGGCGGTCAGGCCACACATCCAGACATCAGTGGAACAGTGGAAAACCTTGATAGGATGGAAGGCTGTAGATAGGTAGAGAGGCCAGAGAGATGGCCACACGGATGAGCACACTTGCCGCTCGTTCAGAGGTCTCAATTTGCCCTCCTAATGCCCATATCAGATGGCTCACAACTGCCTTTAACTCCAGTCCCAAAAGATCTGAAGACTTCTGGCTTCTACAGGCACCCACACACATGTGCACACATACACACACATTTACATAAATGAGAATAAGTCTTTTTTTAAAAAAACAAGGAAACAAAAGGTTTGGTGACTAAGATCTAGTGCCTGTACATGAGACCTCTGAGACAGGTTCCCTAAAAGAGTAGGCACATTTAGGGACAGTGACTAAGAGAGGAATGTGTCTCCAGCTTGCCCCTGGCTGTGATGGGTCTCCATGATAAACAGTTTCTAGAAAAGCAAAGAACGCAAGCAAAATCTATTGCTTCTTCATGAAAAGCGAATAGGCCTCCTGGTTACTTGAATCCCCACCTCTGTTTCCATAGAGACATCACTTCTGCCTACATATTTTCCAATTCACCAAGTCTATTGTTTCTCAAGTTCCGCAGGATCAGGTTAAATAATATGATTCTTTCATAACTCACTCCTGATCGTACTTCAAAAATAGCTAATGGGTAGGCAGGCAGCCCCAGCTCCCACGGCACAGACTCATGATGACGATGAATTTTTAAGTTGGGGCTCATTTGGAGAATATGAACACTAGACCAATAACAAGAGAAAAGTCCTGGTTTTTATACTATATCATACCACATTTTTATATTAATTATAGAACTAGTTGGCTTGTGAGGTTTTCAGTGGGGTAGTTGGAAAGTAGCATAACTCAATAATTAAGAATTTATAAGGCTAGAAAGATAGACGGCTTGGTGGGTACGGTGCTTGCCATAGGATCACGAGGTCCTGAGTGAATTTGAATCCCTGGAAACCACACAAAGCCGGACTCAGCAGCCCACATCTGGAGTCCCAGGGTTCCTATGACCAGAGAGGATGTGGAGACAGGAAAACCCCCAGAGCTCACAGGCCAGACAACCTGAATTACACAGCTGCAAGACACAGAGACCTTGTCACACACAAGGTAACACCCGAGGCTGTCCTCTGACCCCCATGTACCTGCCATGGCACGTGTGTACCCACAGGCACACACGACTGCGTGTGCACACATCTGCACGCATCATACACTGCATACATCACATACACACACACAAAAATAATTTACCTGGCCTGTGGAAATAACTGACAAATAGTGCAAGTGAGTGCCTTGATCTCAGTGCCTCGGTTTCCTCCTATAGGTGGGGGATGGGTAATAGTGGTGTTTCTACTAAATGAGGCAGCAGTGGGAGAAACCACGTAGATGCTTAGAGCAGTGTCTGAAACATTATAAAGACATGGTATTAGCTTTAGTGTTTGTGAATAGCCCCCCCCCCCATCCCTCTTCGTACATCAGGATCCTTAGATTTCCCTTGTTTCTGAGATTTTAGAAGCCACTTGGGGATGAGTCCACTCAAGGCAGGACTTGCAACAAGAGAGAAGTGGTCCGTTTCTGACCTCGAGTCTCAGACCTACTGACTTGTTTGCCCCTTAGCATTGCACCCAACACAATCCATGTACAAATGGACCTACAACAGATGTTTACAGAAATGAGGACAGAGAGGCAGAAAACTTCTCATATGTATCAATCAATATGAAATCAAACCTGAATCATCTAACCAATAGCAGTTTCCTAATGAACCGTGAATCTCTCCCAGCCGGAACCATACGCCCATTGCCGGTACTGGACACTCAGTGCGTGTGTTTTAGGTAAATGAATATGTTAATTTCCCAAAGTGCTGGTGCTGTACAGTACGTTTCAGCTACAATAAATTAATCTCCAGTTGACATAGTCTTAAAATGGGATAGGCTTTGGTCCAAGCTCTATGCTTTTGAATGTTTGTGTTTTCTCTACACTCCTTAGCCCCAAGGCATCTGCATGAAAGTGTCTCTAAGCTGGGGTCTGCCCTAAAAAGTCACATGAAGCTCTCTCACTTAGACGTCCATAATGCTCGGCCAGCAGCTTTGTGGGGGGCGGGGAGGTAGATACCAATTTCTCTCTGCTTCTCCAGTCACTGGAAGAATTTCAGCATCATGTTTTATTCCAGCTATTTCTTCCCATGAAGAAGCACCATGCCAAAGCCTTCAGCTGTACCGAGTGGGCTCTCTGCTCAAAATGTCATCGGTGAATTCAGTTATCAGCATATGCTTTTAACTTATCTCTGGCACGCGCGTGCGTGTGTGTGTGTGTGTGTGTGTGTGTGTGTGTGTGTATGCGCGCACGCGCATGCACGCATCATTCATGTAAGAGTTTTATTTTATGAGCAAATATGCCTACCCCGATTAGAATGCAGAGCTACTGCCTATTTGAATGAGGCCTTGCTTTTGATTGATTACCACATGTGGTGTACACACGGCTAAAGCCAAAATAATCCCAAGAGGCAAAATATTCAGGAAAATGGTAGAGGATAAAATAGCTAGTGTTCATGCTAAGTTCTGAGGCAAATAATGTTCAGAAACATGGCCATCAGAGCTGATCCTCCTGTGGAGGCATCAGCCTCTCATTCCCATGACTAAGCCTTTTATAGTTCTCAAATTCCCATGGCAGTCCATACACATTTTAAAGTAGGGATTAGAAACACATCAAGTGTCGGAGCAGGGTTAGGTTGGGGCAGATGAAAAGGAGTTGATTGTACATGGTGACTCCGACAGCAGCCCCGCTGTTCCCCAGGGCTGCAACAATGAAAGAGAGACACCTTTCAGTAAGGACTGCAATCCCAGCACCAGCCCACAGAATAGAGCGGAACAGAGCCGCGCCGGCTCCAGCGTTTGTTCCTCGCGTAATGAGCAGCCGGCTCCTGGTGTCCTGGTGGGAAACTCTGGCAGTATCTCTCTATTAGGTGGCATCTGTCACTCTCCTGTAGGGTCTCCACTTCGCTCCTTTACTTACCATAGCAAGGGACTTTTTTTTTTTTTTATGAAAACAGAACATTTTCCTCTGTGGGAAATCTGTTCCTTCTGCCTCTGCTTCTGCCCCCACCGGATGTTCTTATCTGCTCCTTGCAAGGGCACGGGCAATTATAGAGCGGTGCATCTTCACCCACACAATTTCAGGCAAATATTATAAAAAGCGTACAGATGGCTCCAAAGAAAAGCCTCCCTGCCGCTTCCAGCTCTTCCGCCTTAAGGAAGAGATAGCAATTTCTTTTTGGTTAATACCCTAAGTGTTCATTCATTTCATCAGTGAACCAACAGATGTCTATCCTATGTCCTGATGCTGGTACACCTGGGACCGCAGGTGTGACCTCAGCATCCACACAATGACCCTCTGCCACAGAGAGGTTTCTCATGGTCCCTTTGCCCCCCATGCAGCGCCCACCTGACGGCTCTTCAGCCTTGCCCCTTGCCTCCCACCAAGTTATCTTTATCATATCCTTTTCTCATTTTTTTTTCAAGCAGGATATAAAAAAGAGAACATTGTTGTTGCTGCCTTGGGTTGAGTCCATACCTTTGGAGTGTGACCCTACTGTACGTACTCATCTCTTCATTCAGCTAAGAGTTACAAAGACCCCATCGCCAAAACAGCAATGAACCCAACAATTTACTCCTGTGTAGTGTCCATTTGTGTTCTTCACACACACACAAGCACATATTTATGATTTTATTCAATCTTTGCAACAATTTCATGAGAAAGATATTGCTATGAACCAAATTATTTTATTTTTAACTTATTTATTTATATTTCGTAGCACACTTAATAAAAAACCCAGAGACAGATACTGGGGTTCAAGCTGAAGGTCAGAAAAGCAAAGCAGCCAGTCACTGGCTCTTACCTCTACCTCAGTCTGAAATGCGATCCTGCCTCCAGGAATCTCAGAATGAGACTGTGACTGAGAGCTGTCTCCTCCCGTTTTAAAGGCGTGCACCACTACCGCCCAGTTTCTATGGCAAACTAGTGTGGCTGCTGGGATTAAAAGGTGTGTGTCACCACTGCCTGGTCTGTAAGACTGACCAGGTGGCTCTGATCTTCAGACAAGCTTTATTTATTAAAATACAAATGAAATACCACTACAGTATTTTATGTACATTGGGGTTTTTGCAACACCCTGGGCAAGGGTGTTGGATCCCCTGGAACAGGAGTTACAGACAGTTGTGAGCTGCCATGTGGGTACTGAGAATTGAACTCAGGACCTCTGGAAGAGCAGCCAATGGTCTCAACCGCTGGGCCATCTCTCCAGCTCCATGAACCCATTTTAAAACAAAGTAAACTAACTTGGCCCCAAATCACATTTGCCTGAATGTCACAGAGAGCCCAGTTATCAGCAGCTGAAACAGTCATTTAATCCCTCTCCCCCAACAATCAGTGACTGGTTCCTAGTGTTATTTCCGGAGCTAGCATCTCCGAGAACTGGCTTACCTTTCGCTTCATGAACAATAGTGACTGCCTGGCATCTAAGAATCAAGTCCACATTTAGGTTAAGGAAAGAAAAGGAGGTGATGTCATCTGGCCTCTGCTTTTGTCCCTCTCAGTTGGAATCCAAAGCCTTCCCAGAACCCAGCTTTCCAATTACCTTTCCTTAGAAAAATCACATCACGAGGACCCCACCAGCAGCAAGAGACATTGGGAGAGTGAAAATCAGGACAATTTAAAAAAAAAAAAAATCTCTATGATGAAGACAGCAAGCTCAAAGGAATCCTTAAATGCTTGCTATGGCAGCTGGTTGTCAGTATGTATGCTGTAGGTCTTAGCTGGTTAGACAGGGTAGGGACCCAGAGCTCCTCACATGCAAGGGCTCTAACCACTACGCTCCACTGTCCTCTAGTGATAAAGGCTGTCCCTTGGTGAGTAAGAGAGGCATGGCTCTGCTTTCGTAGAGCCATGAACTGTCATACACAGTCAAACAGAGGCTTTCAAAAATCCCCTAAGTGCTAAAAGATAAAATAGTTTTTCAAATTGTTAAAAATAGCTAGTAATTCTTTGTTATTATTTTTATGAGCTACAAGAACTCCTACAGCCATTGTTGGGAACTGATCTTTATGTAGAAGCTTGCCGCCGCCAGGTTCAAAGATTGAAGACTTAATAATACAATAATATTATACAATATTATTATAATACCTATTGAAATATCAGTGACTTTTTATAGAAATATGCAAATACAGTTCTAAGAGTCACAAGTTATCAAAATGATTTTGAGAAACAAACAAACAAACAAAACACTAGAGGCATTGCACTTTCTGATCTCTAAATACCTTATAGAGCAATGGTGATTCAAACTGTGTGTTACTACACCATCCGGTGGTGCAGCCCTGTACCCCTAGCACTCAGGAGGTAGAGCAGAGGATCAGAAATTAGTTCATGGTCATCCAGGGCCAGCCTGGGCTATATGAGTCCTTGTCTCAAAAAATAAAATAATCAGCCGGGTGGTGGTGGCGCACGCCTTTAATCCCAGTACTCGGGAGGCAGAGGCAGGCGGATCTCTGAGTTCGAGGCCAGCCTGGTCTACAAGAGCTAGTTCCACAACAGGCTCTAGAAACTACAGGGAAACCCTGTCTTGAAAAACCAAAAATAAATAAATAAATAAATAAATAAATAAATAATCAGTTGCATGATATATTAAGTTTTAGGGATCTAACATATAACAATATGAATTATTTATTAATAATATGGTTAATAATAGTACATTGTTTGCTTGGAATTTGCGAAGACAGTAGACCTTGTGTGCTCTTCATTTTGAAAAGGAAACTGGTGTGTGCCGTGGAGTGATGGTTTGAGCGCAGTGATCATTCATTCCACATCGTTTACCAAGCAGTCACAATGTGGGCCTCAAGTGTAGGTTTTATTTGTCTGCTCTTTTGATAAAGCTGGAAAACAAATTTGAGAAACTAGAGCTGTCACATGGGTCAGTAATCCCACTTCGAGATGTTTATCCAAAATAGTTGACGTCACATCTTAGAGAAATAAATGAACTGTTTCCGTTCAAAAAGGCCATGATAAAAAAACAAATACCTCGCCAAAAGCATTGTAGAGAAAAAGAAGGTCTATTATAGCTCGCAGTTCCAGGATGCAGTCCGGCTAAGCAGGGTCATCACTGCAGCTGGAGCTTCGAGCTGCTCGACATATTGTATCCACAGTTAAGAGCATAGCGATGAATTCATCCATGCGTGCCGTTGCTCAGTCCATCTTCCCCTCTCAGATAATCCAGGGGTCCTACACAGGGGATAATGCTACCCGTCTTCCCTCACCAGCTGATATAATCAAGATCGCTCCCTACAGACCTGCCCGTTGGTCAGCTATCTGGACTGTCCTTCTCTGAGACTCCTCTTAGGTGCTTCTAGACTGTGTCAAGTTGGTATCTAGGGTGAACCGTTCTGGTATTAACTGCAGAACTGTTTACAATGAAATGTTCTTCTGTGAATCTATGAATAGGGAAATAGTGTGTGTGTGTGTGTGTGTGTGTGTGTGTGTGTGTGTGTGTGTGTGTAACGCATCTGTAATGAAATATTAGTAGGCCTTGGAAAAGAAGGAATTCCTGTCTTAAGAAGCAACACACACAGATGAACCTTGAAGACTCTGTAGAGGGAAATAAGTTGTCGAAAGATGAATACCTTGTGGTTTAGCCTGTGTGAAATATCCACGGTTGAACTCATATGGCTCTTGAGCAGAATGGGGGCTGATGGGATCCGGAGTATGGCAGTAGGAACTTGCTAACCAATTATTTAAGAGGAGTGAACTCTAGATGTTACCTGCAAGTGTTGGGCCCCTTGTTATCAATAATGTCCTGTGCTTAAAAGGGCTTCAAGAAAGCACACCTGACAAGCAATGGTCTATACTAAGATAATAAAAAGTAAATAAATAGATAGATAAATAAATAAGCAAATAAATTTTAAATATTTAAAAAGCTATTACTAAGTAATTTTTAAAGAAGCCCGTTGGCCCCACCGACTGCTCCAAGAAGCAATCTTTGCATTGTTCCTGGGTCTTGCCCCATGTTGGCTGCAGCCACCTTTGCGCCTGCATCTTCTATGGCAACTTTCTAGCTAGAATTTTGAATTCCTTTCTCCCTGGCTTCCCCACCGTGTCAGGTGCAGCCATGGACACAGAGATCACCACCAAGGACTCAAAGGAGAAGAGGAAAGTTGCGGAGGAGGCAGAGGGCAATGGAAATGCTAATGAAGAGAATGGGGAGCAAGGGGCAGACAATGAGGTAGATGAAGAAGAGGAAGGTGGGGAGGAAGAGGAGGAATTGTTAGTATACTGGGAGCAGAAGTTTGAGCATCACGCACACTTCTGATGACAGACAGCCAGGCCCATGCATGTGTCCTTCATAGGCGGTGCCCGCTGCAAAGCAGCCGCCTTGCCTGAAGCCACCATCTGCCAACCGGTTCAACTACCCACAGGCTAACACAGAAGCGAGTCTCCACTCCCCTTAGGCCCAACCTTATTTTCTTCTGATGCATGATAATAAACGATGTATGTAAGGGAATGATAACTTTTGACCTAGCAGCAGAATCTGCTGAAACTTGGGATTTTGCAGCCTTTTGCATTTCACTGAAGTCCCTTTTCCCAGCTCACTTATTTCTCTGACCCAAGTGACAAGAGAATATATATAACATCTGTCATGACCACCAGGATACAGAGGCCCAGCTGGCTCCGAGACAGAACACAGAATGGCCTGGGTACGCTGTAGCCACATGAGTGAGTCTGTTCCAAAAAACAACGAAATTGAATGTAAGCCCAGTTAGCGTACCCATGGATTTGTGCAAAGGTCGTAGTGTGACCTGTCAGCTGTACACTGCAGAATCCTCCACCCTGCTTACCAAAAGCCTGGCTCCTCAACACATGCACGCCTGGCAGTTCACCTTGTTGGTTGACTTTCACGGGAAATTTGCAAGCTCCAGATGCCTACCGGGTGTCTGTTCCACAGCCAGCTGACTCTGACTGGGCCTCGGCTTGCAGCAAGGTTCTGGGTGAAGAGGGTTCATTGGGCGGGACTTCCCTTCAGGAGTCAGGGACAGCGGCATCTGTTGAAGATCAACTAGAACGATTTCTGTTACCATGCACAAGGAGATTGCAGCCACTGAGTTCACACTTTTCCAGCTCCTGTCAGCACCGTAATCTCGGCGGCAGCCAAGAGCAAAAGCGTGCAGTAATTGAAAATTCCACTAGGTGGGTCTGGTGTTCTTCCACCCAGAAGCAGGCGGCACCAAGAAGCGGACTCCATCTTTCCTGGTCGCAAAGGCGAAAGCAAATTACGAGTGTGAAAAATGTCTAGATCACGTGGGCTAGACGACCGTTGGGAGCGACTCTAGAGATCACGGACGGCTGAGGACTGTCGCCTCTGCCTCCTTTCTGCACAGACACATGAAGGCTACATTTTAACTTTAACCTTATGTTAGGAAACCATATTCAATTTATGTGCCCATATCCGATGACACACATGACACAGTTTTCTCGTCACTACATTGCTGATACCAAAGGCACAAGTTTCCAATAAAATACTTTCTCTTGTGACGCCTTCCTTCAATTCAAAGCACTACGGTTCTCGTGCTTAGCGATCCCGGGAGCTGTTTTCATTACGATCTTCAGTAACCTCTGAAAGACGTGATAGCTTTACCAGCTCCTCCCCTAATCCTTGTTAGGAAGCCTCCTATTACACCCTAGGCTAAAACAGTAAACAAAGCTCACTTTGAAGATACACTGGGTCACCCGGGCTTCCGAAATCACTTCAGAGTCTTAATCTGTCTTCCGGTTTCCCGCTGATTCCTCCAGCTCCTGTGTCAAGCTGACACGTTAGGGTCACCACGAAATGTCATATGTCTTCCTGCACAGCACTCTGGGTAAATTCCCATGGTTCCGAACACAGTACTGAGTTCTCGGAATGGATAGGACAGACAACAGCTGTTCCCTTCCTGTCACCCTGGAAACAAAGGCCCAAGGACAGGTTCTGCAGAGAACACCAGACAAATCCACCTGTCCTTGAAAGCCTTTCAACCCCAAGCAGCTAGGAGGTGTTGGTGAGCATCAACAGAGGTATTTAAAAGCCTGGCTCCTCCTCCTCCTCCTCCTCCTCCTCCTCCTCCTCCTCCTCCTCCTCCTCCTCCTCCTCCTCCTCCTCCTCCTCTTCTTCTTCTTCTTCTTCTTCTTCTTCTGTGAAAAGATGCATGGTCAAATCTAAAATGAATGTTGAGATGAATGGTTTCAGCACATCAGCCTAGGTGCCTTTCAGTAATAATTAAATGATAACATTGGAATGGCCCAAGACCAAACAAAAAGCTCTCTGAGGGGGTAGGGACCAGAAGCACTAGGCATTTTCTTTTTTAAAAATCTTTTTTATTTACTTATTTATTTATTTTTAATTAAAAATTTCCACCTCCTCCCATTTCCCTCCCCCTCCCCCATCCCCATTTCCCTCCCTCTCCAGACCAAAGAGCAGTTCCCTGCCCTGTGGGAAGTCCAAGGTCCTCCCCCCTCCATCCAGGTCTAGGAAGGTGAGCATCCAAACAGACTAGGTTCCCACAAAGGCACTAGGCATTTTCTGACGTAAGCCAACAGCATTGAAAAAAAAATGACCATTGGGAAGGTTATTATTTTAATACTTTGTTTTATTTTTAGTGACAGGGTACAATTAATTAATTGTTTTGATTAGTTCAAACAATTCAGAGGCATATAGAAAAGCGGTGAGACCTCCTTGTAATTCTGTCACCATCTGCTCCTCTTATCGTTGTCGCCTCTGGAGAAAGACATAACCCTGTGAAAATGGATGGTATATGCCTTCCAGTAATCCTAAAATGACTGTTAATTCTAAATATGTGTAGAACATGCTTGGTACACAGATGAGCGTGCTTTTGGTAAGACCTTAGCGTGTCATGTGTTTCTTTTTAATTAAAATGAACATAAAATCTAGGTTGTGCTTGTCCTTGAATGTTTGCCGTTCTTAGCAAACACTCCCCCGTCAATCAGTCCGCATCCCTATTAAATCCCATGACCCAGGCAGCATATCAAGAAATGTGACAAGCAATACTATCAACCAAACAGCAGTCCCAAATATATCAAGGTCTTTCCTGACATATTGTTTAATGTTATCTTTCTAAGCCATCTGCTTGACAGAACCCTCTGTGTCCTGATGGAGATACAGAGGGAACCGGGTGTAGACTTTCTGTCCACTTCCTAAGAGTCTCTCTGGGAATTCTGGACCATAAAACGTGTTAACATTCAGCTCTTGCTTCTTGGGCATCACCGGCCTTTGTTTAGTAAATCCCAGAGTATTAACAATCCGTTACTTCATATATCTGGGCTCCCCAGCTGTTTAGATTAGAGGCTGAATCTGGCCCTAGCTGCCCCATTTTAGAAGAAACCGGATATAACACTTGAGAACAGAGTGAAATCGTTGATCCAGTTGGATTTCATTTCAACTGTTCTATTTCATACCCAGAAAGCCTTGAGCGAGTCATTTAGCTCCTTTGTCCTCTGCTTCCCAATTTAAAAAAATCAAGATAATTACAGAGATAAGTACAGTATTTCCATAGAAATGTTATCATAGTTAGGATATTAATATATATGATTAGAAAATCTAGCAGATGGCAAACTCAGTGTATGTAACAATATCTTCAACACAGTAAAAGCTGTAACATTACTAAAAATTAGATAAATCAGAAAATGTATTCAAGGTATTTTTGAAATATAAATCATATGTGCTGAGAAATCAGTTTCTTGACAAAAATAGTGATTACTATTTCATGTAACCTCTGTAAATCATGTGCTTGGAAAATAGAAAACAAGCTCTACATTAATTACCGTTTTCTTCATGATTTTCTTAAGAGCTACGGATCAAATCGCATTTTTCCAAAGCACTAAACCCCAGAACCCCAGAATGTGATTGTGTTTGAAGACAGGCTCTTGTTGAACTTGCCCCTCACTTGGCATTACCTCGTTTAGTAGTCCTAGAAAACCAACACACACACACACACACACACACACCTAGTATTGAAACTTAATAAGTTAAAAAAAAATGCAACCTTCCTGTCTACTAGCCTTCTGTTTAAAGCAGAGTTTCAAACCTCGCTAAGCATCCACCGTATCTACTATGGGGGCAGTGATAGCGATCTTGTCTGTCCACTAGAATATTCTAAGAATATGCTGATGGCACACATGCAATCATGTACTGCTTAATGGCGGGGATATGTTCTAGTGTATCATTAGGGGGTTCCATCATTGCACAATATCAAAGTGTACTTCCACAAAGTAAGACAACTATGACATCACTGTGATATACCATCCTTCGGGATCGCTGTTGCACACACAGGCCATCACTGATTGTGCAGTGCCTCCCTCTGTACCCCCATCTATGTGATACACAGCTGTGAGCGTGCGTATGCTAGTGAATCCCCATGATATCCTGTGACACAGGCAGGATCATTATTTGCCCCCACTATAAGAACGATAGAAGCTTCATGAAGTTTGAAAGTGTGTTGTACAACCAAAGGATGCAGTTATAATACAGCCACACAAGCACACACCCACACAAAGGCACTTCTGAAGCAGGAAAATTATATAAAGTAAGAGGGTGGCCAAATTAATTATAATGTGATAGCTAATGAATTAGCCTTGTATAAAAATTACTCGATAATTGAAAATCAATATTACTTCAATATCACTATAACTCACTTCACCACCTCAGACCACATTCCTTCTTTGAACAGGGCTGAGATGAATATGCTAGACGTCCAGGAGAAAGATTAAACATGATTTTATATGTGTTTACTTCACCGAGCAAATTAATGAAGTAAAATTAATGTTAATTAGATTTTTAAGCAGAGTTGAAAGCAGTGTATAACTCACAGCTCCGTGCTACACACCATTCATCATGTGGCTCTTAAACTTAGTCCACAAGTCAACTCTCTCCATCTCTAAATATATTATAAGTGAAGAGTAAACTCCTCCATGAAGCTCGCCGCTTCCTCCGAGAAGTTTCAAAAACCTCATGTGTTCATTTATGTTTCCAGTTCTGTGGCAGTGGATGAATGATAGGAAAGGACATGTGAAGGTCATGCCAACTGTGCAACCCATGGAGCAGAGGGACCTTTACAAGGAGATCAGTTCCAACGAGCCGCGCTCCTTGTTACTTGTCAGTAACTCCCAATGGTGAGGACCGCAGATCAAAGACTCATGAGCCCAAACATGCCATCGGGTTCACTGGTGCTCAGAGGACTTTGTGCTCTGATGGTGATAAGGAAAAACACAACCATTCACCCTATGTGCAAAAGCATAGGCTTAAGACCTAAAAACAGGTCCAAGAGAGAGGTCCTATAAGAGCCATTAAACTTAGGAAGAGTCTTCAGTTAAGATTTAAAACTGAAGGGCATACAACAGGAGAGAACACAACTGGCAAGGCAGATTCTTGCTATGGAGCTGTCTAGAGAGGAGAGATGGACCGTAAGGAACATTAAAAACAGCAGACAGGGCAGTGGTAGGGCATTCCGTCCAGGAGGGCATCTTTGACCTCAGTTCCGAATGCTAAAGAAGCCAGTCTTGCCGAGAGTTGCCAAAAGTGTAAAGGCCCAGAGGCTGGAGGAAGTGTGGCCTGTGAGGAACAGGGATGCCTGTGTGTCTGTACTGTGGTGTCTGGCCAAAGGACACGTTTAAAAGGTGGCCGAGGAGCCATGCCACACAGACAGGTCCACTGCTGGGCATGCACATGACTGTCTTCTAGCGTTACCTTCTCACATAGCAACAGTCTGGTTTCCCAAAGTGCTGAAGGTTCCCTAGCAGCACAGTAACCGTTCTGGGGAGTGGGGGGAGATTCACAGAATTCTTTTTACAGGTGTCGTGTTCCTATATTTGTGCGTTTATGCAAAATGCAGCCAATAAAGATGAAAATGAGTGTTTCTGAGTTTGAGCTCTGGAGCCAGACTGCCTAGAATCAGATGTTGACTTTTCTTACTTAATGGCTCTTGCCGACCAGCCTCTTCACCCCCAGCAAGCTCATTCCCTGGTGATTTGATTTTTCTCATCAGTATATAAGAAGATAGATTGTACCCTCTTCTCAAGGTAGTTGTGAGGATTAAACAGTTTGCCAATTAGCTTGATACTTAATGCTTACGTACAAACTATTCATTAATAGATATGCAGGTGGGTTATCAGAATTAAAATCATGTGCTACACAGCTACAGCCCTCTTTAGAACTCACTGAATGTTCATGGCATTCCTATAATACAGATTACAGATTAATAATTTAACTTACATTTCAGTATTTTTGTTATGCTAACACATAGGATTTCTCTAATTTATGTGACAAACAGATCTTTTCTTTCTTTCTTTCTTTTTTTTTTTTTGGTTTTTCGAGACAGAGTTTCTCTGTCGCTTTGGAGCCTGTCCTGGAACTAGCTCTTGTAGACCAGGCTGGCCTCGAACTCACAGAGATCCACCTGCCTCTGCCTCCCGAGTGCTGGGATTAAAGGCGTGCACCACCACCGCCCGGCTTGACAAACAGGTCTTATGTATCGAAAATGAAACAACCTAATTCCCCTTGTAAGGACCTATAAGGACTACCTATCTAAAGGATAAATTCCCCACACAAGCAGGAAAGCAGGCTGGACATTACTGGAGGAGGGGCAAGGAAGAAGGATCAAGGGATGAGAATGGGGGAGCAGAAAGTACAGTGATGTATGCATGGAAATATCACAATTGAGCTAAAAATAATGATAAATGAACAAAGGAACTACCTCAGCCTTTCAAATGTGCACCATATATGTTGCTAGTGGGTCCCTAAATCGCCACTTCATCCTGACGATAGTTGTTTAGGAATTATTAAGTTTGATATCATGTGTAGTTGGTCTTTCTTGGACCACCAACCCACAAATGATGACACTGAGACTTATGATTAATTATGAAAGCTTGGCCCCAGCTAGCTCTTATAACTTAGTTAATGCATATTTTTAAATCTGCATTCTGCCACATGGTTCATTTACCTCTCCTCTGTACCATATGTACAACTTAGTCCATGTCTTGCTGGCATCTCTGCCCCTCTTCTTCCCAGGATCCTCTCCCCTGGAAGTCCCACCTATCCTCTCCTGTCTAGCTCTTAGCCATTCAGCTCTTTATTAAACCAATCAGAAGGTGCCTTAGACAGAGAAACATCTTTACAGTGTATACAAGTATCCCGCAATAATCACGTGTGCCATGCATGTCCGACATCCGACTGGCATCCGTCGCTACTCACTGTCTTCCTTAGTTAACAAATCATATCTGTTGTCAACCTCATTGCCTTTCACAAGAACCACTTGAATTTCTCCTCTCTCTTACACATTTAAATGCCTTGGTTCAAGTCCAAATGTAGTTGTTGGCCTTGCTGACGCCAGGGCACTCTGAGGAGTCATCAGCATTCCTCTGTGGGGATGTCACATGCACAGACAGAACCAACATTCAGACACCGTGACCCCAATCTAAGCAAGCCAGGTTCTCAACTGGACCACACCCAGCCAAAAGTCCGAGATCTTACAAGTCAGCAACTCAACTAGTTACTTCCAAGTCAAAACAAGCAGTTCCTCTCTTTCAGTTTTGCATAAGTTAGCATCCTAAGACAACTCTTGTTAGATCTAATAGCCTTGACTTGCGCTCCGGCGAGCTCTTCTGAGCCACCTGCTGTATTTCAGGAATGTGATGTTCTGACTATCTGGACCCGGATTGTTATGCCTCCCTGTACCTGCACGCTCCCATAGTCCCTTATGAATATATTTTCTGTAGACTGTGTTGCTTTGCTTCGTAATTACTTTGCCCTGTTGCTATGCCTCTACTGGACAGTGAGCCTCTCAAAATATGCCGTTCATCTTTGCATTCAGTGCCTACTGTACCGAGACGGGAAAGTCAGTGTCAAATCAATACTAAATGGAACAGTTGGTGGCTTCAATAAAATGTCTAATTCTTCAACTGTCACCTTGATTGGTCACTAAGTGAGCATAGTGAAGGCTACTTTGGGGTGTGTCTGTTAGGACTTTTACAGAGAAGGTTGGCTGAGGGATAAGGGTGCACTCAGTGTGGGTCGCACTATCCCATGGCATAGGGTCCTACGCTGAATAAAAAAGAGGATGAAGAAAGTCAGCCAAATACTGGCACCCTCCCGTCCTCTGCTTCCTGAGCCACCCACCAATGTGAGCTAGCAGCTTTCTCCTGCAGCCATAGTGCACACCTGCTGGCCTCGCCATGCCTTCCCATTTACCCGCCGTGGTGGACTGCATCCTCAAACTATGAGCCGCAGTAGACCCCACCTCTCTTAATCTGCATCTTTTCATACACTTGGTGATAGCTAGTTTTCTCCTCCGCCTTCTGTAAACTGGAATCTACTTTACAAGTGGGAGGAGTCAGTGTTCTTCCGCTGCTCTTGCAGGAGAGGAAAACAATCAAAATCTGTTGAGACGCCTCGCAAATATCGCGAGCGTGTCTCTGAAATATTCAGTGTGATCAAGCACTTTCAGGAATGTTTGTCTCTGAATTATTCTTACTTTCATTTCCAAACTTACTTAATTTTAATTAGGCTCGTCGGCACACTGAGACCTTCACTTTATTATGTAAACTTATTTGCATTACGCTCTGTGTAACTTCACTTCTAAGAAATAATGATCGGTCCTTGCATAATTTTCAAACCGTTTACCTGACACAGGAGCCAAGCACGGCCATTTCTAAGTGAAAATACCTTCTACCTCCTTCTCTCCTGTTCTTACATAGGCAGCCTAGCATTCATTTAAAAACTACGGCACAATCCTCGGAAGCAAAGGGGAAGGAAAGGGTAAAGAAGTTAATAGATTGGACCTGGGGTGGCACAAGTAAAAATATTGGCCAGGGTCTTTCAAACAACGATGGTTCAAATGTTAGAAGATCCAGCAGAAAAGATAGACAAAAAGTCCAAAAGTGGAACTTTGCATCAGGGATGCGGAACCTGGGAGTGCCCTAAAGGGAAGGCGTCAGACAAAGATGACGAGCTCCTCTCATGGACCTCTGGTCAGACTTCACCCGGTAGAGGGGGCGGTCAGAAGGCTCGAGAGCACATTCACCAAAATCACCTAAATCATGAAGAGACTCAAGCGCCCGAAGGGCAGAAGCAGAGCATTCAAAGGTGTGTGGATAAGGATCAGGTAGATTAAGGACCATCCTGTCTGGAAAAGGATACAGAGAAATCTGCAGAGGAAGTGTCTAAAAGATTGATAACTGTGAATCTCTTTAAACCTTTTAGAACTTTTTAAACCATGTATTATTGTGCGGCTACGTAACGGGGGCAGGGCTTACCTCAGCGCGTGGGTAGAAGGCACAGGACAGATTCACAGAGTCAATCCTCTCCTCACACTTTTTTTTCTTAAATCAGAGATTCCAGGGCCCAAAACCAGGTCACCAGGCTTGCCCAGTTAGTGCAGTTACTCCTGACTTGTCTTACTGGCTCTGAAATTGACAGAAGATAAGTCCCAAATGCAAAAAGCATAGGAAACAGCAAGATTAATGAGTAGAAGCATGTGGCTTGGCACATGATAGAGAGGCTGGCCTTGGACTCCAAGGATGCCTCACACTCCTGATCCCACTGCCTCCGTTCCCCACATGCTTGGGTTGCAGGCACCACCACGACATGCAGAATCTTGCTTTGTTTCTGAACTTCACCCCTTTGCTCAGCAGGGAGTTGAACCCTGGGCCTGGTACACGCACACGTACTGTGCCGCTGAGCTGCGTCCCACTGCAGACAAACTAAAGACCAATGCTAAAGAGAAAAATCTTGTAGATTTTCAAATGTTTTGTAGTCAGAAACATACACGAAGAATGACAAAATATGTGTTTCACATTAAAAATAGGAAAAAAAAAACCAATAACAATGGCATAGAAAAGAAGACAATACAAAACTCTATAACCTGCAGAAATGTCTTTGAAACCTAAAGGGTAATAGAGACCATTTCACACAAACAAAGATGAAATTTGTTGGTGGTAGGTTTGTGTTGAAAGAAACATCAAACAAACTTCTTTGGGCAAATGAAATATGACTCTAGATAGAAATTGGTATCTTCAAAAAAAGAAATGAAGAATATAAGAAATAATAAGTGTGATGAATTTGGAACATGTTTCTCAGATTACTGATTTTAAAAGATAATCGCAAATCTAAAGCAAAATTACAAACAATTCAAGGAGTTTATAATTCATTAGAAGTAAGCTGTGCCAGGAGGTGGTGGTGCAGGCCTTTTATCACAACACCTGAGAGGCAGAGGCAGGCAGAGCTTTGTGAATTCAAGGCCAGCCTGGTCTACAGAGAGAGTTCCAGAATAGCCAGGGCTGTTACATAGAGAAACACTGTCTCAAAAAGTTGAAGGAAGAGGAGGAGGAGGAAGAGGAGGAGGAGGAGGAGGAGGAGGAGGAGGAGGAGGGAAGGAGGGAAAGAGGGAAGGAAGGAAGGAGAAGAAGAAGAAATAAGTTGTGTAACAATGTTATAAGCATCAGAAGAAGGAAATGGAAATTTAATATTACAAGGGTTTCATACTATATATGAGATAACATGATTATTACATATTTTGGAAGTAGACTTAAATTCAAGATGAATAATGTAAGCCCTAGGGCAATCACTAAAAATAATAAAACATTTCTTCAACTGTGGAGATTAAATTTATAAGAATATTTCTCCAAGAAATTAAAAAGAAAAAGAGAGAAAAAAAACAAATTGAGAAATCGACAGATTTTCTAATGTAAATCATAATATACTATAAGTGGCTAAATATCTTCTTTAAAAAAACAGTTTACCATAATGACTAAATAAAAGTTAGTCCTAGCTAATTTTATCTGCATGAAACATGACTCAAAATTGGTAAGTAGGAAGCTAGACCTTGAGTGTTGACAGTAGAGTCCTCTGGGTACATGCCCAAGAGTGGTAGAGCTGGATCTTGAAGTAGTAGATCTATTCCTGTCTTTCTGATGAGCCGCCACACACTGGTTTCCACATTGCCTGTACGAGTTTGCACGCTCACGAGCAGCGAAGGAGAGGGGCCTCCCTGACTTCACATCCTCACCAGTGTGAGCTGTCACTTGTTTTACTGATCTTAGCCCTTCTGTCTGATGTAACTATCTCTTTTGTGTCTGCATTTCCCTGATAACTAAGGATGCTTCTCAACCATTCGTGTTTCCTCTTTTGAGAATTCTCTGTTTAGATCTGTATCCTATTTTTTGACTTTTTAAAAATTTATTTTTTTTAAAAAACTATCTTTTCTCATTTTATATACCAAATCCATTTTCCACTCCCCCCCCACCTCCTGTTCCCTCCACCTACCCCCCCACCCCGTCCACACCTCAGTGAGGGTAAGGCTTCCCAAGGGGAGTCAACAAAGTCTAGCACATTGCTTTGAGGCAGGACCAAGCTCCCCCAATATTTATGCTGAGCAAGGTATCCCTCCAGAGAGAATGGGTTCCAGAAAGCCAGAACAAGCAGGAGGGTTGAATCCTGGTCTCCCTACCAGTGGCCCCACAGTCTGCCCCAGTTACACAACTGTCACCCACATTCAGAGGGCCTAGTTTGGGCCTATGCTGGTTCCCTTGCTGTCAGGCCAGTGTTGGAAGGTTTCCTTTAACTCGAGTAAGCTATTTCAGTGGGTGTCTCCATCATGGTCTTAATCTCTTTGCTCGTATTCTCACCCCTCCCACTCTTCAAGTGGACTTTGGGAGCTCAGCCCAATGCTCCGCTGTGGATCTCTGCATCTACTTCCATCAGTTGCTGGATATAGGTTCTGTGGTGACATTTAAGATAGTCTTCAATCTGATTACAGGGCAAGGTCAGTTTGGGCACCCTTTCCACTACTGCTTATAGCTGGAGTCATCCTTGTGGATTCCTGGGAATTTCCCTAGTGCCAGGTTTCTTGCTAGCTCCATAATGGCTTCCCCAATCACGATACCTCTTTCCATGATCTCTGTCTTTCCCCCATCGCGACCATCCCATTCCCTCTAATTCTCCTCCCCCTCCCCTCCTACCCTTCTCCTCCCCTTCCTCTTTCCTACCTTACCCCACCCCCATGCTCCCAATTTTCTCAGGAGATCTAGTCTGTCTCCCCTTCCCATGGAATCTATGTGTGTTTCTCTTACGGTTCACCTTGTTACTTAGTTTCTCTAAGGTCATGGACTATAGGCTCCTTCTCCTTTGCTTTAAAGCTAGTATTAACAATGAGTGGGTACATTCCATGCTCATCTTTCTGGGTTTGGGTTACCTCACTCAGGATGATTTTTTTTCTAGTTCCATCCATTTGCATGCAGATTTCAAGATGTTTTGATTGAGTTATTTGTTTTCTTGCTATCCATTTTTCCAGTTCTTTATATATTTTAGATATTATCCCCTTATCACTGTATAGTTGGTAAAAATCTTTTCCCATTCTGTAGGCTCGCACTTTGTCTGAACGATGGTGTCCTTTGCTATACAGGAGCTCCTCAGTTTCATGAGGTCCCATTTATTAATTGTCGATCTTAGTGCCGTGTTAACGGTGTTCTGTTCAGAAAGTCTTTCCTGCACCAATGAGTTCAAGTCGATTCCATACTTTCTCTTCCTTCAGATTCAGTGTAACTGGCCTTAAGTTGAGGTCTTTGATCCATTTGGAGTTGAACTTTATGCAGGGTGACAAGTATAGATCTATTTACAGTCTTCCAGGGGCAGCCAGCCAGTCTGACTGGAGCCATTTGTTAAAGGTTTTGTCTTTTTCCCAGTGTGTATTTCTGGCTTTTTATTTTAAATAAAAAAATCAGGTGTCCATAGGTGTATAGATTATAACTGGGTCTTCAGTTTGATCATGGTGTTTTGTTTTTATGTCAAACCATGCTGTTTTTATTATTATAACACAGTAGTACATCAGAGATGCTGAATCTTCAGCTTTTTCTTCTGCTTGTTTGCTTTTATCTTATTTTTATTTTATATACCTTTTTGTATTCTAATAAGAGATAGAAAGAGTGTGGTTTGGGGTAGGCGGGGATGTAAAGAGGATCTGAAAGGAGTTCGAGAGGGAAAACTGCAGCCAGAATATACTGTTTGAAAATCAATTTCTAATAAAATTATAAACTAAAAAGAATGCTGGCAAGAAGAACTGAGACGGAAGGCAGGAACCCTCTGCTGGAAATGGACAAATCAAAGTCAGCACACCTTAAACAATGAGGTGCGCCTTGACGTGCGGCTAAGGAACTCTCAGGAAAATGGTTGACTCCGAAGCCTGTCTTCTTCAGCTGCTACAGTGAACTGCGAGACGAGAGAAATAAATAAGGAGGCTTTAAAATAAAATAAAAAATAAAATAAAATAAAAGGGATCAGGGGTAAATCGTTTTGAAAATTTCCCTCCAGATGGAAAACAGGCGCGAAATGTCAGAAATGGCGGCTGAAACCTGAGGGGGTGGGGGGTATCTGAGTGTGAACTGTGCACGCGGAAGAGAGAAAGGCACAGAACACACTCCCAGGAGATATGGTGACTCTCCTAGAGCTTCCCAACCAAGCTTGAAGCCCTTCAGAAAGCATCACAGCTGTGTTGTGTACGTTGGCAGAGGACCCAAACATGACGGGAGAAACCGTATGCTTGTTCCTCTATACGGCGTAGTGATCCCCTGCGATGTTCACTGGAGATGCAGCAGATTGTTGAGGGAATTATATCGGCAGACATACTAGCCGCAGGATTAAAGGAACAAGGACAGGGGTTCCTCGGACCTCCCAGGCTGCGCTGCGGAAAGAGACTGATGACCAAGGGAGACGGTTCATCCAGTAAAAGTGTTTCCCCGCACACAAGCCTGATGACCTGAGCTGGATCCCTGGAACACACATAGAGGTGTAAGGGAACAACTGACTGGTTCTGGGGAGCTCCATCAGAGGCGAGGAGTGCTTACCGTGCAGTCAGGAGCACAAAGTATGCCAGCACCCACCCAATGGCTCCATCCGTATCTCGAGCTCTGCCTGGAACTCCAGCTCTGAGGGATCCAGCATCCTCTTCTGGCCTCCACATGTGCACAGACACATGTACTCATGCACACACTGGTGCACACACACTCTTGCAGACACGTATAAATTAATGAACTAGTTAGGTGAGCTTTCTTAAAAGAAATGCTGCTAAAACTATCCAAATACTATGAAAAGGAAGGATGGCTCAGAGGTGACCCAGGGCTGGTACTTGCTTTCAAGACTTCTTTGTATTGGACATTATTGTACTTTGGCTCATATATTTAAACCCTTGGTCCCTTATTGGTGTTGCTGTTTTGCTAGGTTATGGAACCTTTAGGAGATGAAACCTTGCTAGAGAAATGAACTACTTCCCTATTCTCTCTCTCTCTCTCTCTCTCTCTCTCTCTCTCTCTCTCTCTCTCTCTCTCTCTCTCTGTGTGTGTGTGTGTGTGTGTGTGTGTGTGTGTGTATGTGTGTGTGTGTTTCCTGCTTGTGAATAAAATGGGGTCAGTCAGCTTCCTGACCATAAGACTAGCCGGCTCTGTTCCCATACCTTCTGTGTCCCCTCTGGAACTGTAAGCCACAATAAACTTTCCATCCCCCCAGTTGCTTTTCCTTGGGGCAGTCTATCACAGCAACAGCGAGGGACCTGATACAGCTTTCTTCACCACCTGCTTGCCATGAGCTGGACTTTTGTACACTGAGGTTTTGGTGAGATTCTGAGCTCCAACCTGAGACTGGGTTGGAGAAGCGGTGAATGCATTTTGCCATGTGGGTGGGGTCTAGTGAGCTGTGGAAGCCAGTTTGGTTTACCAGTGAATTGTGGTAGGCAGGATTCCATCCCCCTCCCCCTCCTCCCTCATCCCTTCCCAGTGATTCCAGAATACTGAATGTCATGAAACTACTTGAGGATGTCTAAACTAATCCCGTGAGCATGTTAGAAGTCAAGACTTTTCTCTAGTTAAAGAGGGACTTGGAATGTAAGAGGAAGGTCGTGTATATAAATTCTCTATGAATGACCTAAAGGGGGTTTGAGATAATGATGTCAGAGTGTCCTCTGATTGTTAGAGTGGGCTCTAGCTTACGGGTGACAAGAAAATGAGGTTGGTCTCGTGACTTTACCAGACTCTGCGGACAATCTGAATTGGCTGGGAAGCAGATTCTCCCTCCCACAGAGCCCTCAGGGAAAAAAGGTGACGCTTCAACTTTTGAGTGGTGGACCCTGAGCGGAGAACGCAGATAAGCTCATTTCTTAAGTCCTGAAGCCTATGACAGTTTCTTAGGCAGCAATTTAAAGCAACACAGATGAGAACACACAGGTCTGCACAGTTGGCGGCAGTATAAAGCAATCAACCACAGGGTAAATACGTTGGCATCCGAAGTGGCACTGAAGTGGGAAATGTGCATACCCTAGGAACGGGGATTGACATCTGTGGGTACAGTATGGTTAAGTCTCAATATGTGCATAAAGGATTTGAACCGGAGTTTTCATGACCATGTGAAATTGAAATTTCAAAGTCTATCAACCAGAAAATGTGTATGTATGTATGTATATGTATGTATGTATGCACATGTCTGTGAACATATATATATATACACACACATTCATATAGCAATGAATCCCATATAGCAATGAATCCCATATATCAATGAAAAAGAACAAACTATAGTGATATATTGTTTATAATCTAACAAAGTTTGCCTGAAGATCACAGAAGCAAAGCAGCCAGCCTCTGGAGAGCTCTTACCTCTACAAAATCTTCAGACTGAAAAAAAAGCGAGTTCCTGTCTCATCCTGCCTTATATTCCTTTCTAGGGCTGGGATTAAAGGTGTGCACTACCACTGTCTGACCTGCATGGCTGACTAGTGTGGCTAGTTTTGCACTCTGATCTTCAGAGAAGCTTTATGTTTTAGATCATAAACAGACATCACTATATTTGGGATGAGACAGGAACTCGCTCTGTTTTCAATCTGAAGATTTCGTAGAGTTAAGAGCTCTCTGGTGGTTGGTTTCTTGCTTCTCTAAATATTAGTTAGACTGTAAAAAAGAATTTTAAAAATTCTCTATAACAAACTAAGGCTATCCATAGGAATATGAATGACCCTCGAGACATAATAAACAAACAAGTAATTAAATAGGAGCCTATATATACAAGTGATTCTATTCATTCATTCATTCATTCATTCATTCGTTCAACAACATGTAAGACTAAATGATTTGGGGGGATGACAACCATGTGTAGTAAAATAATCAATAAAAGCAACATGATCATGAAAACATAATCAAGAGGCTAGAGGAAGGGAACGGGTGGGACCAGGGAGGGTACACAGGCCCACCAGAGAGACCGATAGTGTGCGGGTGCACACAGTGGCTGTTAGCATAATGTGCGGATACGCCCAGATAGCGGTTGTGTTAGCACAGTGTGCGGGTGCACACAGGTGACGGCTGTGTTGGCTCTACTTTACTCTTGATACTCAAATGATCGTCTGCAAAGCAGAAATGCAGGGTTTTGTTTGGAATGGGGAAGATGAGTCATATTGCCCACCCCAGATTGCCTGAAGTCGAATCTACATTTTAACAAGATCTCAGGTGGTTTGTTGGTACATTAAAATTTGAAGAGTAGTGCTCTAAAATTTACATATATTTTGTGAATTTTCTTTTGTAGCAAATAAATATTTAATAAAAGCTACTTTAAAGTATCAATTCATGTTTGACATCACATTCCAGTTGTATAAGTAGCTAGATCTTTTAAATGCTCAGCTTTCTTATAATTACCTTAAAACCTCATCTATCAAAAATGAGAGGGAAAGTTACTACCACAACATGAAGCATCTGAAGCTGACTTTCCCAACTTTCATGTCGTCACCATTTAATTGAAGGGGAAATAATTGCCATTTTATATTCGTTGTACTTATTTCAACACCTCCATAGATTAAACAAGTTTCTTTCTTTTGTGCTTTGCTTCGTTTTGTTTTGGAGGCTGAGACCCCATAAAGTCCATACTGGCCTTGAACTTGCTATAGAGAGAAGGGAGAGCAGTGGTTTCTACAGCTGCCTCCAAGTTTCTGCCTTTATGGAGCACAGAAGCAAGGATAGCTTGGAAGAGCTTGACATGACTTCCTTGTTGACTCTGAAGAGCCAGAGTCTGGTGAAGTCAGAGCTAGAAGTCTGCGAGCAAAGTTGTAAAGAGCAGAGGGGGTTAGAAAACAAGTAAGAAACGACCAAAAAATCACAGCTCACGAAATCTGCGTGGTCCATACAACTTTATGACCCAAACAGAGATGCAAGGACTACTGATAAGAGCAACTCTCAGAACAGACAACAGGGTGGGAGGCACTGGATGTCTTGCTAGTTACTACAAGAGGGTCTCTACAGTTACCTAGCCCCTAAGTGAGACACCCCACAGAGTCCGTGTCCGTATAGTAGGATGAACTGTACCTGTCAAGGAGACTATACCTGTATTCGTTAACACGATCTTAAACTAATCAAGCTGATTTGTGCGTTAGAGACACTAAAAAGAAAAACGTTCGTGAACTTGAAAGAAAAACAACAGAATCATCCAAAATGAATCCAAAATAAAAGAGCAATGAAAAATGTAATAGAGATGCAATGACCGGTGAAATAATATCAAGAAATGTGATATATGTATTAATTAGATTAGTGTATATATCAAAAACGTAAATGGGGTGTATTTGAAGAAAAAAACTGGCCACCAGATTTTCTAAATTAGACATTAGAATTGTAAGTTCACAGACTCAAAAAGCACAACAAACCCAAAGGCGATAGATACACACGCGCGCGCACACACAAACACACACACACACACACAAGGTGGGGGGGAGAAATAGATGCTGACTAACAGCAAGGGCATCACAATGAAATGAGAAATGACAGCACCGAGAAGAGCCTCCAAAAGCATCCAGAGAAGAAAGACAGACAAAGAAACAAAGAGAGAAACTCTGCACACTTCCAGGGAAAACAGAGGATAGTCAGCAACAGCTTTAAAATCCTTAATGTTAAAAAAAAAATATATCAAGCAAGCAAACGAACTAAACTATCCATTAAGGTCCTGTGCTCCGTGAAAATAATTCTTCAAACACAAACCTTTTTTTTTTTAAGACAACCAAAGGCCAAGATAACTGGTTGTAGCAGCTCTATATTGTAAGAAAGGAAATAATGCTAGACAGAAATTGAAATCTACGCAGAGGTGAAATCTCGGGAGAGCGAACATATGGATACGTGTCAATACTTCTTAGCACATTAGAGAGTTATTTAATTTAGTAAGTAGCGCCTTAACCCCTATTGACTGTTAACAGAAAATAAAACTGGGCACCACAAGGTTCTTGTTGTTGACTTTGTTCGGTTTTTCAATCAAAGGAGTAAAGGGTATGTTAACAGGAGCAGGAAGGGTAGGGAAACAGAGGTCTGTGTGTCATGGGATGCTTTATCATACTTACGTGCCTAGCTATTTCAGATACATTATGATGAGCTGAGAGTTCACATGGAAACCTTGGAACAACAAATAAGGCACAGAGTGTAGTTAAAAGGAGAGTAGTGAAGACGAAATGAAACGTTGAGACCCATACTTCATCCAAAACAGATGAGGGAAGAGGAACAAGAATAAATGAATAGAAAACATCATAATAGCATTCAGCTTAGCCATATTAGGAACAACATTAATATACATTAAAATACAGATGTTGGGGGGGGGCTGAGGGGTCTAGCTGCATAGCAGAACACACACCTAGCGTGACAAGGCCTTGGGTGTGTTCCCCAACATAGAGAACAAACAAGCATTAAATCAATGCAATGTAAAGCAATACCCAGGTCTACCCTACAAAAGCGTTACTTTAAATGTGAGAAGTGTGTGAATGAGGTGAAGTAGGACTGTACTTTTCATGGCATGGGCATTATTCAACTTTATATAGGTATTTAATACCTTTCTCATGCTCCTTAGATGAACCTAACTCGATAAACTTCTCAATTGCAACAACTTAACTGTTACTGGACCTAAGTTACCCTCTAGATCACCGGTTCTCAACCTGTGGGTCGAGATCCCTTTGGGGGTCACATATCAGATATTCTGAATGCCAGATGTTTACATTACAATTCATAACCATAGCAAAATTATAATTATGAAGTACAACACAATATTTTTATGGTTGGGGGGGGTCACCACAACCATTAGGAAGGTTGAGAACCTTTGCTCTAGATGACTACCCAGGCAATTCTTTCCTAAGCTACCAACAGGGTCTACCAACTGCTAGCACAAAGAACAGTCTTTTATGATGTGGTCGTTTGAAGAGGAATGGCCCCTATAGACTCAAGTGTTTGAATGCTTGGCCCGTAGAAGGGGCCCTGTTGGAGGTGTGGCCTCACTAGAGGAAGTGTGCCACTGGGAGTCGGGCTTTGAGGTCTCATTTCTGCTCAAGCCACGCCCAGTGGGACTGTTGATTCCCTGCTGCCTACAGATCAAAATGTAGAACTCAGCTCTTTCTCCAGCACTGTGTCTGCCTGCATGCTGCCAGCCACACTTGCTGCCATGAAGATGATGAACTAAAACTCTGAAGCTGTAAGCCAGCCCCAATTAAATGTTCTCCTTAATAAGAGTTGCCATGGTCATGGTGTCTCTTCACAGCAGTAGAAACTCTTAACTAAAACAATGTTCAGTATTTGAATTACATCACCAAAAATTCAAAACTTATGGCTGCTATGAAAACTTCATACATTCTCTAGTCTTAACTGACCTAGAATATCAGATAAGAATTATATACTATTTATCTTCAAAGAAAAAAAGTAGGTCCTCCCCCCCCCCCCCGCAACCATTTTAGTTGATCAGATCTGATTGTTTTGCTATTTACAGACCAGCGTGGTTTTTTTTTTAAATTATGTGATTTCTAAATGTGAAATCAGAATCTAGCAATTCTATCTCTTAGGATTTCCATGATAATAAATATCATTTAAGCACCAAAGTGAAGCTTACACTCCCATGCCTACACATGAATAGATAAATGCCTTCGGTTTTTCCCGGCTAAATTTAAACTTTCTGGAATTGTTGCCTTCCGAATGTGCTAATCATATACCACAAAATGGTACTGACTTTCCTAACTCAGCCAAGGATACTGTGTTCCATCTTTGCATAGAAATGCAAATTTCTTCTAAGATTGAACAAGGTTTTCCTAATAAAACAATTTTAAAACTCACATTTAAAAACACATACCAACAATATTCTCTGTGCTTCTAGAATGTTGAGGTATTTACAACTGAACTCATCCGTGCCCCATCTCTGCCACTAGAATTTTATTACAGGTCAGTGCACATAGACTACAAATAGCCGGAGATGCTGTATGATTTGCTTACGTCAGTTCCGTTGTACATGTTTATGCCGTTCATGCCACTGCGTTTCATTGATTATTGCAGAAACGTCAATGTTCCTTTCCGTTCAGCGACTTTTACTACTACCTTCCAGAAATCCTTGATGTGAGGATAATTTAATACATCTGGTCATGAATTTGAGCGAGAGAGGGAGAGAGAGAGAGAGAGAGAGAGAGAGAGAGAGAGAGAGAGAGAGAGAGAGAGAAAATGTAGCCTCAAACTACATATGAACAATGTGAACAAATGTTTTCTGGTTGAAAACTTTATTGAGTCGTGTTCTTCCATTTATACCATGGTAACTGTGGAGGAGCTTGGTGCAACTTTTCCCATTTCCCGGAGCTGTGTGCGCTTTTGAATGGTGATTTTTTGTGGCATTCTGGTCTTAAGTGTCTTTACCTAAGTCTGCTAGAGAAGTCTCTCTGCTCCCAGTGTGTACAGATTGCTGGATGTATCCGCTCAGGAACTTCATGGTTATAAAGTTTGCGTGCTTTTTTTTTTTTTTTAAATCTTGTACATATTCTTCCTTTGACTTAGAATCGGTGCCTTTCGATGATTTGGTTACTGGTGGTAAAGGTCTGGGCCCCATGTTTCCAGGTTCTCAATTTCGTATTCGAGGAAGCAAAATAATGGTGCATACGGATTTGCAAACGAACAAGGAAGCTATCCAAAAGAGACAAACTATATATGTATATAAGAAACTACACAGCCGAGAGTGACAGCAGGTCACATGAGTGAGGTTCTCAAGGGCACCAATTATTGTGTGAGGTTTTCTTTAATGGGGTTCAAAAGAAGGAGGCCTTTGGTCACTAAAGCACCAGTATAGTGAGGGTGGTTCTCAGTTTTGACTTACGGTTTTCAAATTGCATCATCTCTTTTCAACTGCATATGCCCTTTCCCATAATGCATCTGAGTTTAGTCCTAGACATGTCCAGCTATGCATAGGCATAGACGGGTAAAACGAGGCTTCACTCTAAGAGTGTACTAAGAGTGGGGTTGTATTACCGCACATGTTACCAAAATGGTCTGAGGCCTAATCAGCCCACATTTCTTCACTTCAAGAAGCACTCCAGGACATGTTTGACATATTTACCTTCACTTGACATCTGACAAAAACCAAGTTCCAGAGAAGTGAGGCAGTTTCATCTCAGTCATCCAGACAGAGAGTAAACATGGATAGTGTGGTGCTAAGGCTCGTGTTCCTAACTGTTGGCAGTACCTACTGGACAGAAACAGCCCTATCAGGCATTTAGGCAGTATGGATGCTTGTCTTTGCTCTGCTGCTGGCTCTGGGGCCTGGGATGAGTCCTTTCAGTTTCCCAAGGTGAGCTAGACAAGGGGGCAAGGCCTACAGTCCCAGCACATAGAAGGCTCACGCAGAAGAATCACAGGTTCAAAGCCAGCCTGGACTAGTAGGAAGCTCAAGCCAGATCAGGCTAAAACAAGACTATCTTCAGAATTTTGTTTGAAAAGCCTTGGTCAGCACAGTCTGTAAAGACTCAGTTGTACTGGCTTGCTGTGACTGGTTTATCATTAGCTGCCTCGAGAAAGATGCAGACGGAAATGCCTTCAAATACTACTATGGATTTTCTACACTACTTGTATCCCTTGCCAGCTCCTGTCTTCTGTTGTGGCAGCTTCAAAGGAAGAACAAGGAAAGAAAGGGGTGAAAAAGGATTTTCTCAAAGCGTTAAAGAGGTTTCAAAAGCATGTGGACGTGGCTGGTGAATTAATTTTTACTCGCTTTAGCTACATGTAAGTTTTGAATGCCTTACAGATATCCAAGTTATCAACCGAAAAGAATGGTTGTCAAGAAATGTTGAGGTCTGCTTCCGACTTTCACTGGCTCACATTTTCTTTCTAAGATAAAACAAGAAATCCCAGGTTCCTCTATAATTTTGCTACTATAGTGTGGGATATGAAACACCTATCCTTCATCTCTGAAGATGTTAAAAATGACAAAGACATCTCTAGAGATCACCTGGTCGCGTCACAAATGGAGCCTCTGCTGCATGCTAGGACCCGATGATACTAAGCAACACACATTAAGTCATTTGGCGTTCCTGTTCCTTTAGGTATATACTTCCTACTATGTGCTGATAAAGACATCCAGATTCCCAGTTACAATAGCATCATCTTTAGTATTGGTTTCCATCCCCTTCCGGCAGCCAGAGTGCCATTTTAAAAACACTTCCCTCTTACATACATTCATAGCATAGTAGCACAGACTAGAACGGGGAACCGGAAGCCACAGACTTGTGTCTCAGGTTTATCTCTCACCAACCTGGACAATGTTCTGACCTTGGAGATGGCTCTGAATCTGTATCTTTATCTGATAAATGGTCATGATCATGACATTGTCAACCATATCCTGTGCTTAAGAAAGTCACATGAGATGATGTCTGGAATGCCCTTCTTGGCTAGATATGACTCTAAGGAGTCCAGACGGGATTGTTCTATCCCAGTGACTAAGTTCATCTTAAACCATAAAAGGTCTAAGTTAAAAGCAAAAATAAATTCATCATTCCAATGTAATCAAGCCTAACTCCGGTCTCCTATTGCTGTCAGAACAATACAGTGGATCAGCTAATACCTGATCTACAGATCCGTTCATATTTACAGTGAAGTTGCCAAAAGGAACCAGACGAGCCTCCTCTGTACTGAGCTTCTAAATCGCTCCTCTGTGAGAGTGGATAGTGCCAGGACTGCCATGTTCCATGTGGATAGCTTTCCAGTCTTCTATTCGACCATCCAAGCCAACAAGACTTCCATTGCAGCATAGCCGAGTGGGAGCCTTGCTATCCACTTAAGGCTAGCTGCTCAGCCTCCGCTGAGAGTAGAAGACCCAGGCTGTCCTTTCTCTGAAGGTCAGGCGAGCCATCCAATCCCCACCTAAACCATGTCATCCGCTCACCTCGGCTCTCTGAACCCCTATTTTGTCCTCATGACTATACCATCTCTCTCCCCAATTTCTGATGTTGATATTGCAATCACGGTCAAAACAAGAGGATCTCTAGGTGGCTGTCCTCGCGACTGCTTGTTGTAAATGGTTTCTTCTCCTGTTATTTTAACACGCATGTTGTAGATGCCACTTTAAGATGCCACTTTAACAGTATTTACTCTGTGTCAAGCGTTTTTTTTTTTTTGTGTGTGTGTGTGTGTGTGCTGAGTGTCTCATTTAATTATGAAAGGACAGTAGTTGCTATGAGCCTGGGCTTCAGAGCCAGAAAACATTGGTTTTAATTCAGATCCCATCATCTATACATTTGTCATCACCCTCAGTCTCTAATGAGAAACTGAGGCTGAGAGATTTTAAGTCTTAGCCAGTCTCAGCCAGTCGGAGGCAGAGGTGGGATTTCAGCCCTAGTCTCCCTTACCAAGGCCCCGGTTCTACAGGGCTTCCTTGAAGAACCCTTGCTACTGGCCAGTTGTCCCAGAGCCGAGAAGTCACAGTTCTCAATAACAACCAACCTTTCAAGATTGGTGAGTTGCGCTTAGAAGGGACTCAGTTACCAACCATCCTATGGTATGCTGAGCATGTCCTATCCAGGAGCCAATCAAATATAGAGGATGAGATGCCCAAATCAGGGAACATTTTTCATCGACATAGTATATGGAGTCGATTTTGGTTCACGTGAACCAGTTATTTTTCTTTTCTTTTTTTTTCTTTTAAAGCCAATTTGAAGAGGAAAAAATTAAGTTGGCACGCAATGAAAGGGGTGGGCATTATTCGTTTACAATTTTGTATAAGGTTACAGCAAAATTCCTGAGCTCATTTCTTGTCATTCGTTCAGGCAGTCGTTAAACATTGAAATTGATTGAGGGTCTGCTCTCTACCAGGTGCCAGGGAGACCAGAGAAGCCTGCCATTGGCAAGACTCACAGCCCTTCTGTGCCGTGTAAATAAAAGAGGCAGTGGGCCACTCAGCAGTATTGTAGAAAATGCCCCAAGGGTGAGATGGGGTGTCACGGAGGACTCTAAGGACCAGAGTCGAACACATGAAAATATGATAAACAACAGCAACAAGAAATGAATGAAGGTCATGGGAGAAGACTCTTGTGAAGAAAGAGGGATGATGGGACTTACAGGAGGGGATAAATCTATCTAACCAAGGCTCATTCTAAGTCTTAAAAGCAATACTCTACTATTGGAACAGAGGCCGTAATTGAAACATAGCCACCGCTAGACGGGAAAGAATAATAAATAGTCCCTGGGCATTTTCAGAGGCTGGAATGAGACGAACGGAAGAGAAAATGGTCCTGACAGCGGCTTCAAATTGCTAGCTCTGTGTCTGCAAATGACTCACTGTTTCTCATTTCCCTCCTCAGAATCTCATCCTTGTAAACCCAGAGAAGCTAGCTGTGCGGTTCAAATAAGCCCGGGGTCACTGAGTACCTGACTTTAATAACAGGTACCCGGTGGTGGTCTCATTTCTCCCCACTGATGGCTGCCGAAGGATTGGCAGTAGGGTCTCTGTTCACAATAATTCACAGAAATGGCATTTCGCAGCCTTGAATCGAATGAAATTAGTAACTGGCTTACAATCCAAAGGCTTTACCCAACGCTGTCTGTTAAATGCAATTTGTGTTTAAAATAAAAATCTCATGTAGCATTTATTTTCTCATAAAATAAATTTAATATAGGCCAAAAGGGGGAGGAATTTCTATTCATAAAATCAACTATCTTGGATTTTGTTGACAATCTTTATTTAGCTGTGTATATATAATTCACATATAGGAATGCATTTGGTTTGATGATTGGATTATAAGGACAGTATATTTATGCAGAGTCCATGAGTATGAGGGGATTAGTTAAAGAAAATTAAAAAAAAAATGTCCATAAAGTGTTTGACCCACAAGTAGTAATTCACCTTCAACGGGGTTTAGCTGAGTTCATTATGCCCATTTGCCAGAAGGAGACACAGTGAGCCTGTGCAGTGTGACACGGCGCTTGGCTGTGGCTCCTGGCCCACTTCCCAGCCCTAGACAGACCACTCTGGCGTTTCAGTTCATCTGGGTGAAGCTAATACCACCCCGAGTCGGCCGAGCCCAGCTCCCAGCCACGGGCACATCCCTCTCCACCCAGGCAGAGGGAGGGCGGCTCCTGTCCCTGCCAGCCTTGTCCCTAGCACAGGAGAGTGTGGGCGCTGCCAGAGAATGTTCTGGGGGCTGGATGGCGCCGCCGCCGCGAGAAAACCAACGCGTCATTAGAATATGTTCTTATGCAGTTCTTGGTTCATCCTGAATACTAACTGCTGGGGACTTTATTCCATTTTCTCAGAGTATCAGAAACATGTCCCCCCCAAAAACACTGTTTTCATGAAGTGGAAAGGAAAAGGAGATTTTTGCTTTTGATGGTTTTCTGTTCTTTTTTATTTTTAGGAGTCTCTCCTTCCCTGGCCTGAAAAGCCTTTCCCCAACTAAATACCTCCATGCTAGGTGCCAGGGCAGCTGCCTTTGCTGGTGGTCTCCATGGCTTCCAGAATCGCTCTCTGCCTCCTGTTTAAGATCACGTGGCCAGCTGGAATGACTCTGATTCCCTCCTATGAGGTTTAGTGGAGATAACAATAGAAGGTCAGACTCCCTCTCCACTCATGCTCGGGTGGGGTGCATTGCCTGAGTTTTCGTTCTTTTTTAAAGTGCAGACGGTAATCACAGTGGATGTCCAGCCTGAACTGTTTCTCCCTTCCTACCTGCCTTGACGTTTTTTGTTCTTTTGAGAGGGCGTGTCTGACTTGACTGGTCTCAGATAATGATTCCCACCCTAAGTGTGTACTAGAATCATTTACAGTTACAGCCCTAACTCAGCCACAGGTCCCTGGCTTCTCCCCTGTTGTGTCTGGGTGGGACCTGAGGCCTGCATTTCCACAGCTGCCAAGGGGACCTTGGTCTGAGGGACACACTCTGAGCACTGTTGGCCCGGGTAGTGAGTGGCCTTCTTTCCCTCGTGGTTACACTAGAATTCAGTCCCTAGCCCCAGCCCCAGAGACATCCGGAAGGAGGTCTGGGGGTGTGAATATAGTCACAATACACTAGACACTCAGATGAAGAGCTCTTTACGAAACCCATCACTGTGGAAACAAAATACACTCCAATTAAGATGTATATTTGGAAAAATAAAACAAGAACTCTTTCCAGGTGAGTTGATTGTGTTCAGAAACCTTTCTAAGAGTTTAAGTGCCGGGCTCCCATTTTTAATGAGTTTTCTCGTCTGTGAGCGCAGCCTGAACTCATCCTTCCTCAGACTTCCACCAGGTTCTCTTGTTTTCTTCTAATGCCAGCCCTTGGAGCCACCCTAACCCCAGCTCATCGCAAGCAGAGCCTCCTCTGCCTGCCTCTCAGGTGACTCGCTGTGGCAGCAGGATAGACGCAACCCCCAGCCTAGACAGATTTCTGGACGTTTTGATAAAGGAGTGTATTACGCAGGTGACTGATTTAGGACCTTCCTTTCAACACTTGAAAGTACCTAGTGCTTTTTTGATGCAACTAATTCAATTATTAGGGAACATCACACAGCTCGATAGTTAATTAGGCCTCGACAACAAACGGGGGTCCTCTCCTCTCCTTGAGTCTTTTCAATGACAAGATAAAACTGAAACTTCTTCAAACAAAAAGAAGGGTCTGTTAGTGAAACATCCCTGATCTAAGGGCTCTAATGCCATGGCTCTGATATTTAAAATATATGTTGTCTTGAATTTGGAGATTTTCTTTTGTCCTTAATATTTTTGAGTCTCACACAGTTTGTGCATGGCTCTCCGCACAACCACACACACAAAAAAAAAAAGACTTAATTGTTTGTATTCTCAGTCTCCTGAAAGGAAGATGCTTGGCTATTCATCTTGTGTGCATCATCTGGAAAGCAAAACACGAGGAACACAGCAATCATATTCCCATTGTCATGTTCCCCTTCCTATTCTGTAAATAAATGCTGCCCAGACTTGAGTAGGAGCATTGAAGTCAGAGGCATTTCAACTAATGGATTACATTCAGAACCAATTAAACTGATGGCATAAGTATGGCTTGCATCTGATTTTTTTTTTTTTGCCCAAGAATAAAAGTAACTGATATTTGAAGAGAACAGGGAATAATGTTTCCTTTCTGTGCATTGCCACAGTTGAGTCTCCCTACAAACATGAACCTGGTACCCATAAGGAGGACGCTGGAACTCTGTAACCATCTTAACCAAGATGGCGTGGGAGTTAAGATTGGACATAAGCAGTCATCACAGTCTATGAAGTCTGTGAAGCCATTACCACCCTCACTGTTTCCCCTCCCCTAGTATGATGCCTCGTGCTCAGCAAATATAATTTCAATAAAAGAATCAATGTGCCTGCCTCTCAAGCCCTTATTATTGTTCTCTGATATAATGTGGATTTGAGGCAGGTATGGGGGCACGTGCCTGTAATTCTAGCACTTGGGAGGTATTAAAAAAATCAGTGAGTTCGAGTCCAGCTTTGGCCATATAGTAAATTAGGTGCCAACCTGGGATGCATGAGACCATGTCTCAAAATAACAACTACAACAAAATAAAACCTCCCTTCCCAAAAGACTGACCTGGGGCAGTTGTCTGAATCGGAGCGAAGGGGCTTTGGGACCAGCAAATGTGGTACAACCTCAACTAGCCTCTACCACACAGCAGGCAGGGACCACCCCACCTTTGAGCGCCTGCATGAAGTATGCGCAGAAGTCTGTGGCTCCGCCTCCCAAACAGAGACAGGACAGAGGCATCCCCAGTAGTGATTCAAAGTCACTGACTGCAGTGGGTGGAACGCTCTTTCGTCAGATCAATGGGAATCTAATGTAAAGCTTCAGAGTCAACACTCTTCTACCTGTCTGCTCGCCGTAGACCTTCCTTACCCATATTAGTAAATGTGTGACTTCTGTTGTGGAGGATAACCGCAGGAGTTATTAAACTGCCATAATTGCAAGGCACTTTATAATCATACGTAATAAGGCTCCGTAATCAACACAGTCTCCTTAGTTGATGTGATTTTAATTTATAAAATGTCTCATTGATACATCCAAATGCTGTGGCAAATTAATACATAATCACCTTCCCCACAGACGCAGCTACGTTTTAAGTGCTATTAGAGAAAGCATCTCTTTAAATAAGTTAAACACATCAGCAGTGTCTGCCCCGGCTCTCTGGTAAAGCTGTGGCCTTTGTAAGCCAGCGTCCTTACAGCTTCGACACACTGCCGGTCACTGCAGTTTTAAATGCTCAGTTGAGAAGGGGAGGGCTAACCCTGCTGTGGTGTTTGGGGTATGTGTTCATATGCGCATTTGCATGGGGACATGAGATCAAAGGCACAGTAAGAAGCATCCTGTGTGATCAAGCTGGAGACTGTAGTCTTATCCTAACCAGACTGGTTTTGTGCTGTCCCTCACATACATGCTTCACTGGTGACTGAGCTGTTAACTGTCTAACATCATGTCAGCCATAAGACAAGGACCAGACGTCCATTTTCACGGCTGCCGTGTAAGATATGCCACACGCACGCTGTGAGCCAAAAGCTAGGGAGCCCAGAAGTTGACTCCGGCTTTTTTGACTGTAATGTTGGTTAAATGTAGTCAATCTTGTAAACCATCTGAATGTGTATGTGTGTATGCATCTGAGCGTGGAGGCAAGGGGAGAGACAAAAACAGAGGCCGAGACTCCAGACGTGAGAGATGAGACTTCTCTGTCCACTAGTTTGCGTACTCATTCCGCAAGTACTCCCTTGTGTTCATGTGTGCTCCTTAGGAGGTGTGAACAGGCACAAGAGGAAGGGCGCCACCTCTCCCGGTTCCCATCCTCGTTTCCCGCCACCCATTCACTTAGAGTACTGAACCTTCCTGCATTTTCTGATAGAAGCCGCGTGCCTGCTCACGGCAGCTCACGGCAGCTCACGACAGCTCAGGAAGGACAAACAGGTGCACATAAAGGAATCCACCCGCCATCTTCCTGTACAGTGGTGGCATTAAGGGCTGGTTTATGTTTTCTTAGCCCCTGTCTTTATTTCCATGTCCCTTACTCTCCTTTTTCTTTGTGTATTTCCTCTTTCATTTGTCTCCTCTGTTACGCTAAACAATGTCATGTCTACCTTCATTGTATATAAACATACATGATTTTATGTGGCTACGTAAAATCTAGGAAGCATAAGTGAGAGAGAAAGTGACAATATGTTTCTTTCTGAGACGGACTTAGTCTGCTTAATAAGATTATAGATCACGTTTCTTCATCAGTTCCACTGTTGTTGGACACACTTAGATGTTATGGATGTGCCGCAATGGATATTTATGTGCAAGTATCTCTCTGATATGTTGACTTAGAGCCCTCCCAATAAATTCCCAGGAGTGGTACAGCCAGATCATATGATAGATTTATTCTTAGTGTTTTGAGACACTTCCATACTGATTTCCACTGAGGCTAGCCTATTTTGCATTCCTACCAGTAGTATATAAGTTAGCAATTCTCAACCTGTGAGTCAAGACCTCTTTGGGGGTCTTGCATCTCAGATATTTAATTATGATTCATAACAATAACAGAATTATAGTTGTGAAGTAGAAAACAAAATAATTTTGTGGTTGGGATCAGCACAACATGAGGAACTGTATTAAAGGGTCACAGCACTAGGAAGGTTGGGAACTGTTGCTATAAGGGTTCCCTTTTGTCCACAGCCACAGCCACTGCCATGCCAGGATTTATTGCTGTTTGCTGTCTGTAGAAGCATTCTGGCGGGGTTAAGGTGGAATCTCAATGGAGTTGTGATTAGCATTTCTGCATTTTTCCTGTGTTTATTGGCTTTTCATATTTCATAATTTGTGAATTGTCTGTTTTACTAGTCATTTATTGATTTGGTCATTTGTGGGTTTTGTTGTTGTGTAGTTTTCTTTTAAATTTACTTCTGTTGTATCTATGCTAGAGGTAGACTCCACGGCCTTATCCATGCGAGGCATTCTGCCACGGAGCTTCATCGTCAGCCCTACCCTACCCTGACAGCCTCCCACCAAGCTTCATGATAAGCTACCTAGTTTCAGCCAGAGTGCCACCATTAAACCTTGTGTCTACTGCAAAGCCCTGTTGTACCATGTACTACAGGTAAGACTGGGCTCAGTTACCCTGAACCCAGTTAAGACTTATTGCCCTGCATGCAAACCCTAGGACAAATCCAGAGAAAAGAGGCTTTCTCCCTCTAAGACTCCAGAATAAAATTCTAGCCCAGGTGTAACCTCCTGGTTCAAAGCAATAACCCACATTCTGAGTAGACACTTGAGGGTATTTAGAGTTAGCCTCGGCCGCAGAGCTAATCAATTCAATAACGCCATTTGAGGGCTGGAGGGTATTTAGGGTTAGCCTCGCTAGTAGAGCTAGTCAATTCAATAATGCCATTTGAGGGAAGAAGCGGCTTTAAAAGTGCGGAGATTAAGAGAAGTGTCAGTCCAGGATTTCCAGAAGGCAGGGTAAGAGCAGGGTATCCAAGAGGAGTCCGGGTGAGGGTCTAGTATTGGTAGCGTAGAAGAAGCCAGAGGCCTCAAACTAGTCTGATAAAAACTGCGGTGAGCATTTGCAAGTAAAGATGTGTGGACTAAAGAGTGTATTGTGACTCTGTACTGAGACACGCTTCAGCTTCCCGGACTAAAGGATGTGTGTGTGACTGTGTGTACTCAGACATGCTTCAGCTTCCCGGACTAAAGGATGTGTGTGTGACTGTGTGTACTCAGACACGCTTCAGCTTCCCGGACTAAAGGATGTGTGTGTGACTGTGTGTACTCAGACACGCTTCAGCTTCCCGGACTAAAGGATGTGTGTGTGACTGTGTGTACTCAGACATGCTACAGCTTCCTGGACTAAAGGATGTGTGTGTGACTGTGTGTACTCAGACACGCTTCAGCTTCCCGGACTAAAGGATGTGTGTGTGACTGTGTGTACTCAGACACGCTTCAGCTTCCCGGACTAAAGGATGTGTGTGTGACTGTGTGTACTGAGACACGCTTCAGCTTCCCGGACTAAAGGATGTGTGTGTGACTGTGTGTACTCAGACACGCTTCAGCTTCCTGGACTAAAGGGTATGTGTGTGACTGTGTGTACTCAGACATGCTACAGCTTCCTGGACTAAAGGGTGTGTGTGTGACTGTGTGTACTCAGACATGCTACAGCTTCCTGGACTAAAGGATGTGTGTGAGACTGTGTGTACTCAGACATGCTACAGCTTCCTGGACTAAAGGGTGTGTGTGTGACTGTGTGTACTCAGACATGCTACAGCTTCCTGGACTAAAGGGTGTGTGTGAGACTGTGTGTACTCAGACATGCTACAGCTTCCACAACAAGATATTTTTGTTTTGCTTTTGTCTTTTAAAAAAAAAAACATTTTATATTGGGGTGGGGAGGTTGCAAGGACAGGATGGTATCAAAGGGGACAAGGAGATGAGTGGAATTGGGGGTGCATGATGTGACATCCACAAAGATTCAGTAAAGATTTTAAAAATAACTTCTTTGAAGTCCTGAAAGAATTTGAAAGAAGAAAGACAAAGAGAAAGCACTCATACAGGAAGATAGGGTGAGCAGAATTAAAAGGTGGATTGGGTTGGCGTTCTCTAAGGGGTGGTAGGTGGAGGAAGTGTGGACGGGGTGAAGGGAGGGGCAGGGGGTGGCAAATTGAACACAAGTGGTTACAGGACCGCAGCTGTGGAAACTGGAAAGGTGTGATTGCGCCAGATTGCGCGAGAGCCGGAACTGGGGCTGCTGTGTCCGGCCTTGTGTCGCCGAGCTTTGCTTGGTGCTCAGCGCCTTCTGCATGCTGTTTATATTTGACCACAGGCTGTTCATACGGCCGGTGGGTGGGTGTGGTGTGCGCAGACAATCTCAATAAATCTGAGAAAGGAGCGGGATCCTGCTGACCCCTAGAAGACAGGTCGGGACTTGAGTTTTTGAGTCGATAGATGAGAAGCAGAGAACAAGAGAGAAAGAACATGAAGTTAGTTGGGTAAGGAGATGGGAGGACCTAAGAGAAGTTGGGGCGGTGGCGGGTGACTATGACCAAAATAGATTGCATGAAAAAAAATGTAATACAAATCTCTGAGGAGAAAACAGTAAGCATAAGAATAGCATGGCCACACTTGCTTTTCAAACACACACACACACACACACACACACACAAACAAATAAACAAACTGAGAAGGACAGATGGGAACAGGAACCAGAGGAGAAGCCTGACACATAAATCCAGGTAAGGCACTAGGCGAATATAATTTCTTAAAAAGTGAAGATAAAAGCGAGAGAGGTGAATTTTAGATATGATGAGGGGTGGGGTCATCTCTTGGTGACCGACAGACGTAGGGCGTAGGGCGAGCAAACAGAGAAAGGCTGTGGCTCTTGTGTGCCTGTCGGGTAGCCTCGCTCACCCCCACCCCCGCGCTCACAAAGGTCCAGAAGACAGAAGCGAGTTCCACTTCACATGTCTTGAGACTCTGGGAACAGGCAAGAGCTGTGGCCCACAGGCTTGTCAACGCTCCAGGCCTGGAATTCAAGCCTTGGCCACAAGATCTGACCTCCAGGGTCATATCCAAAGGTGCTTCTCATTGTGGAAAGTGTCGATTGACGTCCAGAGGAGGTTAAAGTACGGTTTGTGATCCTGCTTAGTCATGCACTCCACAGATATTCCCCTGCCTCCTCCACATCCCCGCTCATCTAAAAGGTATGTCAGTTCAACAGTTCCGAAACTAAGTTCCTCATCATCGCTAAAAACCTCATCCTGCAACTTTCCCTCATCTGGCTGGATGGCGGCTACAACTTTCTGATTGCTGGGGCCAAATCTTGAAAGTCTGGGCCCTGGATGGCTCTGTCACCTGTACTCCAAATATAGCCTTTCAGCAAATCCTGTTGGCTCTGCCCTCAAGAGACAGCCAGACTCTGCTGCCTCCCTAGCCTACCCCACCATCACCTCTTACTTGGTTTGTAGCAGTTGTTTCTAACCAGTTTTTCTGCACCTATCTTCACCACACACACACACACACACACACACATACACACACTTACATACACACACACATACACACAAACACATACATACACTCAGACACACATACATATACACAGACACACATATACACACACTTACATACACACACACATACACACAAATACATACTCACACACACACATACATATACACAGACACACATATACACACAAACACACACTTATATTCACACACTCACACACATAAACACACACACATACAGACATACACACAAACACACTCACACACATATACACTCACAAATGCACACTTATATACACACACACACACACTCGTCTTTCCTCAATTTAGCAAGCAAAAATGCATTATTATGACATGACATCTGACCTCATCTTCCCTATCATTTTCGAAGCTTCTAGTGTAGCTCGAGAGAGCTCTCTTACTCTTCCCTGTTATTCTGCCACATGCTGACCCGTGGCTCTGGATTCCACTCCTTGGGATTCTCTTCCCCCAGCTACTAAAAGCTCCATTCTTCACCCCATCAGATTCTTCCTTAAATTTTACCCTCTCAAACCAGGAGGGCACTTTAAACTCCTTAGTTCACAATCCATCTCTCTGATTTTTTCCTTCAATAGATACCACAATCAAACTATATAAATCACTTGTTCTTTTGTGTGATAATTGTTTCTCTGGGTTTTTTTTTCCTCCACTAAAATACAAAATCTGTAGAAAGGAGGAATAATTTTTTGAGATAGGGTCTCATGGAATCCAGATTTCTGACCCCCACCCTGCCTTCACCTTCTTCATCTACCAAGTGCTAGAATTACAGATGCTCACGGCTACACCCATGTTTATGTGGTGCTGGAGATGGAACCTGGGGCTTTCTGAATGCCAGGCAAGCCTTCCACCAGCTGAACTACATCCCCAGCCCAAGAGAAGAATTTTTATTTTAAGAAGTGATGTATTGCTAGCATGTCTAATAGCACTAGAATATTCTAGTCTGTGGATAGAATAATATCTCATATTTTATCCCAATTATTCCATGCACACAGGGAGAGACAGTTAAAAGGATGGAGGAAAATTGTATGTGTGGAGTGTTATCAATTATGCATAAAATTTATACAGTGCGTGTCTCTGCCCTCTTTGCAGGGGCATATTGATAGAAATACGCCACATTCTAGGGAGGAGAGAGTTGCTCTCCTTGTGAGCATAAGGACCTGAATTTCATTCCCAGAACCTATGTCTAATAGGTTAGACATGTTGGCAAACACATTCCCAATAGTAGGGAGACAGGGACAGGTGGATCCCTGAGGCTAGATCGGCAGATATAATTTCATAACGAAGTTTGTGCTAAGTTCCATCTAAAATAAGCTGTATGGTGCCCAAAGGGCAACATATAAAGTTGTCCTCTGTCCTTCACATACACATTTGTGCTTGTATGTGTGCACATACATGCACACACTCACACACCCCTGTACATTCACACGTGCCCACACACACACATACACCACACACCTGTACATACACATGTGCCTGCACACACTCACACACACACCTGTACATACACACACTTGCACACACGCACACACGTGCGCACACACCCACATACCCCTGTACATTCCACGCTCCTGCACGCACACCTGTACATTCACACACACCTGCACACACGCGCGTGCACAGACACACCCCTGTACATTCACACATGCCTGCACACACTCACACACACACACACACACAAGGGCAAAAGAAGTTAAGTGATACGTGCACGCTGGAGTTCTTTAACACACTCTACTGCATTCTTTGAACTTTTTGAACCTAATAAAAGAGTTAAGTGACAGTATCAGTTCTACACTGGCACAAGTCACCTTCTGCTGAGTCCAGCAAAGCCGGTGTTTTCCAGACACAGTGTGAAAGTGTAGGATGACAAGTACCATCAAGCTAGATAAACACTGCTTTGTCCTCTAGTCCTTCCCTGCACACTCGTTTTGTTGGATGAGTTTGTCGATAGTAAACACTCTGTAATAAAAATATGCTTAAAACCTCAGCCTGGCATGGGGGCCCACACCTTTAATCCTGGCACTTTGGAGGCAGAGGCAAACAGCTGGCTATGAATCCAAGGTCAACCTGGGTTTTGCAGCAAGTTACAAAGCAGTCCAGGTTACCTGCATCCCAGTGAGGGGAGTGAGACCCTGTGTCAAGAAAACAAAGATGGAGATATTTATAATTGAAAGTGTTCTTTCCATTCCGGGCTTTATGCCATGACCATCTCCATGGACACCTAGGATCTTTGCATTTCTTATCATCTTCCTCTCATCTTTAGTCTTTAAAACTGAGATGTGGTAGCAATAGGAGGAATACAAGGGGGTGCATCTCTGGCTTGAGCATCGTCTCAGTCTACCTGTTACGGTGGGATGCAGTCATAAATAAACCCTGGCTGGCTGGAGGAAGATGCCTCCAGCCAAGGCTGAGGCTTAATCTCTACAGTTCATTAGGGAAGAGAAAATGATCCTGGGGTACCAAACCTAGGCTGGCAGAGGGAGGAAAATGCAACTTGCCTTTTGAATGCACCCTGCCTACACAAAGTCAGACTTTTGAACCTGTGATTATCTTAGCTGGCTTTGTCTATGTGCAACCACATTTGTACTTCCTTCTCAGGACGCTGCACTTAGGGAAGATGTCCTCGGAAGGCCAGACTCCCAGCCCTGACTCTATCACTTCCCGGGCACTGCCTACCCTCTCACCTCACCAGACAAAAGAGGGGGAATTCCTCCAATGCGACAGGCTTCCTAAGGATAAGATGCAAAAGGAAAGAGCATAAATAATTTTAAAAGTACCTGTTCCACAAGCCATCAGCACGGTTCTCTGAACCACGAAGAACACAGTGGTTAATCTTAGCCAACTGAACCGGGGAACAAGACAAACATGAGTGTTTTTCTGAATTAAAATAACCAGGCTTTTAAAAAATATATTCTTCAGATCTTATAAAAGTTTCTCTCTGCTTTGTCCTGTGACAAACAATATACCAGATGCAGAGTTGCCTCGGGGACCTTGGCAGGAACATATTTAGAATCTAGTAAGGAAGAAGAGAAACGAGATTTGAGAATAATAAAGCAAATCAATACGTAATGAGGGTGATCAGACCATGTGAACCCAGTGCAACTGATGCTCTGAGACGGGAATTAGTGGCTGAGGGATGGGCAAGAGGAAGGCCTTGAACAAGGGTCAACTGTGACAGATGGGAGGAGAGGGGGGACATGCCACGCAGGCCCAGAGGGAAGAGGACACCGGCAGGACCTGAGCAACAATGAGGGACACAGTTAGCTTGGAACACAGAACAATTAGGGGCACAGCAGGAGGCAGTCAGATCATAAAGGACACAGATGTCACATTAAGGAGCCAGGTCTTATGCTGGGGACAGTGAGCAGGAGCAGAGCAGGAAAAACTCAGAGAAGCCGGCTCACAGAATTAAGATCAGCTGACCAAGAAGGAAGCGCCTGGGCTAACACAGAGGAAGCAGCGTTTTAGTGAAGCTCATAGATTTCCAGTTGCTCCTTACAATGAGAGAGCAGCATTCTGGGGAAAAAAAATATCGCAGGCATATTTTTTTCTGAAGAAATTAATTTTGGCTGAAGTTTCAACCCATGTCTCACAATTAAAGGTTAAGTTTCCAGGAAAGGGAAGTCTCCAGGAGGAAAGAAGAGCAGCCAGAGCTTAGGTGGACAGTTGAAGTGGCCGCCTCAACCCTCTGAGGACCTCAGGTGCCTTTGATACTATCTCAGAGCAAAGTCTCCTGGGAAATTTCACAGGCAACATTTTTAGAGACTTTTCAGACCCTAACCTAAACACGTATGTCCAACTCAAGTCCACGGGCCACACCCCTGAGAAGATACCTGTAAACAGGACCGAACATGTTTGTTGATGACACTGCCTTATCACAATGTCAAAAGTCTCATCACACCAGACCCTACCTAATAAGCCCCAGATACTCACAATCTCTGAATTGGAGGGGGGGGAGGATTTTTCCAGAAATATCTCAGAAGTAGCACGCAGAAGCCCACAATTATAGGCGTCAGAATTGCCTGCCCCACGTGATTCCTCTTGAGGCATCTTGAAAGTGTTACCTGGGAGGTTCCCTCTGGTGAACCAGGGTTTGGGAAGCAAGGGCTTAGAAGTCTAGATTTTTACTTAACCAGAGTTATACTGATGAGAGACCATGACTTGAAGCCACTCAGATATTTTCTTTCAAGCCAGGGCGATTGCCCTCCTTGGCAGGTAGCCAAGATGCTCCCAGGAGTCACTGCAGGTAGAGAACACATAGGAGAATGCACTTGAGCCTGACCTTCAGGGGTGAAGGCATCTACATCACTCCGCTCACTCTCTCCTTCACCCACCATGGCCACCAAGCCTCTTGGAAGATACCCATTCCTTCCTTCAGCCTTTGCCAGCCCAAACCTTTCCCACTATCTTGTTTTACCTCATCATCTTTATGGCTCCTTTCTAGGACCTAATACTAATCCTGCTCCCTCAAAGGCTTCCTCTTGAGACTGGGACATGCTAGTTGCTAACCGGTGCATTCTCATGATTTGAAGAGAGTGTACACAGAAAGCCCCGCACTTCAGAAATCAATGGATTTCTTGGCTGAACCTTGACTTCCATGCGACTTGATTCTTCATCCAACCTCTCGAGAGATTGACCACCAGAAGGTGTTCTTCCGTTTCAGGCCCCTGAAGGCAGCATTCTTATTTCAGGAAGCTATTGTATGGCAAAGTTAAATTCTTTTTTACCTCCATGCAGTCTTGACCTACAGGTAAGATCTTTTCCAGTAAGCTCTAGAATGAATCTCTCCTTTCTTAATTCCTTTGCCCTTCACACCTCATCCTTATATCAGTGCTAGGTACAACAAGGCCTGATCCAACAAACCATAAAGCATCAAAATTGACATTTCAAATATTGACCACTGAACAAACTCCTGTTTCTACCATCAGCTCACTACAGGTAGCCAGGAAGAGATTGGCCAGGCAGTGAATGAATTCACCCTTTAGAACCAAATAGGAAGAAGAATGTTTTGGCTGTATTGCAAGGTCACAACAGGGCAGCAGGCTGAGTGGTAGCTAGAAGTGTGTGGGCTTTCCAATTGGGAGAGGGAACTGCTCAGTTACAGTGAGTCTCTATGTGTATTTTCTAAGCACGTGAATCACAGCGTGTGAATGAGTAGTCCAAAGAGGTTGGTGTGCAACTTGGGGGAGTTAGCGCCAACTACCATGCATGGAATCTCCAGCTAGGCAAGCTCTTCATAGTAGAAGACCTCCGAAACTGAGCTGGGTCACAGGGCAGCGCTGAGCAATGGCTCAGGTCACAGGTCTGAGAAGTGCACCCTGTGGTATCAGGCCATAACACTCTGTGGCTAACAGTTCGGGATCTTTAGACCAATCTTGTAAAAGCTCCCTGATGGAAAACTGAACCTATTGTCTGCCTGTGCGCTCTCTCTCTCTCTCTCTCTCTCTCTCTCTCTCTCCCTCTCTCTCTCTCTCTCCCTCTCCCTCTCCCTCTCCCTCTCTCCCTCCCTCCCTCCCTCCCTCTCTCTCTCTCTCTCTCTCTCTCTCTCTTCCCGCTCTCTCTCTTCCTCCCTCCCTCTCTCCCTCTCTCTTCCCGCTCTCTCCTTTCTTCCCCTATCTTGCTCTCTCATTTTTGATCTCTTGTTCTCGCTCTCTCTTGCTCTCTCACTCTTGCTTGCTCTCTTGCTCTTTGAGATTAATATAACTAAATTTCTCTCTTCCCTTTCCTCTCTCCACAGCCCCCCATGTACCCTCCTTGCTCTCAAATTCATGTCCTCTTTTGCATTAGTTGTTATCACATGTATATATGTGTATGTATCACCTGTTACATATAACCTGCTCAGTCTGAATGCTGTTATTTGTATGTTTGAGGCTGATCATTGGATATCTGAGAACAAACAACCATTAGGGTTTTTTTCTCCCCCGGGGAAGACCATTTCTCCTGCTTTCAGCATTGTTCTGTAGTTGCCTCTAGACCTTTGTGTAGGGTTGGGTCCCCATGGGCTTTCTCTGTCCACCTTGGCATGCTTGTTGGGTGTCCTCCTTGCTCAACCCATGTTTATGAAGTCATGTAGGGAAACATGAGTGTAGTTTCTTCTCTTCATTCCCAGGGCTGGAACTCTAGACCTTAGATGCTAGCCAGCGACTCCACCCCTGAGCTATCCTTCTCTCCTCTTGAGGTGTGACCTTTCCTGGGAAGATAGAAGCAAATATTTATTTACATCCCCGCAGAGGACATCTACAATCTCTCAAAGAGACAATTCCATGCATGTCTGACTTGGTAAGCCAGTGAGGAGATTGGATTTACTTGTAGGCAGCGTGAGGGAGGGTTACATACAGGAACATGAGTGACTCAGAGACACCTGTGTGAACAAAAAGCCTACCCCAGCACAGGTAGCAGCAGCATTGCTGCACCCAGAAACCGCGCCCATGCAGCTCCTTGCAGGTGCAACTTGCAGGCAGCTCAGCTCTTTGTGTCACGTGACTTTCGTGGCTTCCTGAGCTCCCTGGTATTCCTCCTTCACTCTCCCAACCCGGTGAGCCTCCCTCCTTCCTCCAGAGAGTGATGCTTCAATTCAGAGGAATTAACCAAGTGACGGTCTTCATTTCCTAGCTTTATGTTTGTTTGTTTGTTTGTTTGTTGTTGTTGTTTTAAACAGACTGATGACATTGTTTAGCAGCATCTGCTTTGCTCAGAATAGAAGGAAAGGGGACAGTTCAGAAGCCGATGCTAAAACACCTTTCCCCAAACTCTTCCATGTTCACAGCCGCCTTAAAAGTACCTAATGCTTGCCCTTCATCCTTTCTAGAAAATTACCTATTATTCTTTACTTGGCATGGTAAAAAAAAAAAATAGGTAATTAAACTCTCTCTCTCTTTCTCTCTCTTTCTCCCTCCCTCCTCCCTCCCTCCCTCTCCCCCCCCCTCTCTCTTCCTCACTAACCCCCCGTGTGTGTGTAATAGGCACAATGCTGTCTTAAAAAATTGTGTTCATCAGTTAGTCTATGATGCAAAGCTCTTAGCTCAGAACAAGCGTTCACTGGTCCATTCCCGTGCTCAGCCTTGTTACCATTGGTTCATCGGTTTAAACAGCAAGGTACTACGCAGCCCTTAAAGAATTCATCCCTGAATGTACGCCCATTCCCAGTGCCCCAGAGCACAGTTTCACGATAAGAGTCCAGACGGTCAAGAGCAATTCCGTTAACCACCCAGCACCTCGGCTTCTTCATCCTTAAAACAGAATGACCTCCAAAGCTCCCTCCAGCTTTCACCTCCACTGGCTTCAGGCTAGACATAAACCAACTGGCCCTCCTACGTTGCTGCAGGGATTTCTTAGGCTGTAAGAAACGCGTGCGCGCGCGCGCGCGCGCACGCACACACACACACACACACACACACACCTAGCCTATTTGGAATCTCTAGCTCAGCCATTCCAGGCCCCACCTTCAACACGCCAAGCTGCAGCTGCCCCATTCCAGTCTAAAGAAAGTCTGCCAAATGGTGGCTCCACCCCTGGAGGGTATTTAAGGTCTGACCCATGGCCTTCCTCTCATGGTTCATGGTCCTCTCTTGTAGATTTCTCTTCTTCCACCCAGGAATGCTTTGCTCGGATTAAACCTGGCCTTATTAATTCTTAATTTTTCTGGGTTTGATTGGCTGCGTCGACAGAGAAGCTTAATACCGGGGTACAGAAACCTTTCACAGCTCTGGGCGATTCAGAAGAGGGGAAGTATTTAAGGATAAACGGAGTGAGGCCTAAGTGGTACAACCAGGTAGAGAGAGTTGTAGAAGCCCAATAATGCCAAGTTATAACCAAAGGGAGGTGGGAATGACAGCAACAAAAGCCCACCAGCAAGAGTTGCAAAGAGTGTGACCTACGATGTACAAGAAGATGTCACTCCCCAAGGTTTTTAATAATTGTGCTTCTGCTAGAAGATTCATAATTACAAACATGAACAACCCCCAGCACATATCATTTCTGAAGACAGAGGTTATAATTCTGTTCCAGATGAAGAACCAGAGAATAGCTCCCACCGGTTGGCAAGTGATGGGCAGTAAACACCAGACAATAAGGGTAAGATGCATCAGCAAAATTAGAGTCGAAATATCCTGTGGACAGATGTTGGGGCCATCTGCCAGAACGAGAAACCGAGTCACAGAAGATGCTGCTGTAGGAAGCCACATCACACAAAGAGAAACAGAGTGGTTATAATTGTAGAGGATTTGACAGACCGTTGTCACTTTTGTTCCTGCTGGACTGGTGCCCAACGGCCATGGAAGATGACTTCATTCCACAACAACAGCCGCGGAAACTCTTCTAAGTGGAGGAATACAGCTGGTGAAAACACGAAATCCTCCATGTTGAATTTCTAGTTTGCAAGTAAACGTGCGCGTGGCTTGTAACGTCCATTAGTTATAAAGAGGTTATAGGTGAGTCAGGTCCGTTTGTGAATGAGTCGGCTGGAGTTATCTTTGACCCTTTCGGTCACTTACATCCCACGTAATCTCCACCAAGATATGTTGTTAGTTCTGCCGACAGTGACTCCAAACTGCTTCTCAGGGCTCCACTACCACCCGGGACCACAGCAACCGCAGCTCCAACCGGGGTTAGCCCTGAGCTAACCAAATCGACTTCCTTCGCCCACCCAACATCTGCTGCCTATGCTGCCTCCTGATTGGTGGTTATTGGCTGCCTATGCTGCCTCCTGATTGGCTGTTCTCCCAGCTCTGCTCCGGGGGGCCTTCAGTAGTTCCCCCCTGTACTTAGTCGTGGCCCCAAGGCTGTACACTGTCCCAGAACCTGCCCAGGGCTCCCTGCGTCCCTCTTAACTCCTGCCTCGCTGGCCTCCTTTCTTCTCTCCGTCTCCCAGTCAAACTCCAGACGGACAATTTGCCTGCGCAGTTTCCCCACCAGCCAAGCTCTTCCCCAATTATGCAAATCACACGTTTTCATCCCGGAGAAACCTGACTGTCCTATTAAAATGATAATCAGCTACTCCCATCTTTGACCCTAATCCTGTAGCAGCCTTCATTTTGCTGTGTCTCTCCTTCTGACTCACTCATTCAGTTTTTTAAATTTATTTATTATATAGACATAGGTATATATTTGTTTGGGTAGCTTTTTGAGTTTTTTGTTGTTGTTGTTGTTGCTGTTGCTGTCTTTCCCCCACAGAGAGCAAAGGAATCAAACCCAGAGCCATCAGCATGCTAGGCAAGGACCCTACCCCTGAGCGACATCCTCTTGATGTTTTTAAAATAAGCTCTCACTTTGTAGCCCAGGCTAGACTGGAACAGGCAGGCTGTCGCCTCAAGTCCCGCCACCCCCACCCCGCTACTGCGGTTCCAGCTGTGCATCACCACAACTGGCTGCGTGGTTCATTTTGTTTATTACTTGCTTTGGTAATTCTTCCTTCTAGAAGATAGTGATCCCAGGGAATTGGGGTTCCCCACTGGGGCTGTCAGTCTCATTTGTAAAAAAATTTAAGGGTGGACTGAAATGGAAGCTTGAGGAAATTTTTATTAGCGTTTCAGGATCAGCAAGTGATAAATTCCAGCCATTTCCTAGAGGAGAAGAATGGAGGGGGCGGGGGGAGGAAAAACCATGCCACTTGAATTAGGTCCCAGCAGCCATGTAGCTGGGACCCCCTAGAAGAGAGTAAGGAAGCCAAAGAGCCAAGGGAAGCATGATATTGACTTCTGTCAGCATCAAAGAGAGAGACAGAGGAGGGGGAACCTTCCTAAGACAGGACTTGGAAAGGCTTGCAGTCCCCGCTGGACCTCACTGCAGCTCACAACGATTAGGCTAGAGAGCAGAAATTCTTGGAAGAAAGGAATATTATCTCATTAAAGGGTTGATTACCCCTCCTCTCCTTCTAGCACAGCTTAAGGTGGGTCTCCCTTCCTAAGAGGTGGTCTCTTGGCCAGATGATTGATCTACCCAGCTGGATTAACTCTTAAGGGAGGAGACAAGGGCATGTCTCCACCCAGAGACGCACACCGCTCTACTATAGCGAGAGGGAACTCTTTGCCCCATGCAGTACTTGGTACTTAGCAAACATCTCTAGCTACCTGTCGGGAAGAATTGCAAAAAGATCCCACTCCAACAAGCTAAAGCAAAAGGAATGGAATTCCAAAGGAAGGATGTTAGGGAGTGAGTTCTGCACCCCACAGTTCTAGGCCCGTGGCTTCTTCAGGAATTACCAGATGTCTGAAAGAAAAAAAAAGCTGTAAGCGCAGCTCGGAAGATGGAAGAAGGACCTCTGAGTCTCTTACTTGATTGAAGACACTGCCTAGAAGCTCCATCAAACCTCTGCTGTCTTACTGGGCTCAAATTAAACCTGTCTTTGTTGCCCAGGAAATGGCGTGCCGTCCTTTCTGTCACAGGGAAGAGGGATAGAAAAGACAGGGTTGACCTTAATTTCGTTCATCAGAGTCACCTCACCTGCAAGATTGCCTCACAGTAGGGGAGGGAGATAATAGAGACAATTCCAATGTCCCCTCTTCAGCACTAGCCAGGTGAGACAGGCTGGCCAAAAGGAATGGGGCGGCGGTGGGGGGATTGTTCGAGAACTGAAGCCAGAAGGTTGAAAGCCTCATAATGATTTTGCTGCTGGTGGAGGCCTGAATTTAGAAGCACTTGAGCTCCGTGATTTATTGGCCTTGCCGAGGAGCAGTGGAAGCCTTGATGCGGATTGCGCAATCGGCCAGCTCCAGCGTGGTAGCCTCACACCGTCCCCACTGATCCATATTCACAGAGCAAATATATTCTTATTTATAGGAGTGCCTGCAGAACAAATTTGTTATTGATTCCGGTTCCACTCAAAAGCAAATATAACAAATGTCGCATATTCTTGCAGTTCATAGATGGAGCGGAGTTGAGGGTGAGGGGGTGGGGGATGGGGCCTGGACAATGGAACCCTTGCATGTTCCACTTGTTAAATGTGTGGTGTGGGGTAGATAGGGACGTAGGCATCAAAGAATCTGATATTCCTCATTCCACTGTGTTTTGCCTTTGCATAAAGGATGCACGAGGAGAGGCTTATCACCCCTGCAGATTTCCAGTCAATAAACCCTCAGCCCGAGACTGCCTTGAGTCTGCCTCTGCTGTCGAAAAAGCAACAGAGGATAGGAAAGCCCTGCCTAGTCAAATTAGAGAGATAAGGGAAATTCCTGAGAGAGGGATGATGAAGAAGAAGAGATTTTCAGGCCAATTTGTGCACACATGCTCAGGCCAGCAGCAGACAGACTGATATCATGCTCCTCCCTGCTCACGCTGAGGGGGGAGACATCAAGGAATTAAGCGGTGACCAGGTATTTTCCCACACAAGTAATGCTCGGGCGTGTTGTTCTTAAGCCCATATAGCAATAGTCTCATGCGTGTGCGCTTGCGTGTGCATGCATCAGTGTGTTTATGACTGAGTAAATGTGCCTGTGTGTATATGTGCATGTATGTATATGTATATGTGGAGGATAAAGGACAACCATCGATGTTGGTCCTCCTCAGGTGCATTCCACCAGTTAAAAAAAGAAAAACAAAACAGAGCCTGGCCTCTCAGTGGCCTGTAACCCACGGAGCAGACTCATTGGACCGGCCAGTGAGCCCTAGACTTCTATCTCTCTCCACCTCCCAAGCACCCCAGCTTTTATAAAATGTGGGCTCTGGGCTTCAGATCCTTGTACCTTAAAGGTGAACACCTCCTTAAGACATCTCCCAAACCCTGGTGACAACTTCTTAAGTGACTTGCTGTATTTCTAACATTGTACATAAACACAGTGTATCCACAGTTTTGGTGAGGTGTGCAGAGCAGTGGCCTCCGAGGATGTCTGCATCCTAATCTGAGCAATTGGGAGTGTGTTGTGTGAGATAGTGGGGAAAAACTAAGGCTGCAGATGGAAATGAGGACCACCAACTTCTAAGACTACCCTTAAAATAAGAGTTTTTTTTCTTAAGTTCTGATTTACCCCAGGGGGTCCAGTATAGCCACAAAATTTCCTTAAAAATGAGAGAGGAGGTAGGGGCCAGGCAGATGAGTTAGCAGTGAAAGGTGCTGTTGCCAACCCTGGTGACCTGACATGGATCTCCAAGACCTATAGGATGTCCTCTGACCCCCACATTCATGCTATGTCACATACCTGTACACACACACACACACACACACACACACACTAACACATGCACACACACCCCAAAGAACCAAAGGGATGGCGTTATGAAAATAACTCAGGTTTTGAAGAGGAAAGATGAAGGTCCTTAGCTATGGAAGGCAGGCAGCCTCTAAAGAGTGCAGGGATGTGGCTTCTCATTTTAGAACTTCTGGAATAGCGTATGCTCCGTTTACACCTTGATCTTTGCCCAGTGAGGTCTGGGTCAGGTTTCTGATAGACAGAACTGCAAGATTAAAATCGGACGGTTTTGAGCCGTTAAGCTGTGGCAGTTTGTTGCAATTGCTACAGACAATTAAAACAGTTATCATTTTATAGAATCACACCATGCAAGTGGAACAGCCTCAGATGCGTAAGGAAGTAAATTCAAGGCTGAATCCAGCCCACCTTATAGAAGCATATTTCAGAAGCTGAGCTTTCTGTGTAAGGTCACTTCTTGAAATTGCTGTGTGCTAGCCAGTGGTCACAAGCCAGAGGGTCACCCAACAGCCTGTGCAATTATAAGAGCTGTGTTTGCTTTTCCAATGTAGCCAAGTTCTTATTTCTGTTATCGCTCTTCACGTGGCCGTAAATAATTTTTTTTAAAAAAAATCTTGTCCTTGTATTAATACTATGAAGTTTTCTTATTTGAACTCTTATGCGTTTTTGCATGAGGTTTGGTGTTACATGAGGTTTGGCTTTATGTTTAAAGGTGACATTTCTAACAGATCTCATTCTCTGTAAGGATGCTTGGTGCATGACCGTGCCGTTATGTGTTGAACAAATACTTATTTGACTGTCGCTGTGGACCAATATATGCAATATAGCTCAAGAGTAAACAAGTGGCATTTGGTCCTTTGACTCCACAGGGTTTTAAATTGAGTTGGCGGTGTAGATGCTTGCTGGAACTTACAACGTAATGCAGAGAGTGCTTTGGTAGGTGTGGAGGGAGGGCCACCGGGATGCGTGGAGCATGATGGCTGGTGCATAGCCGAAGCCAGTCGATAGGTGACGTGTGTTTGCAGGGCTCCGTCATAGTCAGGCTCCCATTTCCTTCTTCTGGTCCAATCGAGTCCATCCTCAGACTCACCCTGCTCCTGACTACACAGCCCGTCAGCCATTCAGAAATATAAGAAGGAATTAAGACTACTTTCCAGAGTTATAACTCAGCATGTGGGAACCACCATACCTGTAATTTAGACATTTTTATTTTCAAACATACAATGTCACACAGCTAGCCAACAAGCCGAATTAACGTCAGGAATTTGGAAGATGACACGATACATTGTGGTGTGTGTGTGTGTGACCACAGTGCCTCTACTCTGAGAACAGCTTGGCCTTCACTTGCCCTTCCTTTGAGCATGGATTGTCACTGCTCATCATTTGAAGATCCCACGCTCACAGATCCACCCACTTGTAAAAGAAAGTGCAAGCAGTGCCGTATCAGCCAGCCTACCTGGCACGCTGCACTTCTAAATAAGAAGCGTGGCACACCACGCTCCTGAGTATCCCCAGAGGTCAGAACCCCGGATTCTGAAGCAGCCTGAGTAGCCAGTCACTGGCTGGAGTTTACTGTCTCCACGCCTTCTTTGATATGCCTTGTATCAGGTGATGAGAACGCTCGCTATCCAGTCTGAGGTAATGGGCTAACCAGTCACAGTCAATAGGCTTCCACTGTCTACGTAGTAGCTCACCTGCAATGGTGAAATCGTCTCCAGAGTGGTTCATCTCCGAGCCCTTTCCCGACCCATGGGCATTGCAGTCTTATCGGAGGATGCCCAGAGAGCTACTCACTAAAATATAATAGCAACCTCAAAATCAGAACTCTTGTGTTGTTTGTCGTTAGTGGGTGTGCGCGTGCACAGTGCCACGAGGAACATGCGTGGCCAATGCTCAACTTCCCAGCAGAGGCGAAGTGGGCAGCACTCCCTTGTTTCTGCTCTTACGCCAGAAGAGTCTTTCTTGTGGCTGACTTAGTGCCGCTCTGTTCACGTTTTTGTGCCGTTTGTTCATGATTTCACTGATTAAAATGGCACTCAGGTATAGTGCTCACATGTTTTCTAGTGTCCCCAAGCGTAAAAAGGCTGTAGTGTCTCTTCAAGAGAAATACATCTGTAATTTAAGCAGGAATTACACAGCTGTTGCTCGGACTCAATGCTAATGGATCGCTAATATATACTAAATAAGATGTTTAAACAGAAATGCACATAAAACACGATTGTGATTAGTACTAGAGATGTGGCTCGATAGTCTGACCCCCAGCAACATAAGGAGGAAAAAGGAAAGTTACCTACTGATTGGCAGGAATATTGTGGCGAAAGACTCCTGTTGTAAAACCTCAAAGGAACAAGAATAGGCCTGAACTCTCTGACCTTTAGTCAAGATCCCCTTCTGTGGGCCTCCACACCAGGTGAAGGGGAAGGGGGATTTGAAATGACTCCCTGTGTGTGTTTGAAGAAACATGTTCACAGAATGAACATGTGGCAAATCGAACACCAGAAACTTGGGTGCTGCACAAAAGGAAGTAAAGGTGAATTAAATTAACAAACATGTGAGAGAAATGCAGTCGGCAATGCTAACTGCTCACTAACCATGGCCTGACTTCAACAGGCAGGCAAGCCTGCCGTGTGTGAACTGGTGGGATTTGTAGCATGGGGCTACTGAAATTCTGTTTTAGAAAGATTAAGTGCGGTGGCCTTTGGCACACAACCCATCTGCTCAGCAAATTCTTTCCTAACCCAAAGGACACTCTAGCCAGAGTGGAGGCTAAACTGTTTGCAAGCCCAGAAGAGCAATGCCCACATTTGTATGCCATGTGAACAGGTAACTCCTACTCAGGAGGACTTGATGTCCGGAATGAAAATTGATATTGTCTTATTTAGTGGCTTTCCATTGTGATTCTCTAGAAATTTTCATGCCGACAACATACGCCTAATCCTAACAAGGTTTCTCAAAGACATTCTTGTAGACACTGCAAATTCTGTCTCCTCCAGGCTAATATTAGCCGATGCTCACCCAGAGACGCAGTTGGAATCTCATCTGCGGTCTCTCTTGACTTTTTGACAGCCCCAAGGTGAAAAGGGGGCAGGGGGCAGCTGCACAAATCAGGGTCCGCTCCGATGCAGTTTTGCCTTTCTGTGAGCCACATAATCTAACCGAGACACCCTCCTTGCCAAGGAGTATTAGAGAAATCCCCCCTTGCCCTGACTCTGTGCCTCCTTCCAGATGTAGCATCATCTTTCACAGGCCTCAGAATGCTTCCTGCAAGTCACCGCCTTAAAGCACCCACCTGACTTCCTGCAACTCACCTCCGCGCTCTTCCCACCATGACACATGGATAAGATGTTGTCCCTTTCCCGGCCATCAAGTTCCTTACAAGTTCATCTCTGGCTCTGCCTTTGTGGGTGTCTTCAGCTTTCCTTCCAAGGACCTGTCAGGTTTCCACAGCGTGGTCTATTCTTAGGGAACCCCTGCCAGGGAATCTTAGATGTTCACATTTTCACTTAAGTGACCTATTTGGCCTCAGTAAATAATCTCTGTCTCTCTGTGTGTGTCTCTGTCTCTCTCTCTCTCCCTCCCTCTCCCTCCCTCTCCCTTTCTCTCTCTCTCCCTCTCTCTCCCTCCCTCTCTCTCTCCTCTCTCTCCCTTTCTCTCTCCCTCTCTCTCTCCCTCTCTCCCCCCCCTCCCCCCCTCCCTCTCCCTCTCCCTCCCTCTCTCCCTCCCTCTCTCTCCCTCTCCCTCCCCCCCCCCCCCTCCCTCCCCCCTCCCTCCCTCTCTCTCTCCCTCTCTCTCTCTCTCCCTCTCTCTCTCCCTCCCCCCCTCTCCCTCTCTCCTCTCTCCCTCCCTCCCTTTCTCTCTCTACCCTCCCTCCCTTTCTCTCTCTCTCCATCCCCCCTCCCTCCCCCCTCCCTCCCGCCCTCCCATCTCTCTCTCTCCCCCCTTTCCTTCCCCCTCTCCTTCTCTCCCTCCTCTCGTCCCTCTTCTCTTCTCTCCTCTCTCCCTCTCTCTTCTCCCTCTCTCCTCCTCTTTTTCTCCCCTCCCTCCCTTTTCTTCTCCCCCCTCCTCATCCTTGCTCCTCCCTCTCCTCTCATCCTCTCTTTCTGTGTCTCTCTCTCTCCCCTTCTTCCCTTCCTCTCCCTCCCTACCTCCCTCTCTCTCCTCCCTCCCTCCCTCTCCCTCTCCCCTCCCTCCCTCCCTCTCTCTCTCCCTCCCTCCCTCCCTCCCTCCCTCCCTCTCCTCCCCCTCTCTCTCTCTTATGTAGGGGTGTGTTCTCCCAAGGCATCAGCCCTAAGGAAACAGGGTACCAAAGACTCTTTTCCAACCTCACTTGCATTCTCGGGTTTTCCCCGGCACCTTTCTTTTTCTGTCCATGGCATTTCCAGCCATGGTTCTCAGCTTTAGCTGCACATTAAAAACAACAAAAAAAAATCCTCTGGCTTTAAAATCCACAGATGCCTGGACTTCATCGCATTCAAAAGGAGTCAAATTTCTCACAAGTGGAGCCTGACCTTGCTTCATTTGCAAGTCCCCAGTGAGACAGGCTGCCAGTTGAGAACCAGCTCCTATTGATGTCAGTGATTTTTTTCTGTCACTTGATTAAGATTTTTAAAGATTCCACTGACACCCACTGGAATTCAACATATGTTAGTAATAACGATTCTAATGTATGGTGCTCTCACAACTGGTTTTCTGTTTGCATAATTAATCAGTATTTATGCAGCACATACCAGGAGCCATGGAAGGTGCTAAAACAAAAAGGAAAAATTAGACAGCTAAAGCAATTGCCCTTCAGAGGCACACAGACTAGTAAATGAAGCCAAATGAATCACAAAGGTTGCTATAAATAGGGTCCTGATAGATAGGTCAGTGTGTGAAGTGCATGCCATGCAAGCATTAAGTCCTGAGTTCAATCCCCAGTATCTACACCAAAAAGCTAGACACGGTGGCACATAGTTGTGACCCCCCATCTCCGAGGAGCTGGAGACAGGAGGATTCCTGGGACTAGCCTGGCCCAGTTGATGACCCCATACCAAAAAGAAAGCCTGTCTTGCCTGGCAGTGGTGATGTACACCTTTAATCCCAGCACTCAGGAGGCAGAAGCAGGTGGATCTCTGAGTTCGAGGCCAGCCTGGTCTACAGAGCAAGTTCCAGGGTAGCCAAGGTTACACCGAGAAACAGAGAAACAAAGCAAAATAAAACAAACAAAAACAAACAGAAAGTCTATCTTTAAACATAAAGTAAACAGTGTCTGAGAATAACACCAAGGTTGACCTTTGGCCTCCACATATACATGCTCACACATGAACACATGTACACAATACACACATACACACACATCCATACACACACACAGACTATAAATGGAAATTCAGTATTCTTCACCTCCGTGGGTCATCTTGCTTATCCCTAGAGTGTGTGCATTCTACTTCAATGCTACTTCTGCAGACCCAGAGATCCAATAAAAGATTCAATCTACCTTTTACAGAGACCATGAAGCAAGGGGAGGCCTAGGCAAATACAAATGTGCCTCAACTTGTTACAAGATTACATCCCATCAAGCCCATTACAGGCTGAAAATATCATAAGTCAAACATATATTTAATATACCTACCAGCGGAGAATCATACCTTAGCAACCCAGTACACTGTAGGCCATTGTTGTTTCCCCTAGGAGTCATGAGGCTGATTAGGAACTGCAGCTCTTTCCCACTGCCCAGCACCTTGAGATAGTATTGTGTTGCATATTGCCCACTAGGGAAAAGATTGAAATTGGAATTGCGGTTTCTACTGGACACGGGTCACTTCCACACTACCATAAATTTAAAAGTCGAAATCGTTACGTCAAAGTGTTGTAAGTCGGGGACCATCCGTAACGGAAAAACCAAAACCTTAAATCTAGAGTAACTTGTCATGCAGCTAGTGAGAGTATAGAGCCTACAGGGGGCTTCTGGGTAGAACTCAAGCCAGTATGTCTCCCACACGGCCTTCCCTGAGTTACACTCCTAACCACAACCTGCTGTGAAGCCGAATACAGCTCTGCTTTCAACTATATGACCTTACCTCGTATCTGAACATAAGAGATGCCAGCAAAAGACCACTGAAGTTAAGACTGAACTAAGGTCACTGTCTTGAGATCCAGTAGGTGAGATGCTTATTAAAAATTGACAAGAAATGAAGTAGTCTCAATCGAGAACGCTCGGGTACACATAAGAAGGAACTACTTACTACATGTGAAAGACGGCAGCATGGGATAGTAGAGGCTGAACACCAGTGTTAAAGTTGGGGAACCTGAGCTTGAACCCCTGTTCTGCCACTTAATAAGCCTGGCGTGAACTCGGGGAATTCGCTTAAGCTCACTTGTCAGTGAAACGGAGTTGAGTAATTTCTGCTCCAGCAGACCCATGAATGCTGTAAGAACTCCTGAGAGCCGTTCTTCTCCCGTTCCCTACCTCAATAACTAGAATACAAAAACTCTGCTAACCACTGCAATTGGACTGAACATTACCTATAGTTTCCTCTTTCCTAGACCGTGGAGAAGACATTTTAGAAAATCCATCGTTTAGTGTAAAATGAAGCATGCTAGCTTGATATTAGAAAAAGTTGGCTAAATTATCTTTTTTCTATAAACAATAATGGGTACCATTTATTGTGGCCCACTAAATTCATTTGATTCTGTTAATATATATACAACATTTTATTTGACTTTTACAATGCCATTTGCAGCAAGAATATTTTTGCAGCCAGGCAGTGGTGGCACACGCTTTTAATCCCAGCACTCAGGAGGCAGAGGCAGGTGGATCTCTGTGAGTTCAAGGCCAGCCTGGTCTATAAGAGCTAGTTCCAAGACAGCTAGATCTTTTACACAGAGAAACCCTGTCTCAAAACAACAACAACAACAACAACAAAAAGAGTATTTTGCTAATTGTCTAAGCGAAGGAAATTTGTAGAGGACCAACAAGTAGAGGTAAGTCCTACTTGCCGAGTTTTCTCTCTTAAATGTTATATATAAATATATAACAAATTTATATTTCACAAATTCTTTCACAAAGCACTACTTTCCTGAGATACAGGTATTCACCAAAGCAATCTATAGAACCAGTCCAACACCTGTAAAGATTCCAGGGGTATTATTCTTACGTGATAAAATAAAACTAATCCCCATAGCCAAAATCTATACTGAAAAACAAGAACAAAGCTGAAAGTCTTTCTACTCCCTGGTGTCAAAGTGTCTCCCGAAGCTTCAGCAAGCCAAACAGTGTGATAATAGAATAAAGACAGACATATACAGTAGAATGGAATAAAAAAGCCCATAAATAAATCTGCACATATATAGTCAACTGACTTTTACCAAGGAGGTCAAGAACACACAATACAAAGAGGATTGACCTCTTCAGCAAACAGCACTGGTCCAAATGTACATCCACCTGCAAAAGAATGAAGTTGACTTTTGTCACCAAGACAAACACACACACACACACAAAGTCACATCAAAACAGCTATTTTATGCTTAGCGTCTTAAAGATACATCTTGGAGGTGTGAGCTGTCCTGATGTTCGTGTCGGTGGTCATTTCATGGAAGTGACAGCAACATGACAGGTGACCATACAATGACACACGGCCGTGACATCAAACAAAGAGCTCATTCGCAGGGAAGGAAGCAAGCAGCAGAGGAGAAGGCAGCCAGCTGAGCGAGGGGCATGTTGGGAGACCACATGTCAGAGGATGGGTGGTTCTAGAAAATAGAGATACGGCTCCTACGACTCAATGTTTCCAAATTACCTGTGTTTTTTCAATGGGCTAAAGATTTGGTTGGACATTTCTCCAGAAAAAGATACGCAAATGACCACAGGTGCATGAAAAAAAAATGTTCAGCGTCACTAATCAAGGAAATGCAAATCAAAGCCACATGAGATGCCACCTCACACCTGCCAGGATGGCTACTTCCAAAAGAAAAAAAAAACAGCTAGTATTATCAGGGATGTGGAAAAATTTGAGCCATGCCCACTTTTGGTGGGAATGCAGTATGCTACAGCCTCTGGTGGAACGGTGGGAGGCTCCCCCCAAATTTAAACATGGAAATACAGTATGATCCAGCCAGTTCAACTCCAAGCACTTATGCAAAAATTAGTTAAAATCTAAGAGGGTGATATTATCTATGCTAGTAGCAGTCCCGTTCTCAATAGCCATCACATGTAAATGGTCTTCATATCTGTTCATAACAGATGAATGGATAAAGCGTGGTGTGTGCACACACGGCGTATACACAGAACAGTAGTCAGACTTTTCAGAGCAGATTCTGCCATCTGAGACATACCAGAGGAGTCGTGAGGGCGTTTCATGGAGGGTAGGTAATATGGCAGTTGCAGAAAGACAAGCATGCGAGACTCCAGGTCTGCGTGAAGTTATCTACCAGCCTAATGCGCAGAACCAACATGAGTGCAGGTGGTTTGCCAGGGCTGCCAGGAGGCAAATGGGCAGCTGCTGGTCATCGGGACAAAGTTCCAGTGATGTAAGATCAGCTGCTCATTATACCTGTTGGTCATGAGGATGATGTTACATGTGAAAAACCCAGCTAGGTGGGTAGATCTTGTGCTAGAGGCTAGTACCACAATGATGTGAAATTTTAGAATATAATACATCAGGTAGGTGCACAAAGAATTCTTAAAAATAAAGCTATTTCTTCAGAGAATGGTACTAAGTAAAACAATTGTAGTCATAAAATTTAAATTAAATTAAACACTGAAATAAAAAAAAAAAATAAAGGCGGTCTACCACAGCCTGTTAACCTCATTAGCGTTACTGAAGATTTTGTGAAGCCTTCCAGGAGAAAGAGCAAATTTTTCAGATTTCTTTAACCATGCAAACCTTTCTGGCTTCTAAGAATACATATCAACATCACAGAGGAATAAATATTCAGTTAAAAAAAAAGATAGTTTGAGAAATACCTAAAAAATCAAAATCCGTGAGATAGCTTCCATTTGGTATGCTCTGTGGTATTATCAGAAAGCTGAAGGCAGATGAGCTTGTGTCTCCCAGCCTTTTGTAAGATTTAGCAGGCACAGAACAGGGACAATGATACAGCCTTTTCTAGGACAATGATTCCAACGGCCTTTAGGCTTTGTCGTTCGCCACTCTTCAAACTTGATCCCTTTCACGAATTTAAAATTATTTTGGGAAGACAAAAACTAAAGGTATCATGGACTGTTGCGCATCCGGGAATTAAATGATCCCGCTCAGTTGTGAGCTTTCAGAGAAGATGGACGCCGGTCAACTCCCCTTCCTATTCAAGTGACTGTCAATAAGGAGAGCTCGCTTCTCAGAGAGAATTCTCTGTGTGGGGCGCAGGTTGACTAGGTAGTGAGGCCTATCAAGAGTAGGGGTAGAGCAAAGAAAACGGCAGTCAAAACCAGGAGCAGCATATGGGGCCAGTCTGTGATGGGATTGTGGTCCCCTGCTGTTAAAGAGAGATTTTGGACACAACACACAGAACACAGAGAGAGGCAGAAGGAGCTGTAGCCAATGAGAGTGTGGAAGGCTGAGGTTGATGGAATCTGTCAAGCTGTTGAAGTGACTGAGCTCTTTAGAGCCCCTACCGATGAACACAGTGTAGATTTGCTCAGATCAAATGCACAGGTGTGCCCCTTCCCAAGTGTCCACCGAATACTTTGAGAGGGGATAACTAATCCATCCCTTCCAGGGGCTTAGAAGCTTTAGAAAACAGGTAGATGAAATAGGGGGACTGATGGGGGAGGCGGTATTTCGTACCACACACAAAAGCATCTAGACAATATTTGACAGCATAACAAGGGGAGTTTGGGGTCTTTCTTTCCCCTCCAAGGACAAAAGCATAATTGTAACAAAACATCAGCACGAAAGTAGCAATGCAAGATGTTCTGCTGCAAAACTCCTGCAGTCCGCAGAGCCGTTGCTGGATAGGGCTCGCCCTAAACTACAGCTCTGACAGGGAGCAGGTCAGGGAACCTCAGCTTTGGTGGTTTTGCCTTCCCCTCATTCTCTGTTGAAAATTCCTTTCAAATTAATTCCCTGGTCACGCGTACAAACAATAGATTTTTTTTTTTTCCCTTTGACCCATGACTGGAAGACCTCAAGCTCTCCTGATTTGAAAGTTCAGAATCCGAGGCTGAGGGTGTTGTTGATTGGACTGAGTGCTGGAAATATAACAAGGGATGCTAAGCTTTGGAGGACATTCGTCAACAACTCCAGTCACCGGTGTCCATGATGGACAGAATCGGGTTGCCTTCCCTTTCCAGGACAGTAGAGTAGCCTAGCAGCTCTGATTTATCCTCGGGCTATTGCTCCCGGTGCCTTCACCGCCACTCCTGATATGTCACCTGCTCTCACCATCATCTTCTGGCGAAGCTACCAGCAGCACAGAACCTCCTGACTTGTCCAAATAGATGGGGAAAGAAAGGTCAGAGCTGTGAATGCCCAAATTATGCTGTGTGGTTTTCCATAAACAATTTGATGAGCTAGATAGAATTCACCAACCATTGAATTTACCTTCTGTCCTTCAGAATTATGACTCCTACCTGATATTTTAGACCAGTTCACCGTCCTGAAAAAGATCTTAACACCTCCTAGTAAATTCATTCTCCGTTCCCTCTCTCTCCTCCCCTGTACTGGGTATTTCGTAGACATAGAATCATTTGATAACTGGTCTTCCTGATTTCCTTTGCAGCGTAATTTCTCCAAGTTCCTCTATATTTATTGATTTTATTGACAAACGTTTATTCATTATAAAGATACGATACCATTTATCTACTCAGTGATTCATTTTCTCATTGTTTTGTGAACCTCCAGGCTAACATTCTTTGGCTTTATTAATGTTGCTTGGAACATTTATGAATTACTTTATGGACATTGGCTTCAATTCTCTTCTTGGTTGTATGTGGTAATTCTAAATTTAACTTTTTGAGGAACAGCACTACAATCCCTCAAAGTGGTTGACTTTCTTACAGTCTTACCAATAACATAAAGGCTTAAAATGTCTCTTCTTTGATCAACACTGTTATTGTCTTTTATTTCAGTTGCTTTAGTGGAAATCAAGTGTTATTTCTTCGTGGCTTTCATTTAGTCTAACGGTGAGTGAGGGTGAGCTTTTACAGATAAACAGGCCATTAGCATATCTTTTTAGAGAATTATTTGGCTAAATTCTTATCCTGTTTTTAAATCAGATTGCTGGTCAATACCAGCTAACTCTAAATACTTGGTAAAATCTTTTGTCAGATTTGCTTACAGATATTTTCTTCATTTCTAGCCATAACTTTCTTACTCTTGTCCTTGACTCTCAAAACTTTTTAATTTTAGTTAAACCCAGTTATAGATTTCTTTTAATCATTTGTCACTTGTTCCTTCGGTCTTTTGAAAGAAGCGGTTGCCTAGCCCACGACCTAATAATGATTTACTTCTGTGATCGCTGTAACGTTTGCATATCTTAGATATCATTTCACCCCTCTGACCTGACAATCCATTTGTCACACACCCATGGCTCTTATTTGTGTGTGTATGGTGTATGCATAGGTGAGTGAAACCTCAGTGTGTGTGTCTGTGTGTGTGTTATTTTCTTTATCCGTTGATTTGTTGATAGCCACCTAGACTGATAGCATAATTTGGCTATTATGACAAATACCGCAACACATACGTGTATGAAGGTTTCTCTGAAGAAAACTTCTTCTTGGGTGTATACTCCAAGGAATGCTGTGGCTAAATCGTACACAAGCTCTTACTGCAATTTGTTGAGGAGCCTCCATATTGATTTCCACAGTCACTGAACTAATTTGCATTCCCACCAGCCGTGACTAAGGGTCCCTTTTCACCTCACCTCTCTACTGGCATTGGTTATTTGTCTTCCTCATGGTAAACACCCGACACCATTTGAATTTGCATGTCACTAATGGCTAGGCATGTTCAACACCTCCCGTGTTGGACTTCGTTGTGTATTTGTACTTCTTTTGAAAATGTGTCTATTTCCATTATCCCTTGATTGATTGTATTATCTCTGTTTTGTTTAACTACTTTTTGTGCAGAACATTTTTGGACCCTCTTTTCCCTCCATAAGGTTGTCCTGACATGTTTATTGAAAATTGAGTACAAGAGGCAGTTTCTGGACTTGAATTTCTAGTCCATTGATCTGTATTGCTATCTTTATACCAGTACCACCCTGTCTTCATTAATGTGACTCAGCAATAAGTTTTAGAATCAGAAAGTATGAGGTTTCCATCTTTTTCTCTGATTCAAGGTTTTTTTGGACTATCCTGAGTCCTTTACATTTTTATGTAAATTTTAAGAATAGCTTATAAATTTTTGCAAATAAAAGAAGCTGTGATTTTGGCAGTGGAGATGCGGTTGATCTATAGATAAATCTGAGGAGTATCAATATTTTAACAATATATAGTCTGATACATGAAAATAAATTAATTCTCTTTTATTAGGTATTATTTAATTTCTTGTAATGATATTCCTAGGTATTCTATTTATGATGCTATTAGATGAGAATTTTTTTTCATAATTTCATTTCCAAATAGGTCATTGTTAGTGTGTAGGAATATTTACACATAATCCATCCTCCATATCTCTGAGTTCCACACTCATGGATACAATCAGTTGTAAATATTTGGGAGCCTTTTTCACGCATGAATGTGTGCAGATGTTTTTCTGTTATTCCCTAAACAATAGAGTATAAAACTACTTGCGTAGCATTTATGCCGTATTTGGAGTGTTATGAGTCATCTGTGTTATTTAGGTTATATAGTATGCTGTGCACAGATTACATACAAACTGCCCATTTATATGTGGGATTTGGGCAGCCACTGATTCTGGGATCTGTAAGAAGTTCTTAAATGAATTTCCTGAGGCTACTGAAGGATGGCAATAGTGGCCTCACAGTGGCATTATTGATTCATTTAGTAAATAAGACTTTGTCATGGCGCTTGATGATGCGGTCCCCTGACACTATTTTCCTTTATTCCTTTCCCCTTTCTTCCTCAAACTCTGCCATCTCAGCTGGACTAGATTTGAGTCTGTTCGTCCTTTCTCCCGTTGAGTGTGGCTGTAACAGTTTCATGTGATTGTTGTTCTGCTAAACTCCAGAATTTCTGTTGTATTGTGTGTATACTTTTTAACTCTTTGTGATACATTGCTTACCATGGTTTCCTTTAGTGACTTGGATATATTTACAGTAGATTGTTTATAACCTTTGTCTTGCATGCTCATCTTCTGGGACTGTTACTATTGATTTCTTCTTTCACTATGCACGAGCTATTCTTTTCTCTTTAATGGCACATTTGCAGTTTCTTATTGAGATCTATACATTTTAAATATATAATAGGACAATTCTCTCAATTCTCTCTTCATCCCCTGTCTTCTCATTCTCTTCTCTTTCTCTTTTTCTCTCTTTCTCTCTCTCCCTTTCTCTCTCTGTCTCTCTCTCTGTCTCTCTCTTTCTCCTCTTTTTCCTTTCTCTTTTCTCCTCTCTCTATTAGCGATTGAACCTGGGGCCTAGTGCAAGCCATGCAAGTTCTGTGACAGGCTGTCTTACATACCTTGAACCAAGAAGTCTCTGCACCATTGCAAGTAGCTCTTTGCACATTGGTGCACACCCCCAATGCTCTAGCAGACAATTTCCAGTCAGCCTTTCCATTAAGCTTTCAAACTCAGCCAGAGGCAGATTAAGGCTTGCTGGGTTCCTAGGCACTCGCCAAGCCCTGCCCATAGTATGACCATCACAGTTACCAGAAATATGTCAGAAATCTTCAGACCTCTTGTAGACCTCTCTTTCTCCAGTTATCTTCCCTATGTGGTTTTTGATTACACTCTCCTTCGCCTTCATCAATATCACTGCTTCTAGAAGCTTTTGTTGTGAGGCAGTTGCTGCTCCTGTCCCCACATGTGTCCTAAAGATAGAGTTGTTACCACCCATCGAACTATGAATGGAGGCAAACCCCGAGAATGCGGCTTTCAGGGATTCCCCCCAGCTGGTTAACTAACAAGCCTTCTCTCAGAATGAGGGTTTGGGGGGCACTCCAGTGGCTGCCCTTCCCAAGAAGCTAATCTAGGCTGTTTTATTTGTTTTATTTTATGTATATGAGTGATTTTTGACTGTATGTCTGTGCAGCAGATCAGGTCTTGTACCCATGAAGGGCAAAGAAAGTAATCTTTGAGGAGGGGCTCTTTTACTATCCATTCCGGATATATACATTTATACACATGTATTAGTAATAAAAATTGTGTATGTATAGTTGTATAAATATATGTGCACAAATATATAAATAGAATCTGCTGAGTCCACTTTTGTTGTTTGTGTATGTGATTGAAGGGCTGACCACTTTGTATTGGATAACTGATTATGCGATGCAACCAGAAGAGAAGCTAATTCTCCCTCTCTCAGTAGCCCTTACTTGCCTGTAGCTCTTTGTCCAGGCGTTGGACCCCATGGGATTTTCCTCCGCTCACGTTACTGTGTCTGTAGATATTTTCATGTTCCAGGTATTGTTTAAGCAGCCATTTTGAGGAAATGCAACCTCACATCAGACTTCCTGGCCCTCTAGCTCTTAAAATCTTTCCACCGGCTCTTACTGAGGGGCCCTCTGAGCTTTGGGCTCAGGAGTTGATGCTGTAGGTTGGTCCACTGGAGTTAGGCTCCCTGTCATCCTTTGACCTCCGCATTGTGGCCAGCTTTAGATTCCATGATGGTCTCCCCATGTTGTAGAGAGAAGTTTCGTTGATGAAGGACGAGGGCTGTACTTACCTTTGGGCACAAGGATGAGTTTTAGAATTTGGTTAGGAGTGGGGCTGGTCTAGTGAAGTGGTGGTAACAGATTCTCTTCAGAGATCTTCAACCTCTCATGGCCCCTGTCGTTGGCTAAGTCTCTAATACCAGGCATGGTTTCACTCCTATAAAGTGAGTCTTAAACCCAGCTAGCCAGCTGTTAGCTCCTGCCATGACCACAACTCCTGCGTCTTTAAGGTTAGCTTGGCAGGCTGGTCATTGCTGTGGCTCACAGGCCCTGCAGCTGGACAAGACTATTGACTGCTCGCCTCCCTTGGCAGCTTGCATAGTGTGTTCTGGTCTGAGGAAGCTAGACCACAGGAAGGACTTTCAGGTTAGGTCCATCCCAAACCATCTGAGTCCTGTGTTCTAAGTGTGCAGTGTCTTCAGGAATAGGGTCTTAGCCTCACCTTCTGAGAGACAACCAAGGACAGCAGCAACCACCTACGTTAACCTACGTTAACCTGGACGACCCTGACCGGCGACTCAAATGGAGTATTCTCACATTTAGCACTGGAATTTTTCATTGCCCTGTGGCTCTTGTGGGGAGCACCGTTTGACACATATATGTAAATATGTGTGTATATGCAGACACATATGCACACTTATATATGTTGTATATACTTATAGGTAGATATGAAATGTGATTCCTGAGTCTTTTTCAAACAAAAAAAGTCTTTTTCTTGATTTGTCTCTCCGTTCTCCTTTTCTTCTATTAGTCTCCCGCAGCCTCCCAGTCAGAGTGCCCCTCATCTTTCTGCTCTCCATCCTCACTGGTTGAGGACTGGCCTTCCAGGTGTGACACCCCTGGTTAAATCCCCCGTGCTGCCCAAAAAGGAAAAGGCTATCCGTATTAAGTTCTACTTGTGTGATTCTTGTGAAACACGAGTTCTGTTCTTTAGCGCTCTCTTTATAACCCAATCTCGGCTTCGGCATTTTCGCCTGGTTCATTATAAACCAATTAACTTCAGATGGTTACTATTAATGGTAATAGTCATTAAGTGCTTCCTCCGGGCAATTGGTAGACACAGAACTGTATAAGAAAGGTCTCTTTCTGTTCTGCAGAGAGCTTATCAGCTCTGAGGTGCCACAGTATGCTATTCTGCTGAAGTTCATTGTTCTCAACAAAGAAAGCGTCAACAGACATAATGGAACTGTATTTTGTGTGTTACGGGTCACTTTGGAAACATATCTAAGTAGAACTTTTTTTTTTTTTGTCTCCTTGTCCCACCTGGAATTTGAATATTAAAGTCTTCAGAACAAGTTCAGTGCTGGCTTTAGCAAATAATGTACTTTGTCTTCCTACCCATTGGACTACGGAAATTGTAGTCTCCTTTATTATTTGATAATCCACTTCAAAATAATGTCTCAGCTTGAGGTTGGGGAGAACAATTTCCCTGTGTGATGGAGACTCTGAGAATTGATTAAGGGGAAAAAAAATCTAGCCTTGATTCTGAATTAATTCTTTTCTAAAAATCCTTAAGACCTTCTTACAAATGGAAATTTTCTTTTGATACCATAGAAGATTTTAATACTCATCAGAGGAACTGTATGACCTCAGAATAAAGCAACCAAATCAATCCCATGTGTGAGCCCCTCACGCAGTGTGCCCTTGCATTGGTAGAATGAATATATGGACAAGGTAAAATTTAAAAAGACCAAAGGGGATTTGAAGATAACTACTTGATTGCAGACATCAAATACACCAAGAAATAGAGCGCTATGGTGATTAATTTTGATTCTCCATCTAGTTTGTTTGGCATTCTTGAGGCATGCTTTGGACATGTCTGTGAGGGCATTTCCATAGATGATTTCCTGAGGGCAAAGACCTGCCCTAAAAGTCGGGGGGGGGGGGTCCCAGACTGAATAAAAACAGAAAGGAGAACGCCAGTGAGATGCTGCCATTCTTCTCTCTCTGCTGACCCGCCTCGATGTCCGCAGGCACCCTCCAGCGCCTGCTGCCCCCTCATTCCTTCCTGCTAGCTTGACTGTCCCCATGGCGATGAACTGTGCCCTCAGCTCAGGAGCCAAAATACATTCTTCTTCCATTGGGTTCCGTCTTGTCAGTTATGTGGTCACAACATGAGAAAACTAAGTAATGCAAGAGAGGAAAAGGAATCAAGTCCCTCGAGGAATGAGATGCACTTTCTTAAAGCTTTTATCACCTACCCCGTTGAACAGGTGACAGCGACAACGACGACGGCACTTGGTTTAGACACTGAGGGTCACTCCCGCACAGTGTGGAAGCAGAGAGAATGTCAGCGCGCTTAATCTCAAGACAATGTCGCAGGCTCTGTGCGACGCTAGAGACAGCATGCAATCCCAGCCCTGTGCAATGGCTCAGTGGCTCGTTTCTGTTTTCATCAGACTCTGCCACCTCTTCATCCTTTCCTGGGGAAGAATGGGAGAAATAGAGAGTGTAGGGGCAAGTGTGACAGCCTTCACAGCTCACAGCTAGGGTTCACTACGCCCAACTCTCATTTGCTGTGGCTCTTGTCTCCTATGCCTGGCCTGGAGGACGAATGGATCAGGAAGGCAAGCATAAACCCCTTTTTACCGAATGCAGAGAGAAGCGACTTCTTTGGTGTCCCCCAGAGGTACTAGGTACAAAGCAGGACAAAGTATTCGAAAGCAAGAAGTGGCCCTGAGAAAAGTCGGAAAGACAGGAAATGAGGACTGGCTGTGATTTCCAGAACTAGGTAAATCTAGAGGGTTGGCCTTTCCATCAATGCTGAAAGAGCCTGCTGTTTCTCCTCAATTCCCAAAGGTAAATGGGAATGATTTTTGTGTTGTAAATTATCAGTCAGTGGCTGGGAGCAATGATGAAGTGATTAGCAACCAATATTCTATCAGTTATCCAAAAAGTGGTTTCTGAACACTCCCTCTGAATTTATTGTGTTCCTACTCTGTCCAGGAAGCTTTGAGTTTACTGACTATAATTGTCTTATATCAAGCAGCTGGGAACCACATTTTTGTATATAATAGCAAATGTCATGTTTTTCTAGGAAAATCTTATTTAAACACAAACCTACAAATAAATCAGAGTTTATTTCTGACGTGTATGTTTGTGATGTTCATGTTAAAATCTTGAGAGAATTGTACTTCTTCAGCTCCATGTTCCTATGGTTAGGTAATTAGGAGCAGTGGGGGCAGGGCGAGTCGTGTCCTCAAGGGAAAACCTGATGTGAGTTCAAGTTATGGACGAGACAGACCACTCCCGGAATAACATATGAATCTTCTTATATTCAGATATTCTGAATACTAGAGGCATAAAGGGTTAAAGAAGAGAAAGAGGGGACCACAAAATGTGTGCATCTTAGAGTCGCACAGAGATGCTTCTGGGGCTGTGATAGTATTAAATATTAACGTCACACAATAAAATTACAGAAAACGCTAAATAATGAAAAATATCACTCCGAAGCAGAACTGCCACTTGAGGGTGAGACAGGAGCACCAGGCAATCGCGGCGTGCGCGCAGAGGCCAAGGCTTAACTCAATCACCATCTCCGTGTTGCTGCCGCGAAGTAATAAAAGTTGTAAGAGCAGACAGCCCTCACATTGCTTGAGGTTATAAGAAGAAAACACTTTTGTGCTGTACTTTTTCTGAAGATCTGTTTTGCACAGTATAGAAATTTACTGCAGAATGTATCATTTATTAAAATTTGAGGCTTGAAACAACCTAGAAGGCGGATTCTTTTCTTCAAGTCAATCCTGATTGTCTGCTGTCTTTAGAGATGGATTTCACCTTCATTTATAATCGCTTCCTGTCAAATGATTTCCTCAGAGAATGTGTCCACGGTAATCAGAGCAGGCAAACAGATCACAGCAGCGGCCATCTAGCCACCGTTTACTTCATTCTTCCTCCCCTCTACCTGCTTCAGGAGACAGGCATGTGGGTGGTCTCTGTTCCTTAGGTAGCTAAATATCCTCCAGAGGGTCAATTTTCTTTAAAACCTCATTAGAACATTGCAACTTGTGTCAGGGACAGAAAACATACTGAGCTGCTTGAATGAGTCCTGTACCACTGAGACTATGAAGATGAATTCCAGAGGGAAGGGGCGGGGACAAAATAGAAAATCTTGGAATGCACAAAAGACATCTGAGAGATGAGTCCTTTGACCCAGATATCATAGTTTATAATACGTGTTTTGATACTTTCCTCGCCGTTGAAACAAAGTATCGGGCAAAAAGCAACCTAAGGAAGTGAGGTTTTCTTTTGGCTCAGTTATTTTGGAAGTCTGTCTTAGTGGGGAAGGGTAGGAAGCGGCTAATCGATTGCATCTGTCTTCCCCAAGCCAAAAGCAATCAATGCCGATGCTCAGCTCGCTTTCCTTTGCTCCAGCCTCTGGTATAGTGCTCCCCACAATCAAGATGGATCTTCCCACCTTAATTTTCTTAATCTAGATAATCCTTCACAGATATACCCAGAGACTAACCTCATCTAGATAATCCCTCCCAGGCTTGCCTGAAGGCTTACCTCCTAAGGTGATCCTAGATCCTGACAATTGGATTATCAATATTAACCTTCACAAGGGGCCTTCAAGTGACGAGCGACTTTGCAGTTCTCTTAGATCATGAGTTAGTTGGAAGTGGTTGTCTCTTAAGGTTTCAGAGCGTGTGGTGTGTGCTTGTCATAGGGTGTGTGCCATGATGTGTGATCGATGCCTTCTACAAGTCTGGTGAATACATGGAAAACATGAAGAAAGAAGGAAAGCGGGGAGGAAGAGATCTTCGAAAGAAAAAGTGCTGCGGAGAGAAGAAAGAAATGCTTTCAGCAAAATCTAAAAATTATCTTCTCTTCCTGAGACCGCTCGGTCTTGGATCTCGTTTGAAAATGGCAGTCGGCGTTAACTGGCTTCTATCAGTGTACCACCTGAGGGTGTTTTGCAGTTCTCATGGAGTCTACTAGACTGGCACTTAGTAAAACAGCACGTTCACATCTGTAAGCGGTGCATGGAGATCACTGATTGAAACTCTGCATCTCAGGAGAGGTCGTATCAGCAGGTGATGAGGTGGGTGGAACAGAACCCCTCGAGTGCTGTGTGCTGAAGGAGCCTGGCTTTTGGAGTGGGCACATTCCCCCTGCTCTTACCCATCCCCTTCAGCCAGCAGCTGGCAGGGCTATACCCAGCTGCAGATGCTGAGCCTGAAATACACCTGAAAACACAGAGTGCTACTATCCCTCTGTTCTGCAAGATGCAAAACTTGCTGGAAATCTAAAGAGAGACAGACACAGGCATTCTATAGAATACTACAGCTCCATCATACAGCCTTCTAATGCTCGGGCCAAGTTAACACATATATTAAGACTTATGGACCACAGAGCATTAGATGTGAAAAAAAATTGCAAACGTTTGACTAGGGGCGAAGCCGATGCTCTGAAATTTGGATCTCTGGACTTCTTCAGTCTATAGCTTCCTCCCACTAATGTGGATGCTCAGCTCACTTCCCTTTGAGTAGTTTTGATGCGTCCGTGCCAAGGAAGGGCTCAAAGATGACAAGATCGAATTTGAGCCAAGCCCTACCTCTGTTACAGGCGAGCTGTGTCACTACGGGAGCGTTCCTTAACTCCCCAAGGCTCTGCCACCTCACCTGAAAATGGGAGCCAAAGTCGAAATACCATCCTTCTGTCCACACATCGAACAAATATTTGCATTGCACATACTTGGAGAGCATCCCATTCCATAAGCTTTACAAGAAAAAGTTCTTGCTCTGATAAGCAGCTATTAAGTGCCTGGCACAAGAGGAATCCAAAAGCATCAAAGGAGGCCATCTACTATAGAATCGAAGACAAGCTTCTTGGGTTTGAAAACTACACCTTCCGCTTCTCAGTGGCCTGGGTGAGCCACGCCACCTCTCTGTGCCAGTTTCTGTTACCTGCGGAAAGAGAGGCTGAATGGATGGCCTTGGATCGTATGAAGACTGAACGGCATGCAAACACTGAGTGCTCAAACAGGAAATGCTCCACAGATGCAAGGGGCTTTTCAAACAATAATAATGGCATTGATCATGCTAGTGGGAGTATAAGAATGAAGAAGGCATAGCCCTTGTCCTCAGTTTCTTACTAGAGACTGACAGGTAAGCAGTCTGGAAACAGGATACAGATACAGTGACTTGATGTGGGATTCCCCTCTGTATGCTGTGAATACCATCAGTTAATAAAGAATCTGCTTTGGGCCTATTGCAGTGCAGAATAGAGCAAGGTGGGAATTCCAAGCAGATAGAGGCGGAGAGAGTAGGCAGAGTAGAAGAGAAGCCCAGTAACTGCTGCAGGAGAGAGACACTGGTTGCCTGATACAAGAGGGAACGTTACCGGTAGGCCACAACCACATGGCAATACACAGATGAATAGAAACGGGTTAATTTAAGATGTAAGAGCTAGTTAGGAATATGCTTAAGTGATTGGCCAAGCAGTGTTTTAAGTAATACAATTCCTGTGTGGTTATTTCAGGTCTGTGTGGTCGGTAATGAGCAGTCTTAGGTTACAGTGACTGGTAACCATAGAAGTAAATCAGGTATTTGAAGAATAGCTTGTGTTGTCAGTGAGTAGCAAAATGGCATGTGAACTCTAGGCAGTTTCTCAAACCAGTTCCTCCCTCCTCGATGGAAAAGAAACCTGTATGTGGTCATCAGAAACCACTGCTAGAATCTGCAGGCATCACAGGACATATGTACCAATATGGTTCCCTTTCTCTTCTATGAAAGATGCTTCCTGTCATTCCTACTTCCCACTGTGCAGGCTGTGGAGGCCTGCAGAGCAAAAAGCCTTTACTTGCTTCCTCTCCAGGGCAAGCTCTAAACACAGTGGCTTTTGAACTGCATTCCAGTGAGCACTAGGGTTTCTGTAGATCCACCCTTGGCATGGTATCTTCCAAGTATCAGAAGATAAGAACTGAGAAGGGATTTACAGAACTTCCAACCAGAACCAGAAGTTTGAAGATATGCGTGGGGTTTCTGTAGAAATAAATACCTTTCCCTGGAAGCTAACTGTGTGTGTGTGTGTGTGTGTGTGTGTGTGTGTGTGTGTGTGTATGTGTATAAAATCAGCTGCCTTAGAAATTGTTCCAAGAAGCTACCTTCCAGTGAGATCATGGTTCTCCACTCTTGGGAAAGGCAAGTGCCTCTCAAGTTTTGACAGACATCTGAAAGAGTTTTCTCGCTGATATACCCCCAGCCTATCATGGAGAATAAAGTGAGATATTTAATTTTCTGGCAATATTTCAGTGTAGAAGAAGCGGCGGGCTGTGTCCTGCCACCCGGCTAGCTTTACCCAAAATAATTACACAGAAACTGTATTCATTTAAATACTGCCTGGCCCCTGGCCCGTTATCTGTAGCTTATTATTGGTTGATTCTCATATCTTGCTTTAACCCATATTTAGTAACTTATATAGCACCTCGAGGGGTTGCTTACCAGGAGAGATCTTAACCTGCGTCCATCTCAGAGAGAAGCATGGCGACTCACTATGGCGACTGCCTGAAGCGTCTCCCCACTCCTGCTACCCAGCATTCTGTTCTGTCTACTCCGCCTACCTAATTTTCTGTTCTCTTAAAGGGCCAAGGCAGTTTTCTTTATTAATTAACCAATGAAAGTAACATAGACAGATAACTCTCCTCCATCATTTCAGGAACGTGGACTAGTGAATAAAACATCAAATTTAGTGAACAGAAATAATATAAATTTTCTTAAAAATACTGATTCATAATTTTTAGTTGGTTTTAAATTGGATCACATACCCCAAAGAGTAAACATAAATGACATAAAAAGATTATAGTTGCAGTGGCATTTATACTAGGGGGGGAAACCAGGGATCAATCCATTGCATCTACTCTATTTTAGTTATGGTACATATCTGAGATACTTTTAAAGATCTTTTAACTTTGAAGAGTTAGTTAGTGAAATATAGCAAGAGTCTCAACATCTATCTCTCTACAGCAAACTGAATATGGTCCCAATTCTGAAGCAGATCCAAGCCTATCAAATTTGAATATTCTGTCATAAACATAGAACTAGATCCTTATGTGGGAACAATAAAATATTGAAGTAAAACTCTCCCATTTTATTTTGTTTTATTTAATAGTCCTTAAGTTACTGGTATGCTATAAGCATGTTCAGGTACAGAAGTAGAACATGGCTAAGCGTTTCACATGTAGCTGACCCTAGGAGAGTAGTCGTTTGCGAGATCGATGGTTAACTCTTGACTAGAACAGCCTGTCCCCTCTCGCAGTGGGAGAAGCAGACCCAGGGAGGCTTCCCACTGTTATGGATCTAGTAAGAGCCAGGCTGAAAATAGTCTGTTCACGAGATACCCATATCCTATCCATGTGTCAGAACAATTGACTCGGTAATTTATGACTGTGTAGCTATGTTTGGAGTTCAGATGTATCCTCACCTAAATTTATATTTTTGAACTCTAAGCCCCGTGTTTCAGCACATGATGTGATTTAGAGATAAGGTATCTTTGCAGAAATACTCAGATTAAGAAAGAACTATGAGTTGGGCTTGGCTCTGATATGGTGAGTTCCTTGTTAGGAAAAAAAAAGGAAGGTTTCTTTAGACACACAAAAACATGCATGCACACACACACATACAAACACTCATACAGATAGATATACATACATATACATGCACACATACACACATATACAAACACGCATACAGACAGATATACATACACATATACACACAGACATATACACATGCACAACACACACATACACACATACAAATAGATACACACACACACACACACACACTTATGTCATACTGAAAGAAGTAGAAGACCTATTCTACCTACCAGGAAAGAAAGATGAAGATGCAGCTTATCTCAGGAAACTTAAGGTGGAAACGCCTTATAACCCAAGGACAGCTTGCGAAACTAATCACAGGTGCCACATATATTGATATATAAGGATACTCCTCACGGTATTCATTTTAATACAGAAAATCGGAATGATCTAGCATCAGGGAGACAGGTTTAAATAAGCTGTGGTACATTGAGTACCCTCTCATTCCACATTCTTGCCTTCCCTGAACCGACTAGCTTCCTCGCGTAGCTCATCCGCTTGTAGATCCTGCTGACGTGTACCGTTCACGCATGCGTGGTCCGCTTAGCCTCGCTTTATTCCACTCCGTCTTTTCTGAGCACCTTCTTGGTTTCCACCCCTGTAGTCAATTGTTCAATGTTTCTTCTACTCAAATGTAGCCTCCTAAGAGGAAGATTCGCTCACATAGTAGAGTCACAACCTGCTCTGTGAAGGGACTTGGAGACTCTCTGTGAGGGAGTGGTGGTGGTGTTGCCTGGTGCACAATGCAGGTGTCCTGTATGCAGAAGCTGCAGACCGGGCAGGTATCATCTTAGCAATTACAGCACGGTTCCTGTCTACGCATCCTCATAGCAAAGTACCACACTGACCTCGGATGGCTTCTCTGCTTTTCTTTATGGCCTTTGCTTTGCTTAGGGGCTCAGGAACCAGGATATATTTCATTTTGTAACCCCAGTGTCTCCCAGAGGACCAGGGACCACAGTGTTTGCTTGCATTTAAAACAAATGTTTCACATCGTAGTCCAGACTAGTCCGGGATTCACTGATTAACCCAGGCTGGCTTTGAACTCATTGAGCTCCTAATGTCTCAGCTTCCTGGGTGCTGGGATTATAGATATGCACTACCACACTTGGCCAGAAAGTGTTTATTGAATGATTGGGTTTCTGAAAGAATTAAAGGAAACAGTGAAGAGCAGGTGCCTAGAGAGGGTCTGGAATGAAGTTGCTGTTCAACAAGAGTTGGTTTCTGTCCCCATCTCTCCGTATTATCCCGAATCCTGTTTCTTCTTCATTCATGCAGTATTTCCCTCACTGAGTGATCAGCAGCCCTGGGCTCATCGCAGCTCACCAAGCAGTGGGGCATCTTCGGTATTGTGAGATTCATTGGCTGGGATAAACGACTCTCCACTCAATTAAATGAGCTCAGCTGATACTAAATTTGTTAAGAAGCCACCGTGTGACAGGAGGAATAAGTTCTGGTGTTCCTTAGCGCAGGGTGACTAGTTCCCAATAGTCTATTGGGTGCTTCAGGAAGAAACAGAGGCACTGAAGGCAGAAAACACACAGAAGCGATCAGGACACACAAACCCCCGTGATGGTGGTTTGACCAGTCTGCAGTTTATACAGGTATTGAAATGCCACACTGAACCCCATAAATGCACACAACTGCTATGTGTTAATTAAGAGGACAAACAAAAGAGCAGCCTTCTGAACTTGTAATGTCACCTTTTGTGTAAGTTTCTTCCCCTAGCTTCACGCAGGTGACACTTAAGCTGAAATTGAAAGCGTTCTGTCACTGAGGGCCAATGACATCCTCTCCTGTGTCCTTTAGCTAAAACTGTGAGGCAGAAATGTGTGTGTATAGGGCACTAGCTCTCCAGTTTGTGCGGGGGGGAGGGGGGGATCACACGTCCTGTTGAAGAGCGGGAATTGAACCTTTGCAGTCACGACCACCTGGATCTTCTTAGGCCCCCGTTAGGCCCTTGTTAGCTGTGTGACTCTGAGAACAGCTGCTTCACCTCTCCCTCCATTAGTTGGCTTAGTTGGCTTATTTTTTTTGTAAAATGGTAGCAACAGTAAAATTTAGCTCTTGTAAGGGCTGAGTAACTTAGCATGTGCCAATACTTCTATAATAATGGCGTGTAAACATGTCATGTGGCATAGAAACCTAGTCACAAGCACTCACTGATCTTGTAACTCTTGAATGAAGGATGATGTGCTGTTCTCTAAAGAAGAAGCTAAAACTTAGGGTCGGGGAGTTGCAGGACGTTTCTAGGGCTGCAGCTAAGGGCGTTTCACCCAGTCGCATACCTGCTTCCCTAATCCGGTTTTGACATTTGGTGGTCCATGCTGTCATAGTTTGAAGTCTTCTGAGTATCTGTAATTCCATTCTGAAAAGAAAACTCTAGCCTCGACTCAGTGGGTGGGTGTCTGAGTATGTGTGACCCCTCCAGAACATGTCTTCGTAAATAATGTTCGTTGGCTAGGTAGCAATCTGAAAACCCTTCTTCCCACGTGGGGCATGTTGGTAGAATGCTGCTTCCTGTCACCCCCTTTTATCGCCCCTCAGTGGGGGCTGCCAAGATGGGGAGCAGCAACTCACAGATGTAGAAGATGCTCAGGAGTGAGCTGATTTAATTGCGCTGTTCTTTGGGATCAGCCCACCGAGGAGGCATTTGTCTACTTGGTTGTGACATCACCCTGACTTACCTCCACTGGTTGTCTGCCTTAAACCGCGGGTTGCTCCCCATGGCTCGATGGCTCAGCGATGAATCATTCTTTTCTTCCTATATATTATGACTACAACTTTTATTACTTCCGGAATAATGGGAGCACCTTCCACGGGGCTTTCCTCTGAGAGATCCGAGAATCGGCAAACATGCACGAGTAATGTCAGGGATGTGTGACTGTGTGGGGGTGTTCGATAGGAAGGCAGTGCCTCCAGGGACCCCTGTGCATGCAAACCGTGGTTGCTGAGAGCCAGGTGGGGAGGGAGGGAGCTGGATTTTAGGCTTGCTTCTGCTCATTCGCCACTTTGTGTTTCTGGCAAGCTTCTCACCATCACTGGGGTTCACTGGGAAAATTAATCTTTGTTTATTCAACCATACATTTTTCTTGAGAATATTTCTGAGCACCGTGTGAATTTGCTAGGGCTGTCCAAATGAAGTGCAACAGCCCAAATGTATCCTCACAGTTCCAGAAGTTAGACGTCTAAAACCAAAGTGTCAGCAGGCTAGGTCCTCGGGAGGCTCTGTCCTCGGCTTATAGATGGCTGCCTTCCCCTTGTGTTGCTGCGTGCCGTTTCCCCTCTGCGTTGGTATCTTTCTAAGCCCACGTCTGTTGCAGCATCACGTATGAAATCCACAGAGGATGGTGCTGAGCCCTGAGGGTCTTGGGTCAGACTAAGAACTAGACTCAACGAGATGATGGTGTCAGAGAGTGGAACGTGTTTCTAAGTGGGATAAGTTAATGAGGAAAGTGGAGTCCGCTCTGCACGGACTCGGGAGCTTTGCTGAAGGGCCGGGGAGTGTGGGTTGTACTGAATTGGACATCTCATACCAAAGGCCTTGACGCTGCAAATCAGTGAAGTGGGACTTGTGACTGAGTACGGCGCAGAATGTGGAGAAATAAAACAATCTCTACCTAAAGGTGCTCAAATTTAAAAAAAAATAGAAAAATAGAAACAAATAGTGATAAATGAGATAAAGATGAGCTAACAAGAGCCTGGCTTCTTTCTGAACTGGAGCTAAGCATTTGCTGCAGTTCCCCTGGGATTTCCGCGGACCTTTTATCTTTAATTTACTTGCAGATGTTAGAAGCCGTGGAGCTCGAGAGATGGCTCAGCTGTTAAGAGCACTTGTTGCTCTTGCAGAGGACCAGAATTCAGTTCCTGTCACCCATGTCAGGCAGCTCACACATCAGCCCACGGTGCCAGCTCCAGAGGATCCGATACTCTCTTCTGGACCCTGAGGGCACCCACATACCCACACACAGACACACGCACGCATGCAGAGATTAAAATAAAATAAATATTTAAAGGCTGGAAGCCAGCACGACAGAATGAAATGTTGCCGCTGCCACCGCAGAAGCCGTCTATTGTCCAGACAAATATTTGTTAAATGGTGGCTCTGTCATCAGACACTGCTCTGCATACTAACAGATGAGTCTTCCAAGAGTTCAGACAGACAAGCAAGCATGTGTTCTGACAAGTGTTCTAGTATTGGGAAGTCTGGTGTGGACCGTGACGGAAACACACACACCCTAATGTGGGGCATAGTGAAATCAGGAAGGGCTTAGTTGGAGCAAAACAATGCCTGGGATAGGCGCTATGCAATTGGTTGGCTTTGGATAGCACAGGAAGAGGAGGATCACAACAGGGCTGTAGTGTGAGATAGCCTGTTCTCTAGTGGTCTGTGCTCAGGCCACTGTGGGGTAGCCTAGAGTCCCTGTGCTCAGAGGAGCAGACATGCCGGAGCCAGGCTGCCCTGGTTTGTAGCCACAGCTCTGCTGCTTCTCTGTGACTGTAAATAAGTGTCTTAGCACCCTGTCTTTAGATGTCTCTGTTTCTAAAATAGAGACTGTAACAGTCTCTGCTTCGCGGGGCTCCAGTGAGAACTAGGATGCAATTAATAGAGCATTTGCCTGGCACCAATGCAAGGGCAGAGTTTGATTGAGTTGTCAAGGAACACTTTCAGGAGAGGGTGAAAGGACAGTTAGCCAGGCAGAGAATTGGGTAAAGGCAGAGAAAGCCCCATAGACAAGGTTCCCAGTTAAAGGCTTCCCTGGAGGCAGAGCAAAGGATCTGACTGACGAAATCCCCAAGCTGAGGCTAAAGAGGTAGATTCGAACAGGGCCCTAAGTATGGTGTGGTCATTCTTCCTTTTTGCTAATAATAAATGAGTTTTTCAGGAAGCACTCAAGGGGTTAGCTCGGACCAAACCACAGACTGTTTGCAGGGATGGGGAGACATGGGGATCCTGCTTTTAGGAGAGCAGACAGTCGGGGTGTGTGGAGACCACAGTACAGACTTGTACCTCAGCTGCATTGCATACAGGATGTATTATGCAGAATTAGCATCTGGCATGAATCCAGTGGTCTATTGACCCCGAATCACCTGCCATAGTCCATTTAAAAGATCACAGTCTCCAAATTGATTATAGTCAAGGTAGTGCTTTAATTTCTCACAGCATAAGTAATCCAACTCCTAGCCCTGCTCTCCCTAAGGAACCACTCAATGAGATTTCACTTAGTAAATATTTGGGGAAAGATGATGCTGGTGACCTCAACACGTAGATTAATTTCTCAGGGATAGAATTGACATTGCTACCCGTCTGTCGTCACCTCCTCCAGCTCTATAATGCTTTCTTTAGGTCTCTGACACTGCTGGAATCATCTCAGCTTTATCACCTTCCTCCTTTAATTCTGCAAATACAACGGCACTGGTTTTTTTCAGCAAAGCGTAAATCTGTTTTTAACCCTAGAATCAGGCAGCAAACAGTCGCGGAGTAAATCATTCTAGAGAGAACCTTAGCTAGGATCTTGTCATTGATACAAAGTTCATCAGTAAGATAACACAGCTTTTATTTTTTTAAAAAAATCTATCATGGAGTTAATCTCCAGATGGTGGCGATAGGGTGCCCCTGAAACCCTGCTTCTGTTGATTCCCTTCCTGGGTTCTCCATATGTTGACACGGAGCCCATGCAAACGTCCCTGTGAATGTTAGCACTGTCTGAAGGCTGCCGCCAGCATCCTGCCTTCCATTTTTCTCATATGTTCCTGTTTGGCGACCTCAAGGGCTGGGCGACTTCATCATCTCACGTTTTTCTAGATCATGGACTGGAGCAGTTCCAAAGGAGACGTTTGGATCTACGATCAACAAAACCTCACTAAAGTCATAAATATTGAACAAATTGGCAGTGGAATGTTTCCCGTGTACCAGGGAAGACATTTGGAGCCATGTTGGCTTGACTGTGAATTCTATTTTACCATTTTTCTCATCACAATAAAACTAATTCTAAATGCACTATTAACAACATCCCTCCAGATCGCCTAAGACCCTCTGTACTCTGCTGACCTACGCAGTGGGTCATCCATCTGGGCAATTCGCAGTGACACTTTTTCTAGTGTATTCCATCTGCTTCCTGAACAAGTTAAAGTCAGCCTTCCATTTTTCTGAACTCTCAAGACATCTCCTGTTTGCAATGGAAGCTGACTCTGGTGCCTCTGCTCTTTGGGGAGCCAGATGACCGAATTCATGTTAGGTGCCACCAAGCTGGATCTCTTACTCCTTTGTGTTTCTGTCCCATTTTCTCCTGCTTATTATTTGTTTTGAATATCACTATATCGTTATCATTGAGAATGAATAGCTACTGACTGCCCATTCTGTGGTAGGGCCAGTGTCCTAAGTAAAGTGAAGTATTACCAAATGTCATGTGTGCGTACATGCGTCTATTTTACTTCTTTTGCCCTCCCGTCTCACTTAAAGAAAACATGTACTTCCTCCCGGTCCTCCCTCCTTTTGAATCCCACATACTTTCTTCTTCGTGGGTCTCCTGACAGAACATTGTTCAGAACACACAGGGTCTGTCAGGAAAAGAGTTAAAAGCCGCTACCTCTCCAGCTAACTGTGGCCCACAGGCTGCTAATTAGCTTGATGGATCAGCACCTGGTCTGGTTACGAATGCTCGCAAGACCGTTGGCTGCTGGCAGCTGATTCGCGGCTCCCTGCGGTCTGGAGATGTATCAACCTGAACAGAGAGAGCTGGCACCCGCTTAAAGGGTAGCCGCAGCCAATTATTCATGCGCTCCTTTGAACTTGACTCAGGAAGCCAGAACCGCGCTCCCAGACACGTTGGAGGCAGCTTTTTCTTGAGCAGCGGGTTGCAGCTTCCTGGCACACTTTTCCGCTTCTGGTGCCATTACAGCCCAACGACTAATACAAGTACAGTTCCGCGGTCACCTGAGGTGCGGCTGGGCTGGGCTGAGTACCCTCGCTTCAGGGTCTACTCTTCCTTCCGCGTCTCTACTCTTTGCTCTGGAGGATGGCTTACAATCCCTTCGTTTCCACTTTCTTAATTTTGGTGGCATTTTAAAGCACACATCTCTATAGGTCATCGCAAAATTCAATAAAATATGCTCCAGGAGGCTACATGACTAGGAAGCAGTCTGTGTTGAATGCAGGTTTGTGCCATTATTTAGCTATCTCCATAGATACCAGCCAAGTTTCTTAGCCTCTTGGAGCTTCCTAAAGCTTATCAATACGTGAAAGAGACTAAGTCCTACATCACAGGGTCCTCGAAACAGTGGCACCACACTGCGTTTCGTTTCTTTTCATTGGCATACACTATACTGCCCATACTGGTCAGCACCAACATTTCAGCGTCTGCTGTGTTTTGAGCCTGGTGGAGGGGCTTGTAAAGGAATAAAAACCCCTGTCAAGGACCTCCCCAGTACCCTGAGAAGAAGTGGTCCGGGGGTGAGATTCTGACTCAGCGTTAGCTCCGCGCGCATCCTCCAGCTCCTGCCCTCTGTTCCCATTTAATGCCAACATGGATGTGAATCTCGGCCTCCTTCCCCCTGTGGTAACCTGATCGCACACCAGAGCAGCAGTCAGATTCCTCGTCTTGACTGAAGGTTTCCTGAGGGTGGCCGGCTGGAGAGGGTCAACGTAAACTCCATGCGAGCGGCTCACGGAAAGCTCCATCCCTAACTTCCCTTCACCAAAGACTACATTGCCATTACTATCTTTCCCCCGTCCCCCCCCCCACCCCCATGAAGACCTTGCCCTCACCGACGCCCCCTTCCTCTTGGAACAATGCAAACATTGCGTCAGATGTGCACAAGTTGAGCAGTCCTCTGGGTCACCATGAGATGTCACCCCACCTCCCGTCGGTGTTTGGAGTATTTCTCCAAACAAAGACAGTGCTGGAACAGCACGGGCGGGCAGAGCTCTCGATGCACCACACACCCTCACATCTCATCCGCACACTGTCTCTAGGAGCATGCATTACTCGGCCAGTTTTATAGATGAGGAAACAGAAACGCCGGGCCGCTAGGGAGCCACCTCTGTGAACAAGCCCTGCCTCGAATATTTGCCGTAAGGCTCACTGGACGACGGACTGTCGAGCTGTTCCTAGTACGAATCTCGTAGACGGCAATGGCAGCTTCCTCTGGGAATGATAACGGCAGAAACAAACCTAGCCCCACCATCATCCCCGTCCCCGTCTGTTTCACGCAGACAACGTGATGAATGTCAACTGTCGTGCTTGCTATATAGTTCGCAAAGTCCAGCGAAAGCACAGGCGGGGGCAAGAGAGCCAGTCTCCCTTCCCCACACCCTGGTCTCTCTGACCTGCAGTAGACAAATGGTGCCTCTCGGGGATGCTGACGTATAGACTGGGTGAGAGATCTGTACTGAGTTGCCTAGGGAGAAAACCCAAGAAGCCACGGGGTGAGGATCCCTCCATGTAAAGCTCCTTTGTGTACCAGCAGTGGGGGGGAAAAAGAAGGAAAAGGACTGAATGCAGGCCAACTCCTGTTAATGCCAAATAATGCTACCCAAACAAGGAGTAGCAGCGGTTGTGGGACAAGCTAGAGAGAAGAGGCTGTGTGAGGATAGAGAACCGGGAACTGGAACTTCATCCCAGGACCACAGGGGCATTGCCACTTGAGACTCCAAGCGCCAGCAGGTGGCCCCATGTCCCAGCAGGTTTCACGTACAAAAGGCAAATTCAAAGTCGAAATGTCCAGAATAAATGGGCCGTAGCTTCAGAGCCTTCATCTAAACATCAGGCCCTGTGTCAGGCAGAGTTCTCTAGAGGAACAGAATGGATTGGATGTGTATATAATATAAAAATGGTCTTTATTGGCTTGCATGATAGGGTCAGAGGAAGCCAACAACAGCTGCCTGTTCCCTGAAAAGACAGAACCCATTGGGAACACTTCAGCAGTTCCAAGTCAGTGCTGAGAGCCTGGAAGTTCCCTAAAGAAAATGCTAGCGTCGAGTCCACATAGGAAGGCCAAAGAAGCCTGGGTCTAATGGCAGTGGAGGATGGCATCTGCAGTGATGGACAACTCGGGGAGAAGAAAGGAAGGCAGCAAGTCCACACTGACTTTTCCTCAGACCTCTTTGAGAGCAGGCCTCCCTGCCATCCCAGTTAATCTCTGGAACCACCCTCCCAGAAGTGCCCAGAGGCGTGTCTCCTGGGTAATTCTCTATGCTATCATGCTGACAAGCAAAACCAGCCATGATAGGCCTTCGGAGATAATCCTGGAACATGGCCAGAAAGCCAACCTTATCAACAATAGATCCTCAAATCCGAGGTTGGTCTAAGAGACAGAGTTGGTGGTGTAAGGGGTCTGGGAAATGGCTCAGTGGATAACAGTGCTTGCTGCTGTAAAGCATGGAGCCCAGAGTTCAAATCCCTGGGACCCACATTAAAAAAAAAATCATGCATCACTGTGCATGCCTGTAGTCCCAGCATTGGGGGGTTGGAGACAGATGGATCCCAGGATCTTGAAGGCCAGCCATTGGAACAGAAGCTTCCAGTTCAAGGAGAGACCTTGTGTCAAAAACTAAAGTGGGGAATAATAGAGGATTCCTGATATCTTCCTCTGGCCTCTGCATGCAAACACATAGGCATGTGCACTTGCATACACGTCTATACATATGCCACACACATACACATAGGCATGTGTACCTGCATACACATCCATCTGTCCATATGCTACACACAAACACATAGGCATGTGCACCTACATACACGTCTGTACATATACCACACACATACACGTAGGCATGTGCACCTGCATACATGTCTGTACATGTGCCACACACATATATATAGAAAAAAAGTGAACAAATTTGGAGACCTAATATACCACATAATAACTTGTTAATAATAATATATACAGGCATAATAACTCATTAATAATGTATCATGTACTTGAAATTCACTAAGGGTCTTAAAGATTCTCAATGTATACAGAGGAAGAAGGCAAGGAAAGAAAACCTATACAGGATGATGGATTTGTTTGTTTGCGGGAGTCATTTCATACACACATTCATAATTACACACCTTGACAAGTTTTCATTTGCCAATTATATTTCAGTAAAGGGGGAGGGTAAAACAAATTCTTAAAATAACCAATATGCAAAGGCTTCCAAATCTCTGACTGCTGTGTAAACGCAAAGTTCTATTGGTATAACCGTTGTTACATAATCACATTGAGCCCTCGCACGGTTATAGGGCTTTTACTTAGCGGCCCCAGATTTATGAGCGCAAAGGACAGTGCCAACACTTCCAGCGCTCTGCCAGGGAGGGGATTGTTCTCAGTTCAGTGCACTGACAGCGCTCAGGCATGACAGGGTGAAGCCGGTCTGAAGGGAGCACCCTGCCCTTCAAATGCATCTCCCATGGAATGCACACAGAGGAGGCGCTGACTTCTCAGACCAGAACTGTCTCTTCTTTCCCTGGGGGGGGGGGCTCCCGGCCCACCCCAGTTAGAAAAGGTTTTTATCATACATATGCCAAAAGGCTAAGGCAGGAGACATCCTGACCACTGCTCAGAAGAAGCCTGCAGCCCCTTTCCCCTGACACGTAGGGTTGAGGGCACACATTTCCTTAGAGCAGCGGGATTTTCATAAAGGTAAGTGTGTTCATGGATCCAGAAGAAAGCCGTTATTAAACATCTTCTGGTGCTCTATCATAATTGGAGAACGCAGCTGAAAGATGGAAGAGGCAAATTAGGACGCGCTCGCCCTCCATACCCACTAGGAACCATTTAGAGGGAAGTAGTAATTTACCAAATGATAGCCTAATGGCCTGAAAGAGTTAATGGGCTTCCCTCATTACTTCAACCCAGAGAGTCCTCATTGTCCTAAAGAGCCCCAGAGACTCGTGTGTGTGTGTGTGTGTGTGTGTGTGTGTGTGTGTACCTAAGAGATTAAATAGATTCTACCCCGAATGGTTCAGTAGGAAGGGGCTGGGGTACCTTAAGGATCATCCCCTCTACTTCATGTATGTAGATCCGTGATTTACTTTTTCTCTGGAGTCTCTATGCTGTGAGACAATAAGGGAGTAATACCAGCCATCACCAAGCATCGGGCTGGGGCATGGTTCAAGAGAAGGGATGTTTTACAGCCAAGCTAATACTGTCCGTGTGGGCAAGACCAGCTTTTAACACTTTGCCCCAGGCAGGAGTTATGGGAAAACACATGACACTGGGAACTGGTGCATATTCATTCGTTCTCTCTCTCTCTCTCTCTCTCTCTCTCTCTCTCTCTCTCTCTCTCTCTCTCTCTCTCTCTCTCTCTCTCTCTCTCTCTCTGGTTGTGCTTACCTAGTGTGACCTTGAGCCAGTGACATCAATAGGGCACAATTTCCTAGCCTATATAATAGCAATATTAAGACTCCAACTTCACAGATTATTTCAAAGATGGGATGCACACTTGTATGTTGTGAATAAGGGAAAAAGCATCTCCTACAGTAGCTCCTCTCTCGTGGTTTCGGTTACCTTCAGTCAGCTGCATTCCAGATATATTAAGTGGAAGACTCCATAAATAAGCAATCAGTGAGTTTTAAATAACTTTTCATTGCAGTGTACTTTACTGTTATTGTTTTCCACCTCTTGCTGTGCTCAATTAATAAATTCACGTATGTAGACGAGCAAACAGTTCGTATGGGGCTGGTATTAGCTTTGATTCCAGGCATCCACTGGGGTTCAGAACGTACTCCCCAGTAGACAAGGAGGATCTGCCATTACCACTGACTGTTCTGGGGAAATAATTAGTATACTGCTTGGTCTTAGAAAGACTGCCTATGGCCGGGCGGTGGTGGCGCACGCCTTTAATCCCAGCACTCGGGAGGCAGAGGCAGGCGGATCTCTGTGAGTACGAGACCAGCCTGGTCTACAAGAGCTAGTTCCAGGACAGGCTCCAAAGCCACAGAGAAACCCTGTCTCGAAAAACCAAAAAAAAAAAAAAAAAAAAAAAAAAAACAACTGCCTATGTTCTCAGGTCCCCCACAACTTCTTCATCAGGAGAGAGGCCGTAGTAAAATCATGGCAAGGTTCTGCAGAATTACTGGAGCAAGGCATCTGAAGGGCCTGATACACATTAGGTACACAAGAGGTGTGTTCCTTCCCAGCGTACCTCCTTCCCACACTGGGAAACATCTTCAGCCAGTATACACTTCCCTTTGCGTCCTGGAGCTGAGGCTTGGGAGAATGGAGCTGCCTTCTCAGGCTGAGTTTTCTGCTCTTTCCTCTGCTTCCTGGGGTACAAGAAGGAGGTAAAGGCATGAAGACAGCTGTGGGGCTGACCATTAACCTGAGGTGTTATCCTGACACGGCCTGGGATTGAAAGATTCTGCAAAAATGGCCCTTTTCAAGCATTTCTTCTGCTGTGCATCCGATTTTGTTCTTGATGGCTTCCTCATATCAAATGAGATTCAGTACAATTCTTAATGGCGTATAGAGAGCTATCAAGTGACCTTGGAATTACTGACCCTCACTTTCAACTTAGCAGACTTCTTGGGGTAACCAGAACATTCATCTTTACCTGCTCACTTTGCTTCTCACCATTTCTACTCCATACGGCTCAATTTCTAGGGTTCATCTGAATACATCCCTTCCCCCTCTGGCCTGTACCCACCATCCAGTAATACACTGCTCTATCTACACGAGTCCATCCTCCCCTTATAAAGAGATAGGAAAAAGTCATAGTCCTTGCTTCAGCCCCTGATATTCCCCCAAAAGCTCACCGCGGAGTGGATCTATGATCCACCGGCATACCGGAGGGCTCCCCCACTCATCCACAGTGGTTCATTCAGGGAGGGTGAGAACAGGGATTCTTCAGGAACTACTAAGAGGAGGACTCTTTGCACGGCATTTTCTGCACTGGTGAGCCGGCATTGCCAGGTGTCGTTGACGGCCATGTTGTGGAGAGATCTGCCCAGTAGTAGAACTGGTAAGCTGGCCCAGAGCTGAATAACAGTTCCTGTGGTGGCTTCCAAATTAGCATTTGTGTCTTCAGGTGACTTTTGAAAATTAAATGAAGTAATTGTGCGCTTATTATTATAGCACAGGACATGCCCTCTGGTGTATATGTAGCAAGTGGTAACTTTAGTAAGGAAACATTCATTCAGTACACAAATTTGTTGTGTTGAAAGCCAGAAAAAGAAAAAAAAACATACTAGCTTTCTCCAACTGGTAATGAGCTCTCTGTTGCTGGAAGAATCCAAGCTTTGGCTGTGTACCTTGTTAAAAATTGAAGAGAAGACTCCCTGGCAACCAGAGAAGATTGTCATACTTGTATTTAAGTTTCCTTCCAACTCAGGCAGGACACTTCCCGTGCCAGAAACCTTACTTAAAATGACTCAAGCAAGATGAGAAAGTTTTGAGTTCAGATAAGGGGTAATGTCTGGATGTTCTCGGCATTGCCGCACCCTGAGCCCCAAAAGCTCCTACTAGAATCCCTTAGTCTCTCGATCCACTTGGGGTGAAGGTGGGACTCACCCACAGATGCCAACTGGACGCCTCCATCGATCACTCGCTGTGCTGTATTTTGAGTGTTTCTCACTGAATCTGAAGCTCATGGGTTCAGCTAGACTGGCTGGCCAGCAGCCCCCAAGGACTGTCAAGCTCCCCAGTATGGGGACTGCAGGCACATGTTGTCACACCTGGCTTTTACGTTGGTTTTAGACATCTGAATTCAAGCCCTCATGCTTGCTTGGGCAAGCACTTTTGTTGGTTGGTTTGTTTTTAACTCTTTATGCATTGTTCTTGGCTCTTTGGGGGACCCACCACCCAGCTCCCAAATAAATACACACACAAAGCCTTATTCTTTCTTATAAATGCCTGGTCCTACCTTCGCTTCTTTTCTAGCCAGATTTTTAAAAATTTATTTTTCAGACACTCTTTTCTCCTTTTACGTGCCAGTCCAAGTTTCCTCTCCCTCCCTTCCTCCCGTTCTCTTCACCTTCCACCCACCCCACCCTCCATCCACTCCTCAGAGAGGGTAAGGCTTCCCATGGGGGGAGTCAACCAAGTTTAGCTTATCGCTTTGGGACAGGACCAAGTCCCTCCCCCTTATATCTAGGCTGAGCAAGGTATCTATCCAAAGGGAATGGGTTCCAAAAAGTAAGTTCAAGCATTAGGGATAAATCCTGGTCCCACTGCTATCCCACAAATGGCCAAGCCACACAACTGTCACCCATATTCAGAGGTCTAGTTTTGTCCTATGCAGGTCCCCCGCTGTCAGTCCAGAGTCAGTGAGCACCCACTAGCTTAAGTCAGCTGTTTCTCTGGATATCCCAATCATGGTCTTGACCCCTTTGCTCATATTATTGCTCCTCCTTCCCCTTATCCCCCCACCATGCTCCCAATTTTCTCTGGGGTTCTTGTCTATTTCCTCTTCCCATGGGGAATGTAACACATCTTCAAATAATATTCCACAACATACTTTTCTGATCAAACTATCTCTCCAGGTCCTCACCCCCTTCTCCTTTTTTTGTGTGTGTATATTTGTGATGGATTAGTTTCTAAGACTGAATCTCAGGCCTGGAATTTGGGATTCTCCTTCCTCATTTTCCATAGTTCTGGAATCATGGCCTTGCACCACCACACCTAGCCTCTCACTTGGTGTCTTTGTTTCTTCCTGATTCTGCACCAGCTTCACCCAAAGGTAGACGCTCCAACATTGTCCTCAACAATATCCTAGCAATGCCATGTCCATCAACTTAGTAAACCCAGTGGAAGGAGGGCTCCTCTTTCTCAATGGGACCAGAAGGAGTCCCTGTCCTGTCCTTCTCCAAATGAACCGCTGTGCAAAAATGACGGAACCCTCACCTGGCGATGGATCAGAGATCCACTCCGGGCATCGGATCTATTTGCTATTTATGTTTGTTGTGTAACTCTTCTTTCCTTTGTTCCTCTAACATATTTTAATATATTTAATATACACTGCTAGATAATTACGATATTATATACAATCACCAAAAATCTTTAAAAGCTGCTTTATCCCTCTACCAAATCCCAGTGAGGAAAGAAACCCGAGATTTTGTTACTTGTCTTCAGTGCAGAGACTTTCCAGGGTGCTTGCACACCTTCTCACTTGCTCAGCTGATAAGCTGGGAGAAGGTGCTGGGGGTGAGCTTGGCTGTTTAGTTCTGGGGATAAGGTAGAGGGGCTTCACAATTCTGAAGGCTTATGATTGAATACGAGGATGAATTCATTCTCTGGATGGGTAATTTGTGCTGTCGGCGTGGTGTTGGAGTGTCACAGGGGTATGCTCATTTCAGCCTTAAGCAACACCCTTAAAGACCAATCGCCGTTATTTTATAGATGCAGAAGCTGAGGGTGCATTAAGGGTAAGCAATTGCTCACAGAGAGACAGTCAAGCTGCCCAGGAACACAGAGCCAAGGCTGCAGGGCCTTCTCGTATCATGTTCCATCCTCGGGAATTCCCAGTATGGGTCTCTGCTAAGTGCATGCGTTTTCCTAACAAGAAGTGGACCTTGTGGTCTGACCCATTTAACAAGGAACATCCTGGGGAGATCGGGGTGTACGGTGGTCACTTAGCTGCATCCGGAAGTAGCTGCATCTGTTGCCTACGGCTGCCTTGTCTGTTGAAGTGTTTAAAAGGTGAGGTGCTTACCACCTGTGTCTCACAGCTGAAACTAAGTCCCAGGGGTTGGTGGTAAGCAATGGCTGCCAGCAGAGGGCTTAGCTATGGCTCAGTGAAGCTGCTTGTGGCTCTGGCCATGGATGTAGTTAACAAAAAAAAAAAGTCCCTAGGTCTTAATTCAGGAGACTGGGGCAGAACATTTCCAGCAGATGGGCCTCGGTGTCTGCATCCATTCCCCCTGGATTCCAAGCCTGCTTGCCTTCAGGAAAAAGTGTTCGGTCTCTTCTGCTCAGGCTGGCTCATCTCAGCCTGGCAGTCAGATCTGTAACTACACTACAGTTAATAGGCAGGTCTGTACATCGTCTTCAAATTGCCGTCTAAACAAAGGGATTTCCCTTTTATTATTATCACAATGGAAGCATAATAGGGCAATAAAAATAACAAAAAATCTATTGAGAGCAGGAGTCAGGCTATGCCTTTATCTGTCTCGTTACTCCTAAACAAACCTCACACTCAAGAAAGCAGAGCTGCTTCTGCGGTGGGCACACACCACTAAGGACCACATAGGGTTGTTTAGTACCAAAGCCTTTCTTTTCTTTCCCAATGCCAGACTCTCCTGAACACCTCATTCCCCCTGCACCCTCAATGCAGTTTCTCCCCGCCCCCTTTTCTCTTTGTGTCTCCTTCATGTCCTCTTATCTCTACCCTGTGCCCTCTATCAAAACATATCTCTCTTTTTTTTTCTTTTAAAATCCCAAGCCCTGCTTCCTATATTCTGGGAGGTAAAACTCCACAGTGCAGAAATTCTAAATCCATATTGATTGTACGCTTATCTCTGCAGTGGTATAGTTCTGGAAATCTGTCTGCTGAAAATGTATCCACAGTGTTGAAAAGATTTGTGGGTGGGATTTCCCACCACTTTTCTCGTCTGCTGGGGTGGTTCTCCCGCAACAAAAGATGGACAGCGTGGGTCGCTGTCCAGAGTTCTAACCTCAGACATTTGTTCCTGACCTTATTCTACAGATAACTGTGGTTGATGATAATCCACTCTCAGGCCCTCCAGCTACCAGGACTCAGGTGACAGTAGATTTGTATCTCTCCTCTGAGCCCCAGGTTTATGTTGTCTGATTTCTCCTTGTTTCTAGTCGGACAGCAACTAGAATTCATCATGTCCTAAGATTTCTTTCACTTGCTCAGTAAATTTCTTTTTTGTTGTTTGTTTTGTTTATTTTTCGGGACAGGGTTCCTCTGTAGCTTTGGAGCCTGTCCTGGAACTAGCTCTTGTTGACTAGGCTGGCCTCGATCTCACAGAGATCTGCCTGCCTCTGCCTCCCAAATGCTGGGATTAAAGGCGCACGCCACCACTGCCCGGCTCAGTAAATTTCTTAATGCCCATTTATCAAAAGAGCTGTACATACATACAAGGCCACGTAAGCAAGGCACCATACACCACACCTTCTTATAATTATATTTATATTGAAATCATAATTTAATATGATTATTGCAATGTTAATGGAAAAAAAAACCTTACTAGGTCAGCAAAAAGGTACTTCCCTGGCCAATTCAGAGTAAAAGAAATAAAACATTATTCCTAAGGAAGGTTACATGTTAACTGAAATCCATAAACTGTAATAACCCAAAGAAAGTGTTCCACAAGACTAGAGCCCTTCTGTAATTTAACTTCTCATCACTGAACAGCCACCTCATCATTTGGATCATAGGCATGAATAAACCAGTAAAAGTATTTTTAATCACTATCTTTGAAAAAAATCATTAATTAGGTATTAAGAATCCTGGGACAGCACTCTGTACTTTATGCACAGAAAAGCACAGGCGTGCACACACGCCTGTTAAAAATCACACACTTGTAAAACTGACACTTTGGCTTTGGGCTTTGCTAAGGTTGAGCAGAGAAGGTTTCTTGTGGCTTTCTCGCTTTTTAGTAGCATTTCCAAGACCACCTCTCTGATGTTTGTTTGTTTATCTGATGCATTCCCAGGCTTGTTTTGCAAACTTTACATGAAAATTCTGAAGGACAGATGCCGTTCTGAATATATACATTTGTATCCTGCATGTTTTCCAGTAGTATTCTGAAATTCTTAATGAAGTTCCCTTCTTTAAGATTGCTCAAAACAAATGACAAAAAAAATTCAAGACACAAAAATGTAGAATACAAGGATAAGCTAGCATTGAGATAAGAAATATTTTACTGCAATACTTACAGGTGGGCATGTCTTTCGACAAGACCTCAAAGTCATTCTCCTAGGCACGTAATCTTAGTTGGTTGAAGATTAAGTCATGCCTGAGTCTGTGTTAGTTCTCAGAATTCCATACTTGATTCCTGGAAGCCAATCCCCTTGTATTCAGGTGGTGTTGGGAGAGGAGAAGCTGCCTTTGTGTTTATTATCTTCCTCCCTCAGGAAGCTCGCCCTCTACTTTGCAAAACTCCCCCGACGTAGTTCCAGATGGGATCTCAACACTACCAGCACGTTTTCCATGTCCTGGATATTTTACTAAAACGTTAAATCCATTTCTGATTGGGGTAACTGTCATTCGCACGAATAGATAATTGCCCCTATTCTATTCAAAGTTTTTTTTTTTCTCATGGTTTATTTTTTTTATATTTAAAAATTTCCATCTCCTTCCCTCCTCCTCCCCCCTCCCTCCCCTCCTTCTCCCCTTAAGGTTTAGCTACTTTTATGTACGATGGTGCCTTGCCAGCTTGCACATCTGTGCACCACCTGCATACCGTGCCCACAGAGGCCAGAAAAGGACATGAGACCCCCTGGAACTGGAGTTACAGGTGGTTTTGAGCTCCTCTGTGGATGCTGAGAATCAAGCCTAGGTCCTCAACAGGAGCAACTAGGGCTCTTAACCCTTGAACCATCTCTCCAGATCCTCAGAACTCCTTTTGTAAACTCAAGCAGCAATCTCAGTACTGTAAGAGGTGTTTAGTATTTTTTTTTTTAATTTTTAATTTAGCTAACTTTTCCAGGTATATTACAAACCCTATTGTGACTGTTTTATCATGCATGGTGTCTCAGTCAGGGTTCAATCAGAGGAGCTATCCAGTAGGATACATGTTCTAAGAGATGTATTGGAAAAGATCAGCTTATGTGAGGGGGGTGGTCTCCCCAGGTAAGTCTGAAGTCTGTTTGGATGTGTGGGCTGAACTCTTGGGAGCAGGTTCCAACCACTACATTCTACTTCATGGAATCCTCAGCTCTGCTTTTTAGAGTTCTGACTGAACCAGATCATTTAAGCCAATCTCCTTGAGGTCAGTGGACTTTAGTTACATCTACAAAACACCTCAGCAATGCCTATGTTCGTGTCTGGATGCCTGGGAACGTTCACCCAGCCAAGTTACTGCACCAAAAAGACCATTACACATAATTACCTCCCTTACCTTCCGACCACCACTCTCAGGGGTGGCTCCCATTATGGTCACATTCATCTTACAAATTGCAATGGCGAGGCTCGGAAGCGTTAGGTAGAGTGTATAAGATCACAGATCTTTTAGGTGGTGTACCCATGACTTGAATCCACAGATAGAATCCCACATTTAGGAGCCAAACCATGCAGTATGCTACCACCAAACAGGTAAGGTATTAGACACTGTTCATCTAAACGTTTACCAAGGCACCTCATCTCAATCTTTGACACGCGTCTCGGAAAAGTTGTCACCATGTTTAGGATCATCAGTCAATCCTCTGGTTACTTTTTTATGCAAAGGAAGAATTTAGGAAGCTAGCATCTCTAATTTAGTCTGTCCCACAGAAGATGATTGTCCTTAAATTATCAGTTAATGTTGAGAAGGTTGCATTCCTGACTGAAACAAGTGCTCTCCTTTTCTCTGGAGCTAAGTGTTTGTATCATGAAGAGTTGGGATTTTTTTTCTTTCTAAATTGTATCATTTTGCAAGAAAAACTATTATTTAAAATGACTAGAGTATTTTTATTTTAAGATTTATTTTTATATGTGTACTTTATTTTTTATTGCTTTTATTGAGCTATATATTTTTCTACACTCCCCTCCCTTCCTTCCCTTTCTTCTTCTGCCTTCTCCTGTAATTCCCGCTTCCAGATTACTCAGGAGATCGTATCTTTTTCTACATCCCATGTACATTAGATTCATGTATGTCTTTCTTAGGATCCTCTTTGTTGTCTAGGTTCTCTGGTGTTGTGGACTGTAGGCTGGTTTTTCTTTATGTCTAAAAGCCACTTATGAGTGAATACATATTATATTTGTCTTTCTGGGTCTGGGTTATCTCACTCAATATGATATTTTCTAGATCCATCCATTTGCCTGCAAATTTCAAGATATGACTAGAGTATTTTAAAGATAAGAAACATGAGACTTTATAGTCTCCAAATTTAAAATGAGAACTTGAATGACTTTTTAGCAGAAGAAACAAAAATTACAAGAGAAAAGGAAAAGAATTCTGACGCTGAGTTTTCTGGAGGGCCACAATACTGTGACAAGTGTCTGGACAAGTAGCAAGGATCTGTCACTTTGTCCTGCCTCCAATAAGGATGGCCCTTAGTCAAATGACTTAGCCCCTTTAGGGATCAAGTTCCTTGTCTGTAATATAAAGGCTTTGGGAACTAGGTCTCACATCTTGAACCTTTTCTGGAATATTTGAGTTCAGAGCAAAACGTCTTTTCCTCTGTAAATTATTTGATATGTTCCCTCAAGTAGTGGGAAATTACGCTGGCATTTATATTTATATTTTGTTTGCATTTGATATGCATGAGTACTTTGTCTGAATGTGCATCTATGCCCCGCATGCCTGCCTAAGTCCAAAAGTGTGCATCAGGTCCCTTGAAAGTGGAGTTACATATAGCTGTCAGGTACCGTGTGTACCGTGTGTACCGTGTGTACCGTGTGTGTGTGTGTGTGTGTGTGTGTGTGTGTGTGTGTGCGCGTGCGTGCGCTAGGAACCAAATCTCTGTATTCTGCAAGAGCAACTCTCAGCTGCTGAGCCATCTCCAGCCCTCCCCCCACCCACCCAATACCTCCGTCTTTCAGTGTGCAGGTGCGGAGGTTCTTCCAGGGTTCCATTAGTACCGTGTTGAATTTTATTCCCAGATGTTTAGCATCAGGGTGCGAATTCTCTAGTCCAGCTGAATGGGGCTTGGTAATGCCACCATGGACAGCAACTTTCCCATCAGGCTGCCTTTCAGAGCTGTTTCCACCCGCTGGTGCAAAGGGCCGACAGGGAATTAAGTTCCCATTCGCTGTCTAGAGATGGTGCAGTCATACGATGACCTAGAGATCCCCAATGTTTCCAGAGTGCAAAGCACTCAACGCGGGAGAAAGAAATAGTTCGCATCCCGCCTAACAGCCTGCAGTTCATTCCCAGCCGAAGACATCTCTGTATCGCCCTGCATCAGGAACCTGAAAATGTTATCCACAAGAGAGCAACACTCAGGAAACAGTATTCCTCGGGTGTTTCTGTGACTGTAAAACCAAGGAGACACTTTTGCCTCCGCACACGGGGTCTCTGAGTCTAGAATGAAGTACTAAACTATACGACCCATCTTCAAAGCCATGGAAAGCTTGCTAGTCTCAAAAAGAACTACCCCAAACATGGCCCTCCTCCTCCCAAAAAAGGTCAGGTCACCCTCATTAGCATACAGACAACATCCAGTCTGATTCTTTGCCTGTGTAAGATGTAGAAACAAAAGGTTTCAGGCTGGCAATGCAGCTAAGCCATACAGGGTTTGCCTGCATGTATAGGGTCTGTCTTCATGCCTCAGTGTATGGGGTTGGGGAGGTGGTGTTTCAGGGCTTATTTCTTTCCTGATGTAGTTGAGAATGTTAATTTCATACTTCACAAGTCAGGTAGGCCCGGCTTTATGTCCTGGGCCTGCTTCTGGCTAGCGGAATAGCCCTGGGAATTGTGTGAATCCCACAAAAGCAGGTAGTGGACAGGGCAGTGGACAAAAAGTGAACAGTGTTTCTCGTTTCTGAAAGATTTTCTCATGGCGTCTCTCTTTTGAGACTTTTTCATGTGCAAAGAGAGAGTAAAGATGAAACTTAGTCACAGGGTTCTGAGGAGGAAATGGGGTAACGCACAGACCCCCCCCCAAAAAAAATATGTAGGTGCTCAATAAACTTCCTACAAGAAACGAATTGTATGTCTATTTCGGTTCCCAAGTTTCTGCAGCTGACCAGAACCTCTGTCTGCCTTAGCTTAAAGGCAATACACGTTCACAGGTAAAGTTGGGGGGGGGGGGGTGAATTGCCTTGCACACGCTCTGTTAGGGATTCATAATGTTAGCCATTCCCTTGAGCATTTCGTTTCAGCCTTTACACACACCCTGAGGTGTTTTGAGACCGTGGCTATTCTCTGTGAGAATCTGTGGCTTTGTAGGAACCAAAGTGAGCCACTTAACACTTGCAGGTTCAACGTGGAAGAACCTGAGAACGGAGACGCGCGGGTGGGCAGATGTGCTCATGGGACCGTTATGACAATGTGCGGACTAAGACAAAAATTAGTCCTATTTATTCACGTTAAAGAAAACATACTAGGATTCTCAAAATGGGACAAACGCCTTGTTTTAAGATCAGCACTTCCTTTTAAATTGGCGTAATTTTGAAAAGAAGCCTTAGCCAAAGTAAAATTTCTCCAACTGTTGGTAGTAGTGCAACTGTCAGTTTGGTGGAAACCAGGGTGGGTGGGTGGAGGTGATCATTTGAGCCTTGTCAAATCTTCACTGAGACCCTCTCGTCTACTGGGCCAATGTTATGCCTGTGAGTGCCACAGGAATCCGGAGTCGCACAGGGTGGCTCCAGTCCACACAAGTTGAGTTTTACACTGCGGGTGGCTTCTGCGGCGCAAACTCAAAGCGGCTTGGTCAATGGGAGGAAACCCTGGGGTGGCCTCGGAGTGGGGTGGGGGTGGAGGACCAGAGCCCGTCTTCGCCCCCTCGGTTCACTACCCCTCTCCCCAGGGAAGTGACAACGGTAGTAACCGTGGCTCTTGCCGCCCCGGCTGCCGCTAACCGAGCTGGTCACCTGGGCGCCGGTGGAGCTGCCGCCCCAGCGGTGTCTCTCCGAGCGCGAGGAGGGGGCGGCGGCGGAGGCGCAAGATATCCATAGTAACAGAGGATGCGAGGGGCGCGGAGCGCGGGCGAGCGGGAGCACTGAGCCTCCCCCACCCCCACCCCCACCCCCCGCGCGCGCCAGCCGGTCCAGCTAGGCACCCCGCGGCCAGGCGCCCCGCACTCGGCCCGGATGCAAAGGTAAGCCCGGGGTGGCCCCGGTGCGGACAGACACCTCCCACTGCCCCCGCCCTCCGCGGCCGCAGAACAATGGAGAGCGCATCCGGCTGCCTGGAGACGCCGCCGGGCGGTTGGGGGGGGGGGGGAGAGGTAAGGATGCGCTGCCACCCGCGCTAGCGCGCGCCGCGAAAAACCAGAGTGCGAGCGAGGGCGCGCGGCGGGGGGGGGCGGGGGCGCGCGGCGGGGCTGGCGGGGGGAGAGTGGGGGGGGGAGCGCGCCGGCCCTGGGAGCTCGCGGGGATCGGACGCCTCTCCCACCCTCGCCAGCGCGCTCCCTCCTGGCCCTCGCCGCCGCTCGCGTTCACCGTGGGGTCCGCAGCAGAAGATGCTCAGAGGCGACGGCTAGGGACGGCAGAGGCGTGAGGCGCACGTCCACGTCCTCGGGGCGGGAGCCCCGGCAGCCCTCGCGGATTCCGGACCCCGGCCAGCCCACGGCCGTCGCTGGTGCGGCGCGGCTCGGGTGAGTGGCGCGCGCGCGCGCGCGCGGCGCGGCGCGGGGTTCGGTCTCTTCCCCCCCCCCCCGTGCGTGGTCCCGGTTGGCGGAGATGCGGCTCTGAGAAGTACAGCTGCAGCCGGGGCAGGAGCCGAGGAAGTCCGGGCAGGAAAGACTCGAAGGGCTGCAGAGACGGTTTGCGGGGCGTTTGTGGCAGCCTTGGCTAGCGGTCTCTACTGTGTGGGATTTCTTTTTCGTAACCCGTTTTGGTGATTGGTGGCTTTTTTTTCGCCCATCACCACCCGGAGCTGGGTTCATTCTCCATTTCCTTTTCCTCAAGCTTGGGGTTCTGAGGAGTTTGAAGAGGTAAAGTGCCGGGTATCTTTCCTAATGGTTTGACTTTCACGAGCCTGTGTTTTCCAAAGGTCATTTGTCTTCGGTGTTGGAAAAAAAAAAATCCATGCCAAACCATGCGATTGCCAGGTGTGTTTTGAGTCTCCGGTACTGAGCAGCCGGAATAGCGGCCGGCAGGGACGGCATTGAGCTTGCTATCTCTCCGCGAGTGTGAGCATACATTGGTCAGTTAGAGAGGGAAGTGGGCATGGACCCTTCAAGCTACGCCTTGGAGAGCAGCAACAGAGCAGGGGAGACTGCAGTTTGCTGCTTTCGGGAAGGTCGGGTCAGCATTTGCATTGAAACCTGAAATGTGAAATTCTGTGCTTGTAACTTGCAGGGTATCTTAACTCCAGGCTGAAACTTGCCAAAGCCCGGCAAGGGCTTTGTTTTTATAAGGATGTTGGCACCGCTGTTTATTTATCTATTTATTTACTTTCCCCAAGAAAATCGGCCGTTTATAAACATTGAGTCCCTAAAACAAATGGTCAGCTAGCGAGAGCTTTGTATTTCCAGCGACTGGCCAAAGGGCTATCCCACTGCAGTTAATTTTTCTTTCTGAACATTGAGCTGTTAGTTTGAGGACTTAAATTTCTGCATAGGTGCACAGAACTGGAAGCGTATGAACTTTGGGGTCCTTAGCAATCTAAACGCTCGTCGGAATACAGGCAGTATGGGCACTTGCTTCTGGGAGGGCAGACTGTGGGGTATATTAGTGGTACGGCAGCATGGAAAACTGGAGTCCAGGGTAAAACGCAGCACGGAGTTAGCAAAGGACCTCTCCTAGGAGTCTCTAATTAGGGTAGGTTTTCCCGGTGAAGTTCCCAGTCTTATGGGAGAGAGAAGTGATTGGAAAAACCCCAGCGGTTCCTTCCCGAGCTTGAGCTTCTACTCAGCAGATGAGGTTGTGCGATGAGATTCCAGTAGTGTCTGGGTTATTTGAGTCCACGGTGTTGACGGTTCCCTGACAAAATAGGGCTGCAGTGACTAGTGCTGGCGTTGTGCCACCGCCAGGGCTTTCTCCTGAAGTGTTCGGTTCTGTCTGTCAGTCCCGAGTACTGCTCCAGTGTGATGCCAGTTATCTTCTTGGGCTGAGATGTGGGGGGAAGGAGTAAGACTTGCAAATGGAATTACAATTGGATGCCTGCTCACTGGTGGTCTGGGCGATGATGTCGTAGTACAGGAAGGTCATTACAGTTTAAAAGAAACAAAACCCAGTCTAACTTCACCGTGTAGGGGAAAGGAGCAGACCATCAGATCCCTGTTGGGAGTTGAACTTTGCCCTGCACCTGCCAATTGTCAAACGTAATTTTACTGCCATGATTTTCTTTGCTTAGTGTTCCTTTGTGCTTTTACTAGAAGCAATGTTTTTATCTTTCCCTGATTATAATAGTGACCATAGATTTGCTACAGACTGCTGCATTCTTCTAATGGAGACCAGAGCCAGTACTGCGATTGGCCTCTATATGCAGATAAAATTGACATTAAGACGGTTTCAAAATATAGCTACAGTATGGTACAGTATTGAATAAGACATATGGAGTAACATTCTCCCCCCCCCCAAGACTATGAGTGGACTCATTTGTCAGCAATCCAAAATAATCTCCGAGCAGTCAGTTATTAACGGTCTCCAAGTTTGCAGGTTTAGCCAAATTTGGACACATTTATCAACTTCTGGTAGCCTCTCTTGTCTATTTACTGCTGATGATATGTTTGAGGAGAAACACTGGAAAATTGCCTTCTTTAAAGTGGCACGTGCTTAAAGTCCTCTGTGTTCTAAGAGAGGGAAAAGTAGCTGACACGTGCACACTGGAAGGCATCGCCAGTACTTCCCTCTGACTGTGGATGCTCACAGGTGTCTCCCAGCCTGGTCTCGAGCCCTTCTCGTTACACCATTCATTGAGTACTTGATTTTGAGCCCTATTCATTTGGAATCGTGTTTATCCTTCCTCTTTATGAAAGGCAGACACATTCAGTGAAATATTGAATTGAAATGATGTGTTTTGGGCACTGATACAAGCCGCGGGAACACCAGGTAGGGTTTATTAATGTCCTCGTTGGGGAGCAGATGTTGGTGTCAACGTACCGAGTAGGAGGATCCATGATGCCAGCAACCGAGCAATTAGCAAAATTAAATAGGAGATCTGTTTGATTAAAATCATTGACGGTCACAAGCATAACATTTGTTTCTCGTAAGTGTTTTCTTTCCCCCACACATTGGCTTTTACAGCAGCAAATGGGCAGTGGTCTCAACCAGTGCCACTGCCAACAATCAAAGCCCCAGGTCTTTCGTAAGGCCACCAGCAACGCACAGAATACAGCCGAAGCATTGACCGCCTGGCTTTTGTCTCCTTCCACGGGCAGAGGACAGTAAAGAAGCATAAACGTTTGTTGTTAAATTTAATTGCGGTGGGCGTCAGTAAGCACACTTTGGAAAACGAATTGGTTACATGCGCATGGCTTTGAGTGCAGGGTACCTCCGCCGTACATCTTGACTCCAGTATTAATATCTGGCTTCTGAAAAATGGTTGTTTTCAAAGTGCGGTGTTGTCAATATTTAATAAATTGCTTGAGAAAGAACATTTACAGGAGTGCATTCATCCTCCCACATAGCTGTCAATAACATATTGTTCCAGAAAGCTATTTTTATGTAGATCTAATTTTCATGGAAAAATTAACCTTTTTTCTAATTCTCCTGTGAGATACAAGCCACTCCTAATCATCTGGCTTTTGCCTTTCTCCTCAAGAAATCATGAGAATTTTCCTTCTTTTTGTCTTTTTTTTTTTAGATGTCAAAATATGATTAAGCTGAGTCATGTCTTTTTCTTTTAAAAATTGTGAGAGCCTATTGGCTTGTTCAGATGAAAATCTGAAATTAGTTCTCAAAAAAAATCTTTTGTCTGGAAGATCTCTCAACTTTTATACTTCCTGGGCATAGGTTTGCTGGTAGCTTTCTCTTGTGAGAACTGGAGAGGCTGCAGACAGTAACGACACAGAATGTGAAGGAGAAGAAGCGGAAGTCCTTGTTCTCATCTCTCCAGTCACTAAAGATCTTTGTAACACTTTTAACAGAAACGTTCTTTTAATAAGTGTTAGGAACACCTCCCATTTGAGGCTGGGATTGCTGACCCCAGATAAGGAACTACAAGAACCCACTTTGGAAATCAGAAACTGCCTTGATTTTCTCCTAGATACCCGAGTGAGCCACGTTCAGGCTTCTCTGAGACTTGGGGGAAATGCTGGAATTATTGGTGTCTCCCAGCATAATTTGGCCATACTTCTAGGTGAATCTCATGCCTATTGCTCCATTAACATTGGGTGGGGTGAGGTTTAAAAACCAAGTCTTTTTATTGGCCATAGAAAATTGGGTCTTGGCCGGGCGGTGGTGGCGCACGCCTTTAATCCCAGCACTCGGGAGGCAGAGGCAGGCGGATCTCTGAGTTCGAGGCCAGCCTGGTCTACAAGAGCTAGCTCCAGGACAGGCTCTAGAAACTACAGGGAAACCCTGTCTCGAAAAACCAAACAAAAAGAAAGAAAGAAAGAAAGAAAGAAAGAAAGAAAGAAAGAAAGAAAGAAAGGAAATTGGGTCTCAGGAATATTTGAAAGCGTATTTCAGTTACAATACTTTCTTTCATAACTGTATGTTATGACGTCTTCTGTTTCGAGGAAGACTTGAGAATGACTTGCCTATAGTCATAGCTGCAATGGACGGTTTGCTTGTGCTGTTGCTTTAGAAATCAATAGCATATCATAGCTATTTTCTAGAAATATGAAATTTAATTCAGAGCTGGAGAGACGGTTAAGAGCATTGGCTGCTCTTTCAGAGAACTTGGGTTTGATTCCCGGCACCCACATGGTGGCTTACAACCATCTCCCATTCTAAGGGATTTGACTCCCTCTTCTGGCCTCCAAAGGCATGTCATGCACATGGTACACTTTCATACAAGCAGAAAAATACTCATGCACATAAAATAAAAATACTGAAATCATAAACACGTAACTATATTTAAAAATTGTTCTCTCCATCCACGTTAAACCTGTAGACGGGGAGCAGTGTTTCTCAACTGCTGGTACATTTTTGTATGTCTTAACTATTTTACTGGGTTTTTTTTTTTCTTTCTTTACGCTCTAGTAGTCCTTCCCGAATGGGAGGCCCCACTAGGCATTGTCTACCCAGTTTCTCCCAGAGGGTGGTTGGTTGGTACTTTTGATGTGAATGATGCTATTTATTTCTCCATCCTGGTAGATTAGTCATAAAAGCTCATGCCAACCCAAATTTGGGACAAAATCTCAAATTAGAAATACAGGGTCCCTCCCAAGTTTCAACATTATCTACAAACCGACTCTCCCTCCTTGTACCCACTCACAGCTACTCCAGTCAAGAGCCAGCTTGTCTGGGAAGACCGAATTTTCCAGTCAGTAGCCGGGAGAATTCTTCAGTCTTCCCCTGACCACACCTTGCTAGCTAGTTTCTCGCCTGCACATTCAGCAGCCTTAGGTCAGGTAGTTTTTAAATTGCACACCCCCTCCCCTGTCCCTGGGACTTGCCTGCCTCCTACAGGCCCAGAGGCTTTCTCTCCTCTCCTTCCCATGCAGTGACTCCAGAGGTGACTGGGACACACTGGTGGGACCCAGGGAGAGTCTGTGAGGAAAGAGTCAAAGTGAAGTTACACGCAGTTTTATAAAAATAAAAATGTTCCAAAGTCTCCTTAAGAACATCTGCAAAAGTCCTCACCGCTGTGGAAGATAAGCAATAGTTATAATTTGTTCGTGCAAGTTGCTGTGTTCCTTTGAGATGCTCTGTTCTCCTGAGGTGTGACTCATCATGCTGATTTTTTTTTTCCTAGTATTTTCTTGCCGACATGCAGAATTGGGGCCTGGTAGAGTACAGGTCTGGCAGACTTGTGGGCTTCGTTCTATGGTTACTGTTTGTTCTGGGGCTTCTTTAAAAGAATGCGCATTCTGAATTCTGAACACTTAAACTTAAAGGGTGGCTTTCTCACCACAGCCCTCCCTCCCCTTCAAGCCGAGAAGCAGCCCCTGTGTGTGCATCCAGTGGAGAGCCGGCTACTGAATGTGAGCTGTCTTCTAGACATTGTTCTTCCGGCGGGGAATATTATGCATAAGACAAGTGTCCCTGTTTTGTTTTGTTTTTTTAAAGCAAATACTTAGTGTGTGTGTGGGGGGGTGGGTGTTGATGAAAAAAAGAAGCAAATAAATAGATGGATGGAAAGGATAAATTCTGGTGATGATAAGTGCCCTGAAAGCCAAATAGTGAGATGAAGTGCCCCAGAGGGATGTAGTGGGGGAAGGGTGCCACGTTTAGAAAGCTGATCAGAGATTGGGCTGTGAGAAGCGGTCCCTTAACAGAGCCCCAAGAAGCACCCGCTTAGAGGATACCTGAGGAAGGAGGCCAAGGGGAGAGACCACAGTGAAGCCCTTGCAAGGTACAAGTGCAGCGTGGCTGGGTCAGGGTCGTCTCAGGTTGGCCTTGCAGATCACGGCAGAGTCTGGTCTTTATTGCAGAAACAGAAGCAGCAAGTTGAGAATGTAAGGCAGAGACCTTGATAGCTTTCCCTTCAAAAAGCTTGCGCTGGTGTGGTGTGAGGAACAGATCATGCCAGGGCAAGAGTGGACCCAGGGACGCCACGTGGAAGATCATGAAAGCAGTCCAGACGAGGAACAGCAGTGGGTGGGTGGTTAGGGCTGGTGGTAATAAAATGAGAAGAAGTGTGGGAAACCTCAGAATATCAAAGTTTGATTTTTTTTTTTCTGAGACAGGGATACTGTGTAGCTTTGGAGCCTGTCCTGGAACTCGCTCTGTAGACCAGGCTGACCTCAAACTCACAGAGATCCGACAGCCTCCACTTCCCGAGTGCTGGTATTAAAGACATGCGCCACTACCACCCGACAAAGTTTGAAAGAGTTTAAACACAAGAAAGTACTATGAAGAAAATTGTTCTCTGCTAATAGATGGTAGTATATTGGCATTTTAAGGAAAATCAATATCTTAGAAATATTTGGAATATGACTAAATTCAACTATTCAGGAAATTTGCATAACAAAAAAGCATTCTAAAAATTATCCTAAGGAGCTGGAGAGATGGCTTTGACAGTAAAGAATTCTTGCTACTTTCCAAAGGACCTAAATTTAGTTCCCACACGCCATGCCCCCTTCTGGCTTTTGTGAGTACTACACACACACACACACACACACACACACACACACACAATACACAACACACACACACTTACATAAAATTAATAAATAAGTAAATATTTTTAACATCCTCAAATTTTACTACCTGGAAAGAAACATCTATAGCGTTAATATCATTTCGCCATGCGTAGTTTCATATTTATGAATAAATACAAAGATCGATGTGCTTTATAGTAACAATGGGATCATGCCGCAGGTCCTGTTTTTAAATGAAAAGCATCAAAATTAGTTTCTTGTATTTAGAAAAATGGACATAGCAAAACTGATTGAACTTTATGTAAAGATTTTTACTGTAAGAGTTGTTTCCTGAAATGTTTATCCTTATGGTTAAAAATGGTGTTGAAAGGAGGTCTGAGCAGGAGTAGATTAAGAGTTTTATAAAAACGTGATACAGGTTTTGAGCCTCTTCAAGCAAATGGGGCATGTTATACAGTTTTCCAGAGTGGGAGCTCAAATGCACTGTCGTCTCTTCCAGAGACTACGAAGTGAGTAAGCTGTGGGGAAACACATGTGTGAATAGAATGTTTGCCACACAAGCCCGAGGACCTGAGTTCAAATCCCCAGCACCCGCATGAAAATCAGGACACAGCAGGCAGTGCCTGTATTGCCAGTATGAGGGGACATGGTAGAGAAAAGTCGATCCCTGGAGTTGATTGGCCAGCCAGCCCTACCCCAGTCAATAGATCCTATGTTCAGTGAGAGAACTTGCCCAGAAAAATAATATGGGGGTCAGTGGGGAAATGCACCCAACATTGACCTCTGACCTACACACATGCACACACGCACGTGCACACACACACACACACACACACACACACACCACCCCTGTAGGCTAAGGACCTCACAGGCTAAGCTTTGTTAGATTTACATTAAACAGACTTCAGGGTTGAAATTATTACATTTTTAAAATTACAAACCCCAGCTTTAAGCATATTGCATAGATTCTTTGTTTGGAATGTTTTAATATACTGCCCACCTCCCTTCCTGGCTAGCAAGCTCGTTTAAGCTAATTTATATCAGACACGTTTGTGACGGCTACTTTCTGACCTGCCGTTGTGACCACTGCGGGACAGACATGAAAAGGAGAACCGTGAGGAAACTAGCAGATATTAAAGCTGGAAATGTGGTCCAAAGGGGAGGCAGCCGGTGCAGAACCCTTTCCGGGAGGCTGGCTGGTTCTCATCCAGTACCGTGCCCTCCCCTTTTCCAACCGAGTTCTTTGGCTTATCTCATTATTGCCTCAGTCTTATTATTAGCTGTTTCTTGTACCAATTTCAAGGGAAAATCGTGACTGCTGCCTTTCCGAGGTCTGTTGTTTCCTAACAGTCGGAGGATGTCTCTCCGTAGCGTGGCCGAGGGTGATAATTTCCTGCCATGTTCTCCTCCCCTTGTCATTTGGCGGCCATTGTGCCATTTTTGCTGGATAACATTTAATCTCGGCCTACACGAGGCTACGCTTTGTTAGTGGTTGAGTTTTCTGCCTGAGATCCAGAAGGTTCTCTGAGCATAGCCGGGGTGTCTAGAGAATCAAAGTTCTGTCACAGTCGACGCTACAGCATCCTCCTTGATGCTGCTGGGGTTGTATCTTTGAACATAGGTTTTAATCCAGTCATATTGGTGCCTCCTTTGGGGACATAATTATCCTTCTCTTGTGTTTGTAGCTCTTCCTCATCGGTTGCTCCTCCGTGGCCGACTCCTTTGTCATTCTCATGGCTGTTCACGGTACTTCAGTCCTTTCTGCTGTCAGTAGCTCCGTTTTCAGAAGCGTCGACCCTATTTCTTGATGTTTTTAAGTAGCTTATTGATTCTGCAAGCATACTGTTTGCTCCTTAACTTGCATCCTTGGGTCTGTAGTGGCCCTTTTCGCCTTGTTCACATCGTCTCATTTTTCTGTTTTTAAGGTTCTGGTTTTGTATTTTGTATTTTTTGTTGTAGTTGTTGTTTTGATTGTGAAAGCATTCTTTTTTTTTTGGTTTTTTCGAGACAGGGTTTCCCTGTAGTTTCTAGAGCCTGTCCTGGAACTAGCTCTTGTAGGCCAGGCTGGCCTCGAACTCAGATATCCGCCTGCCTCTGCCTCCTGAGTGCTGGGATTAAAGGCGTACGCCACCACCGCCCAGCTGATTGAAAGCATTCTTCTGTGGAAGGAAGTTTGTGCGAGAATTTCCTTCCTGTGGCTGCGTACAGTTCTTCTAAGTGGAGTTCCTCAATGCTTCACCCTTCCGGCGTATTTTTTCCTTCCTTCCCATCCCCCTTCCTACCTCCCCATCCATGCTCTCTTTCAAATGCTCGCACATCTGCCTTGTGCTTTCTTTTTGTCTTGCTGGTACTTGGGCAGCTTGGTGGAGACATAGTGGGAGCAGCTTCTTGAATCTCTCCCTTCCCTTTTTTGGGGAACCCATTTAGTCACAATTTCTTGCCTGTCTACTTTGCTGTATAAAGAAATTGCAGCCATGGCTCAGCTTAAGCTGTAGACAGCCCTGGTTAGTTGCCCTGGGCTCCTCTTTGATTCTGTTAAATACCTCTCTTATCAGCCATAGGAGTATGGGGAGAAGATACCAGGAATATCTTTTTTTATACTTAATTGAAGGTTCCTAAGCCCAGGACTTCATTCATTTCCCGCAAAGGGAAGGGCAGCACTGAAGTCTTCGGTTTCACTGAGTATGCTTTTGCCTTTTTTCTGTCCAATGTGGTGCTTTCTGTTGCCCCTTGGTAGAGAGTAGAAATGGATAAAGATATTCACTGGGTGTGCTTTTCTCTAAATTTAGGGTTATTAGTGAGAATTGTCAGAATCTTGTTGACTCACTCCTCTAGGGAAGACGAACAGGGTTAAGAACAAAATAGCTCTGTGCTTGTCTTGCTCTAGAACCTTCTGCCTCCATCCTTCACTGCTGATTTGGGTGTCAGTTGTGTTTATGTATTTATGCTCCTTTGGGGGGATTTCTTGTCTCTCTCCCTCTCCCCTTCTCTAGCCCCCCTGCCCACCCTCCCCCTTCCTCTACTGCTTGCTGTTTTTCTTATCTTCCATAGATATTTAAAAGAGAAGGTTCTGTGGAATAGGCAGATGATGTCATGAATTTCGGAGATGGCTTGGCAGGTCTTGCTGTTGGGCTGGTCTGAAAGACGAGGGAAAGAGCAGAGTTCAGGGTGGGTCTTCGGTCTCTCACCTGAGCGACAGAAAGGATGATAAGCACACCGGGACACTGGAGGGAGGGAATCAGACCTTCTCAGTTAAGCCTTTAAGCTTGAGGACTTAGAATTAATGTGATCATGTCAAGCGGGTAGTTGGAGTCAGGAAAGTTCAGGAATGCTAGTTACACATTTACTCCAAAGCCCTGTACCCAGGGACATGCGTGAGAAGTCCACATTGTTCAAAATATCTATTTTTATGGACTTTTGGGGCTTAAGAGTAGACTATCCCTAATCCAGCAAATGCCTGAAGTCTTTTAATGTAAATGAATCGGGTTAATGGTTGGTATGAATTAGCCAATTTTCCTTCCTGCTTTAAAAATTTGAGACAATTTATCTTAAACTGTATGTACTCACCAAGCAGTCTAAAAAGGCCTTAATGGTGGTACTCACTAAAGCAAATGGAAGTAGAACCTGTATGACTGCATGAGGGTGAAGCATCCCATGAGAGGGCACCACTGGAAACCATGGAGATGCTGGACCGCTGGCTCTGCATCACACACGTCCTCCTTCAAGCTTTTGTGTGGCACACCCTTCCAAATGCCATCCTTTCAGAAGAAAGCACCTTGAGAGTAACTGCAGAACTCTTCCAGCCCTTGTCTGGAAACCCTCCCGCTTTGGTACCTTTGTTCTGGTAGATGCACATCTGTGCGGTGTTTTCTGTGATACTGTCCGTTGCTTTGGGACAGATGCGTAACTTGGATGACTGCACCATAATCTGCAAGTACTCGTTGGAGCACAAAGCATTATGCCATTTTGTTGTTGTTACTGTTGTTTTAAATGGCTGTTGTATTTTTGTGTACAGCGTGCATTCCAGCAAATGAAATTTAGACTTCTGTATGTTAACTGAGTAATTTTACTCAAATTGAAAAGCCTAAAACTTTGTGAATTGAAGTGAAAATCAGGACTGGCTTCACTGCTCTTCCCTGCTAGAACCTTCTAATTGAAGTTACTAGAACCTGTGGCTAGCTTAGAGGCTCAGAGGATGGGATTTTTCACCTGTTGGCCATTGACTGCAGTGTATTTAAGCCTCCATGGTGCTATTAAAGAAGGGCTTTTGGTACCATTGTTGGAAGGTCTGTGTGTCGGTCAGTCTCTGCGTGTGTATTCTCATCCTCCAGCCCCTTGCCCGAAGCTCGCGAACTGGAGTCTAGCGCATAGAGCACAGACCCGTGCGCGGCAGATGTGACTTTTGGCAAGCTACCTACTGGCTGTTGTTTCCTCTCCATCAGATGCCACTGTCCATACCTGTGCTTCCATGGGTTACAGATCTGGACGCCAAATGAGCTAGGTTACATAGTGTCCTTGTTTAAGAAGATGACACACATGTATAGCCATGTCTGTAGACCCTGCACGTGAGAGGTAGAAACAGAGTTCATAAGTTCAAGACCAGCCTGGGCTACATAACATGTTTCGGTTCAGCCCAATGTGCCCCATATCAAAAAGTCATAAATAAGTCAATAAAGGTGAAAGGGAAATTTTACAACCATTAAAAAAAAAAAGTTTCCTTCTTTTTAAGTAAGAAGTTGGATGCGTGGCTGTTTATCGTCAAGAAACTAATACTGGAGCTTGTTCATTGTTTCTATCTCATGAAACCCACACCCCAGCTCTAGTGACTTTTCATTCTCCTGCTTATCACTAAATCTGATTTATTTGCCATACTCAGTACAATACTTCTAATCAAGAAGCGTCAACTTGGTAGTAATATAGGAGAGACTCAGAAACCAATGGAAGGTGTGTGACAGAGTCAGTGCTTCATCTGGCTTAGTTCTTTAATTAGACTTTTTGACATCAATTCCACGCAATATTTTGTTTGTTTGTTTTTTTCGAGACAGGGTTTCTCTGTGAAACAAGCCTGGCTGTCCTAGAACTCACTCTGTAGACCAGGCGGACCTCTAACTCAAAGAGATCCACCTGCCTCTGCCTCCCAAGTTCTGGGATTAAAAGCGTGTGTCACCACCGCCCGGCTTCCATGCAATATTTTAAAGAGCATTTTCTCTGAGACAGGTCTCACTAGGTAGCCCTGTCTAACCTGAAACTTAGCATGTAGAGCAGGCTGGCTTCAAACACACAGAGATCCACCTGCCTCTGCCTTCTGCGTGCTGGGATTAAAGGCTTGCACTGCCATGCCCAGGCCTTGAAAAGCAATTTTAAGTTGTATCTGCGCGCTGTACATGAAAATAAATGAGGCATCATGCATTGTGCCCACACAGACCGAATGTCACAAGGTATTTTGGGGTCAAGTACAGTACTGCCTGCCCACAGAGCGATCTCTCCTCCTTGTAGAGCTTTTTCTCACTGGTGTATCCAAACCTGAAGTCATGGGGCTCCAATTGAGACTGCAAGACTGGCTCTGAGTGTATTTCAGATCTCAGAAGTCACGTAACTAACCCCAACTGTTCTCTTAGAGAAAATTTTATGCACAGACTTAGAATTCAGATTTTCAGAAAAAAAAAAAGAAACAGAACTTACATCAGCTATCGAGTCAGATCCCTTTTAATGTTATAATTTTAATACATTAGGCTGTTATATGCAAGATAAGGGTTTTGGATCCCTTGGAATGAGCTCATTGCAATTGCATTTTTACATATGCAAGTATCACTAGAAATCAGCTTGGTGGTTGGAGTTCCTTTGTCTATGAGACAATGAGAATAAGAAATCAGTCATGATGGTGAGTGTCTAACAGAAAACAGAACCTTGCTGCTTACAGCCAGTTCAAATCCTAAATCTGAATATTAACATTTTTCATTGCCTCCTGTTGTTTTATAACAGGAGCCGTAGATGAAGCTAACCTCTTATAATCAGCACTAGGGTATATACTTTGGCTTAATTAACACCTTCATGGGCAGTTTTATAAACATTCTACCTGGAAAAAAAGGGGGGACTTTTTTTTTTCACAGTATGGCAGTTGCTAGGTAACGAGGCAGATCTCTATAGCTTTTTCTGAACACGAAGCAGATGATCTCTCAGTGACAATTATTTATATCCAATATTAAAGCACGCCATATTGATCACGGTTCAACAGAGCACATGCATATTCACTGTGCACTTAACAGGAAAGTGTGCAGTAATTCACGCAGCTAGCTTCGCTCTCATCTTCTCTAAAAAGCAATTATTAATCTTTGCCACCAAGAACTATCATTTGCCTTGCACGGCAGCAACAGCTAGATTGTTGATTTGATCATCCTTCCAGCTGGCTGACCATAATCAAAAGCATCCCCATACCTGCACAGCAGACAGAATGGCCCCTCTTCAGGAGAGAGATGTTCTATTTGCCGTGCTGCCTATTCAAGTGTCAGGGAGTTGCTTGTTTTTTTTTTTTAAAAAAAAAAAAAAAAAAGAAAAGAAAAAAGAAAAACAAAAAAACCAAAGCACAGTATTATTTTGCATATTACTTGTCATTCCCGGTAGCATAATTGCTCAGAAACTGTGGCTGACACCTGGAAGTTGTTGGTGGTTTCGAAGACATTCTTTAAAGAATTGACAGAATGTATTGGCTCCCCCACCCCCGTTGGTACAGAGCTGAAATCATAGCAACACAGCAGTGTTACATAATCTGTGGTGCTGTCTTGTTTGAGGTCTTTTAACGAAAGTTACCATTGAAGAGAAGATCTGCCGCTTCAATGACGATCGGTGGGTTTCTATAAAAATGAGGGAAAAATCTCTGCCGTTGGCTCTGCGTTTTCTCCTTAATACTTGTTTGGATCTCGCGGAAAACTCTCTCCCATTGGTTCTGGGTTTTCTCCTTAAAAATACTGCTTTGGATCTCATGGATTCCTTGGCATGGATGTTTCATTATGGATGGAAGGAACCACGTGAAATACTTCAGATTTATTTTCTGCCCATCACATACACTGCCCACGTTTATACAGGATAGGATTTACATGCTGGATTAAGGTGCTTTCTCCTATTTTTTTTTTTTATAAAAGGTCAAAACAGTGTTTCATGCTGTTGTGTAAAAGGGTCTGTTGACCCTTGTCCTTTTAAAGCATGTCATCCATGGGCTAATTAGATGTTGTGATAGCATCCCTTTTTTTAAACGTAAGAAACTCACCATATGTGATGTTAGCATCCAAGTTAGTCTTAAAAGATTTTGCTCATGGGACAATCACATAAGAAAAAAAGGATGGAAAATATTTGTTCAGATGCTATTTTTCAGTAATGCCAGAAAGAATGTGTTCTGGGGAACCAGAAAAACAAAACAAAGCAAAACAAAACAAACAAACAAAAAAAAACACAAAAACACAAAGACAATTTCTTACCATCTGTTGGGTGAACTCAAGATAACCCTGCAATTACAAGTCAGCACACCAGAATACTAGCTTGTGGAGAAAATAGTTTAATATGGAAATTTTCATTTAAATAATACTAATTAAGTGTCTACAGTCAATAAAACCCAGCTCTTGCTGCTTGGGAAGCTGTAAATGCCGCCACCATGATTGACGACTTTAAATTTCTGCAGCCTTGAGTAGAGCAGAGGACAGGCGAGTGTCTTCTCAGATATGGACTGCAAGACCAGGGACTCCACAGAGCCGTTTAACAGCAATCTGTGTGGCTCTTTGTGTCACGTGTTTAGCGTCCCGTGTGGTGTTCAAATGCCAAACATGAAATGGAGCTCTGACTGGCCCTTCGATTTCCATGTTGTCGGAATCACGCACAAGGTTCCCTTTATTTGAGAAAATGTGCTGTTATTCAATTCACATCACCATTGGTTTTTATAGATTTTGAAAAGCGTTTGAGGTGCAGAGTCAAAGCAGGTATCCGTTTTCCATTTAAGATAATTTTCCTCTCGTCATAATTTAGAGTTTACTGCAAGTCTTTGCTCACTTTTTCTCCCCTCCTTCCCCCTCAGTAATTCAAAAGAAAACATTATTTATACAGGTTTTAGTAGGAACCTGGCCATTCTCTATGGCTGGATATCCTTGTGCATTCCTGCTAAGGGTAACCTACCTCTCTCTCTCCTTCCTCCCTCCCTCCCCCTCTCTTCCTTCTTCCCTCCTTTCCTTCCCCCTTTCCAAGGTAAGGTCTGGAAGACCACACCCACACAGGGTAGCCTGAAACCCAGGAGGCTGCCCCCCAACCCCATCACAAGCACCAATCCTGCCCCAGCCTCCAGAGTTGCTAGGGTTACAGGCATATGCTACCAGGCGTAGCAAAGGGTAATTTATATTTCTGTGTCCAACTGGGATACTGGTGGTTATCAAACACCAACTCTGGGTGACTGCTGGCTTCCTTTGTATTGGCATTTAGGTTCATGTTAGGTGTTTTGTATTTGTGTGGTGAAATACCATTAATAAAAACTCAGAGAAAGAAATCTGGACTCTGAAGACCAAAAAAGCAAAGCAGCCAGCCATTGGCTCTTACCTCAACCTCAGTCCGCAATGGTGATCCTGCCTCCAGGAATCTCAGAGTGAGGCTGTGTCTGTGAGCTATCTCCTCCCGTTTTATAATCCTCTCTAGTGCTGGGATTAAAAGTGTGCACCACTGGGATTAAAGGCATGTACCACCCAGTTTCTATGGTAACTGGTATGGCTACTGGGATTAAAGTGTGTGTTACCACTGCCCGGTCTATAAGGCTGGCCGGTGTAGCTGTTTTATTTTTCTGATCCTCAGGCAAATTTATTTATTGAAATACAGGTGAAATGCCCCTACAGAATGGGCTTTCAGCCCCCTGCGTACCGTCTGCTGTTTGCCACATTATTTTAATTGTTTTCTTTAAAAAAGAAACATTTGACTTTCCTTTTTTCTTTTCATTTTAATTTTATTTTTTAAAATCATCTTTCATTTTTTGAGATTATAATTACATCATTTTCCCCTTCTCTTTCCTCCCCCCAAACTCTTCCTTCTATGTCTTCTTGCTGTCTTTCAAATTCATGGCCTCTTCTTCCCTGCTTTTTGTTACACACACACACACACACACACACACACACTTGTATTTATTCCTCAATACATAAATACAACCTGTCCAGTCTGTATAATGTCACTTGCATGATACTTTTGGGGCTGACCATTATCATTGGATAACCAATCGGTGTATTCTTCCCAGAGGAAGACTATTTCTCCAGCTCTCTGCCTTCTTTAGCTGCCTGTAGCTCCTTGAGTAGGGTCGAGGCCTCTGGCCTCCTCTGCCCACATCCACATTAGCTCGCTCTTGTTATTCTCGTTCCCTCATGGTTATGTGGTCATGTTGGTAATGCAGCCATATTGGTAACCCCTAGTGGGTCATTTAAAATTTTTTAATAGCGGTCTCCTTTTCTCTCCTGGTCCCTGAGCCTGTCTCTGGTAAAGAAGCTAGAGAGTTCTATAAACGTAAGACGTTTGTGTCTCACTTTGAGGCACTTATAATAATAAAGGCCCCGTGGTCAAAGAAAAGAAAGCATGCTAATGAGTTTGATCCCTAGCTGTCAGGAGGTCAGTGTCTCGGGCCTGTGAAGTCCGCATTCTGCGGAGCATTGCCTCTAGTGGCTTTGTGTATAAGTAACATGGATCTTAGCCACTTTTTCATGGCAAACAAAATGGAAAGGCCAGGGCACGTCAGGATGCAGCTCTCCTTTTGTCTAGTCAGGCATCATGAAAATCTTGGCTGGAGATGAGAGGAATATTAAATAATAATTTTACGAGTAAATGACATTTCAGATTGAAAAGGAAGTGTGTGGGGGAGAGAGAAGAGGACGATTTTGAGTTTATTTGTCCAACGTTTAAAGTTTCAGTATAATTTTCTATACTATGTGATATTTTATTTGAGTGTTATTTGTATGCCATTTGTTCTTCTCGGAAGACCTGCAGGTATTATGAAGGAATCTTCAACAAAGATTTCTCAAATGCCACAAAAACAGAAGAGAATGAGGAATTGAAATTGGAGGTGGGAGGAAAAGCAAGGAGCTAGATAAAGAACAAACTGAAAGGTTATGTTCCATAAAGCGTGTCAACAGAACACTTGGTACAAGTTGCTGTGTTTCTGCAGAGAGAGGGAGGAACAATGAGGCTCCCTCAACAGCCTTTGAGATGTGCTGCTCAGCTCTGTGCCTCACTAACCAGATCTGTTTGAAAATTATGGAGAGCAGAGCCTTTCCAAGATTTGTTTTGCTCGTCTATAAGACAGTGAGAATGTCTACCTTACACTTATTGTGAGAACTAGCATCTACTAGGTAGACAGATAGCTCTCTGACACATACTAGGTGCTCAAAAAACACTAGGTAGGGTCTGAAGGTTGGCTCAGCAGGTAGCCCCGAGGACCCAATTGGTGGAAGGGAGACAGATGACTCCTACAAGTTGTCCTCTGACCTCACACATACACATGTGCATATACACAAAATTAATAGATAGATAGATATGATTGATAGATATGATAGATGGATATGATTGATAGAAGATAGTAGATGGATGGATGGATGGATGGATGGATGGATGGATGGATGGATGGATGGATGGGTGGATGGATGGATAGATGGATAGATAGAGAGATGTTAGAGAGAGAGAGATAATAGATTAGATAGATAGATAGATAGATAGATAGATAGATAGATAGATAGATGATAGATAGATAGATATGATAGATAGATATGATAGATAGATATGATAGATAGATAGATAGATAGATAGATAGATAGATAGATAGATAGATAGGTAGGTAGATAGGTAGATAGATAGATAGGTAGATAGATAGGTAGATAGACAAACAGACAGTTATTAAAGTTTTAAACACTATTATTTTAAGAGGGTCCCTAACCTATTGCAGGCTTTCTTTCTTCCCTACTTCCACATACGTCCCCCATGTTAAGACTGTATGGATCTGCAAAGTTACAGACCCAATTAGAAGTTAATATCTTAGCAAGCCTAGAGCGACTGAATGCTGCATCCCAACACCAGAGGGCGCCACTCTAGATGCCGTGCGAGGCCACGTCCCCATCCGCTAGAACTGTTTTATTACGCTTTGTATTTAAAAAGCTTTAAAATGGCCGCATCCATATTTTTGTTTTATTTTCAGTGCTTAGGTTCTAAAAGTCTTCTTGTGTGCGGGCTAGATCTTTGCCAACTTGACCCAAGCTAGAGACATCTAATAGGAGAGAACCTCAACTGAGAATCACTGTGGGCGGTGCAATCCCTAGGAAGGTGGGCCCAGCTCACTGTGGGTGTTGGAATCCCTAGGAAGGTGGGCCCAGCTCACTGTGGGCGGTGCAATCCCTAGGAAGGTGGGCCCAGCTCACTGTGGGCGGTGCAATCCCTAGGAAGGTGGGTCCAGCTCACTGAGGGTGTTGCAATCCCTAGGAAGGTGGGCCCAGCTCACTGTGGGCGGTGCAATCCCTAGGAAGGTGGGCGGTGCAATCCCTAGGAAGGTGGGCCCAGCTCACTGTGGGCGGTGCAATCCCTAGGAAGGTGGACCCAGCTCACTGTGGGCGGTGCAATCCCTAGGAAGGTAGGCCCAGCTCACTGTGGGCGGTGCAATCCCTAGGAAGGTGGGCCCAGCTCACTGTGGGCAGTGCAATCCCTAGGCCCAAGCTGTTTAAGAAAGCATACTAAGCAAGCCATGAGGAGCAAGCCAATAAGCAGCACTCCTCCATAGCCTCTGCTTTAATTTCTGCCTTCAGGTTCCAGCGTGTGTGTGTGTGTGTGTGTGTGTGTGTGTGTGTGTGTGTGTGTGTGTGTGTGTATGCACACACATACATATATCTGCATATGTATGTATATGTATGTGCGTTTTTATTGGCTTTATTGCCTGGGACAATCTGCAAGCCAACATTTCTGGAAAGGGGCATTCCAGCCAACAGTAGAGTTAGTTGAGGAATGAAGTTATTTTTTATAGTACGAATTATGCCATCATCGTGCCTCTAACCTCCTTAACTTTGTCCACCAAAAAGATTACATGAACTTGGGTTTTTTTAATATAAAAAATTTCAGAAGCATGTATGCCTGCAGTTCTTCTTCCGCTCTTCCTGTACCCCTGCCCTCCTGTCTTCCCAAATACTAATCACATGCATGCAGTATGACTGGATCCATGACACACCGAGTTGCAGAACTCATGATAAGATACCCCCTCCAGGGCCCCCTTGCTAGAATGGAAGCAGACGTGTGAACCACTGCTTATAATAGACCTCGCTGTCTGCAGAGCCCTGGGTGGCCCTTTTTGTGGATTTCAGGCAGCAAGTCTTAAGTCTCAAAAGTAGGATGAGATATCAGACTACCCAGAAAAAGGGGTTTCCATCTTTTATGAATAACATAACTCTTTATATAACAAGTCATACATCTCCATTATAGAATATAGAAAGGAAAAAAGAATCATTTGTATTTTTCTGTTGGGTAGCATATTAAGAAGCACCTTTTTTTTTTCAATATTCAGAGTGCCTGAAGCCCGCCTATAATTTCTCGTACTATGAGCTGTTTTGTTTAAATAGCAGTGAAAACTGGAGACAGGAAGGATACACATGTATGTATTTATAACTTAAGGTGTACGAAATGAATACTGCCTACACCATCAGAGTAAGTCGTACAGGCTGGAGTCATTTTGAAGAAGGGAGTAAAGAATGAGTGACAGTTTCATTCCCCTGGCAGACCGGAAGCTATGTCAAGGCAGGGAGGGTCTTCTGCACCTTAGTGCTTCCAGTGAGCCCATGTTAGAGAGCGAGGAATCAATGTGCAATGGAATAGAGAAATCGGGTTTTATTTCTCTTTATCAATACTGTAAGATAAAAACGCATGTTTGCTTTAGCCCTGGACCTAACGACCACATTACAGAATCAGCTGAAGTAGCTGTCAGCGGAGGAATAAAGAAAGTGTGGCACACACACAGAGTGCAAGTTTGTTTCACTGTAAACAATGCGGGACGCAACCAGAGACGTCATATTAAGCAAAGCAAGCCAGACACTTAGACAAGTGTCAACAGTTCTCTCCTTTGCAGGTCCCAGAATCCTTTCCAGATACACATGAAACTGTGAGGAGGGAGCGGAAACAAGACCGAGGGACCAGAGGAGAATAGTGTGAGGGAAAAGGGATAAACATGGGGGTAATTGAGCAATTCTTGAAGGATGCTTTCTTACTCATATCTGGAATCCTTTCCAAGCTGGATGGCGGCCATGCCTTACATGAGCAAACAAATCAATGGCACTTCCCCGAAACAAAACCACAGCTACAAACGCCAGTCCGTACAAAAGACTAACAGCCCTGAGCTCTGGCTGTTCATGCTTCTAGTGTAGAAGTCGTCGAAAGAAAAAGGAGAACATTCATTCAGACAACATGCACTTACCAAGCAACATTCCACCTGCCACACTGCCTGTAGTCATTGCCTTCTTTGGATTGATTCCAACGAAGCTTTACCAGTGATTCCCTCTCACTCTGGGCTTTGAGTCAACCAGATAGTGTTCGCTGTCAACCAGATAGTTGTTCGCTGTCAACCAGATAGTGTTCACTGTTAACCAGATAGTGTTCGCGGTCAACCAGATAGTGTTCGTGGTCAACCAGATAGTGTTGGCTGTCAACCAGATAGTATTGGCGGTCAACCAGATAGTGTTGGCGATCAACCAGATAGTGTTGGTGGTCAACCAGATAGTGTTGGTGGTCAACCAGTTCGTATTGGCAGTCAACCAGATAGTGTTGGCGGTCAACCAGATAGTGTTCGCAGTCAACCACATAGTGTTGGCGGTGGGTGGTGTGTTTGAAGAGATTTCCAGTCTTGTCAGAAGATTTGGATAATTAGAATCAAGATGGCACTTGATCTTCTCCTTGGGCAGAATTTGCATCAACACTGCCCTGTCTCAGAGACCTTGTCCATTGTCTCTTTAGTCATGCGAGAGAATAGTTAGACTGTGGGTCACCAGCAATTCAATGTCCTTGTGGCTTGCTTATCACTTAACTGCAGAATGTTTTTATGAGTCACTCAGCCCCTAACTGCCCCCCTTAGATTGCCTGTGTTGCTATTCTGGTTAATTACATGTCATCTAATTGCATAATTTAGCTGTATGTGCATAGTGACCTGAGGCCAAGTGCTTTTCTTTATTGTACAATTACTCTGAATAAACTCATAGTCAAAGTAGGGTTTAACTACCTGATGCAAAATGCTAGTTCTAAAAGGTTGTTTTTGCTTTCTACAGTGCTTTGGAGAATATTTAAAGGAGCTGCAAATACCACATGACTCGTACCTATACTCTAAGATCACTAAAATACTGTTTTCTGTAATTGTTCTTTCTGCTTATTTAGCTAAAAAGTTTGATGTCCTCATAGTTACTGATTCTTCTAAAGTTACCGATTTCTGCACAGTTAGGATTGTGTTAGTTCCTCCTACCAATGTCTCATTGTCAAACAAAACCAAAGGTCAGTTTGACCTTTCAGGCTTTAAGTAAGTGTTCTCTTCCATGTGAATTCAATAACTTCACATATAATTTGAATTCTTAGTCTGGTCCGGGCATGGTGCTAAGGTCACCAGGAGACAGTGTTATATAAAGCCGGTATGTGAGAAAGACTCAAGAAGGTGACAGATACCGATGTACCTATGTCCTGCCCTGTGACCAAACAGGTCATCCCGGAGTACCCTGGTGACACTGAGCAGGAGCCTCAGCTGTACAGAGGAGAGAGCTCATGAGAGGCCTCTCAGCAGAGGTAGAAAACTCAGGAACGATCAGGAGTTCACTGGGGAAACCTGAGGACAGGATGAAGGAGGGGATAATCTTGAGTGAGAAAAAGGCAGGACTGCGGGCACGGAAGCCCATTCTGTGGTACCAGTGAGAGGCACTAGTGACACTCTTAGACCTCGGCATCCCGGTAACAGGAAACCACTCTGGAGGCTATGTGGAAGTTTGGTGCCATTGTATCTGTCACTAGGAAGAGTCAATTTGGATCTGTTTGCTTTTTTCATCTTGAGCTGTTATTTATATTTAATACAAGTCCCTCCCTTCTTTTTAGTATGTCTTATAAAGTTTGACCTAAGCCATAACGCTCTCCAGTCCAGATGAACTACAGAAACAGAATTTAAGAGCCACACGCCAACAGGTTGCCTGTTGCAATCACGACAGTCCCTTGGCATGTGTACATAATGTTTTCAATGTACTGCTTTTGTAGGCCACTTCCATCTCTTGTGTGCTGATCACGAAACCAGTCTTTTATCACAAACCTGGGTTTGCCTTAAGAGTAGATGCAGTCCCCAGTGTGGTAGTAGTCTGGATCAATACGTTCAGCATATACTTGAGGGCCTATTATATGCCCCAGGCTATCGATAGAGAGATGGACCATCTCATCCCTCTCTACAGACATGTAAACAATTCCGTCCAAGGATGTTAACAGACAGAGTGTAGACGTTAAAGTAAAGAGGAGGGACCAGGAAGGCTTCCTTCAGGATGTATGGCTGCATGGAATCCTGAGAAAGAAGGAAGGAAGAGAGATGGAGGAAGTGTTCAAGCTTAAGCATCTAACGGAGCTGCTGAGAGCCGGAAGCGCTTCGTGAAGAATGGAGGAGGAGGAGGAAGCTGTAGAGAGCAGAAGGGACCCGGTTTTCTAAGACCTGCACCTGTGCCACAGGAAACACGGAGAATTTATGTGGCCAGCCCTGCGGAAAGGTGACTGTGACAGCGGAGGGGCAGATGGGAAAAGGACAAGGTGGGGAGGGTTTCCCTCTCACACTGGGATTGGACGGAGCGCCAGGAAGGAGTACCCAAGTTCGCATAGGTGTCATGGAGCCATGAAGATGGCTCTGAAGGAAAGACAGGGAGACAATACCGCTGTAGCTTAACGACTCACGAGTGTGGCGATGAGCAAGGACGAAGACTCAGAAAAAGCCATGAGGTCGGAGGGTCACTGACGGTGGAGGTTCCCAGGGGACACCTCTGTGGTTATGTGGTTCTGAACGTCATGCTGCTAACACGGTAAGGGGTGCTTGTCCCCCTGAATTTCTTATCCCAAATTCACACTCCTTTTTAAGCCCTGTGTAGTCTTTAGATTAAAAAAAAAATCATACAGTTTTTCTTTCAAATTCTGTAAGTCTGTATAAAGGAAAGTGTCCTTACTCTGTGGCAACAGAGCCACTGTGTGCACAGCTAAGGAGACAGATTAGGATGGAATCATCTCTCCCTGTCTCAGACGTTTAGACCGACTACATGGTCTGTCTGCCTTGAAGACACATCCTTCGATTATGTAATCTGAATGAAATGGAATTCACTTTTCGGTTTTCAGAGCACAGTCACTGATGAGCAACTAAGGCTATATATAAAGTTTCCATCCGAAGCTTACCTCTCGAATTTGTCGGCTACTCATAGCGAGTCTGTTTTGAAGAGCTAACATTTATAGAGGGCTCTCTGTGAGCTTTGCATCATATTAATTCTTAGTCCTGTGAGGTAGACGCTAACATTATCCCTCTTACGGCAAGGATTTGGGGCACTGAAATGGGAAGTGAATGGAGCAGGCTCACCCAGGGTTGGCCCCAAGCCACGGCTCCATCACTTCAATAAGAATGACTACAACTTCATTCCAAATTCATGAACCTATGTGTCCGGTACACATCCATCGCTCTTCAGAACCTACAAAACCAGGATCATCTATTTAAGTGCTTTTAAATTTAACTTTAAATTTAATCTTTGAAGAGAGATTTCTGAAGTAGTAACAGCAACACATCTCCACCCTGATGCCCCAAGACCTCTTCAAGTCTGCTGCGTCTGCACGGAAGAGGACCCATTTACCCAGAAATCAGTGTGGCAGAACCAGATCCAAAGCAAGACAGCATCTCCGAGGGACAGTATACCACTTATCTCCTCTGCCTTGGGGTGGTTTGTTTAAACTTAGAAAATTGTGTTGCCAAACCTATCGCTTAAAATGTGCGATGATTAGACCCAAAGATGAGTAAAACTTGCCCTTCTGATCCTAAGTGCTTCTTTGGGGCCAAGTGTGCTATGTATCATCAGCGGCAGCATGTGGTAGAAATTATCAGGACCTCCTCCAATTTGAGTCCCTAGGAAACTGCTTCTCCTGGGTCCTTTTTAGTCACTCATTTCGTTTCCGTTGCCTAGGGCGTATACTTTTGTGATTTTTTCTTTCCAAGTGTATCTATTCTCCTGGCTAAACAGTTAGGTCTCATTTTTCTCCAAGTGTGGGTATTTTTCAAGTTTGCTACTCCCTGCCTGATGTATCTCCAAGCTTCCTGTCCGCCACTCTGACTCTTCCTTCACAGACCATAAAGAAGAGAATGTTCCGTCCACCCAAACAGTGGGACCTCTAGCATCACCTCTGTGGGACGTGCCTCCCAGGGAAACGGGCAGTGCCCTGTTGTTTCCCTTCATTTATTATCTCCGCAGTCCGCTGTTTTGTGAAGGAAATTGTGCGCGACGTTCTCCCAAACACTCTAATAAAATTCAAATACATCACATCTGCTCCCCTCCCTTAAAACAGCCGTCTTGTAATTCCATCCGAAAAGCAATCAAATTTGGTGGGCTTTTTTTTTTCCTTCATAGAGCTCAGCTTTTTATTACTTTGGGGTTTATTACCTCTAGATGTTAGCACATATTTTTTATTACTCTCAATATTGCAAACTCGCCAAATTGTGATTGCCAGGGTCACTTTCATTGTTTGAACACCGAGGCTCTCCTCTTTCTCCTTGTTTTGTGGTGACTAAATATTTGGGTTCCTCCTGACTGTGTGTCTTACATTAGCCAGACTCATTTTTTTTTTCTCGAGGACAAGCGTGGAAAGCCAGGATGGTACAATATGAGAAGGGGACACTGTACCCCTCTGCCTGTCACCTCACATCGTCTCACAATGAGCTGTGCGGTGCTGCTACGTTCCAGTGTTCTGTGGCCTCTGGGGTCTTCCCTCCTTCCACAAACTGTTAATCCTGAAGAGGAGAGGAGAAATACCACGGGCCCAAATCATCGTGGCCAAATTAATTAAAACAAGCAATTTTATGCGTGTACACAGCTGCCTCCCCACATAAGGTGGAGTTTAAGAGGCCAGCATTGGCTATGAGGAAGACAAGGCTTTTATAGCTTAGGGGTAAGGGGGTTCCTAATGGGGGATTTGATGGGCAAAATAAGTGGGGTTCCAGGAACAGAGCATCATACCAAGTTAGTCCTAAGGACCTCTGGAAACAAAGACACGGTTGCAAGGTGGGCATAACAAGGTAGTGATGACAAGGTGGTCATATGACATTTTGAAACAAAGGCAGGGTTGCTATTTCCTGGAACAGGCAGTACGGAACCTTTTGTCGCTAAAGTTCCGGGTGAGGCGTAGCCCAATCCCCAAGAAGCAGAGATTTAGTCGTAAGCAGGAATGAATCTAGTTTGTCTTTATTGTAAAAAGGTTTTCAAACCTACCTAAGATGGAGGCAGGCTGGTCCTTCAAACCCACTAGCACTGGATCCTGGGCTTTGGTTGCCCTCTAGAAGTCATCACTAGCTGCCCGCTCCCCATTTTTCCCATGCCTCCATTTATTGATGAGGAGTTCCGTTTGCGTCTGAGACTATGTATTTTTTTTCAACAGTGTGTGAGGTATTCTTTGAGTCTCTGGTTCTTGAGCTTCGTGATGAGGGTGTTGCTTTTAAGAGGGACTCTGGCAGCTTCCCGCGATTCCTTTTCCCAAGTGAGCGTTTGTCTAACCAAGTCTGTGCCTCCACTTGGGAAGCCCTCGGCTTCCACATGCTCTACTTTTGCAGCCTCGCTTCCTTTCTTCCCTGATAATGCGCTCATAAACAAACATCCGTTCCTTCCCACAGATCTTAGGCTGTTTTCTAGTTTTCGTGTTGCTTGCAGGGTCTCTTACTCAGCAACGATGACTGTTGTCGACTAGATAGGTCCTAAGTGTCAAATTCTGGGCCACAGTTAGGAGTCGCACCTTTCCTAGCATCCATGGGCTTTTGTGAAGACATCCGCAGTGGAAACATGTCTAGTGTGGTGTGGATGTGTATGTGACAGAGCAGATTTGTAAGCCACCGCAGGGATCCATCCCAAGGAGATGGAGGCTCTGGAGACTCCCAACTACAGGGTTAGGGGAATCAGGATGGGTTTTCAATGCAGACTAAATAGATGCTTTTCCTGGGTGTTTCTTTTTCTATCTTACAAAATAGATACTTATCCTGAATCCTCGGTCTAGATGTTTTATCCTTGCCGTGCTAGCAGATCAAGAAGAAGCCACATCTGGGGAACAAAGGCATAGAGGTTGGAGGAAGAAAGCAAGTGTCAGGCTAGCAAAGTGTGTTAGCTTACTAGGGCTGCCGTGACCAAGTCGCTACCTAGACCAGGGCTCAGCCAGCAGAAACATGTCTTCACCGTTCCAGAAGCTTGCAGTCAAGACCTTGGTAGGTTGTTGCCTCTAAGGCAGCTCTCCTTGATTTGCAGATGGTCGTCTTCTCATTGTAGCCTCCCAAGGTCAACACTCAGTCACTGGCATCTGTGTGCCCATCACCTTATGAGGACACTGGTCTTACTGTACTCAGGCTCACCCTAGTGACCGCCTTCTAAGACCCTGTCTCCAAATACTGCCCCATGCAGGGATTAGGGCTTCAGCAAAAGTGATTTTAAGGAATCTGTTTAATACATAAAGTTTTTATTCAGTCTTTGGAAACATTTGGATTACGGAATTATCTTTGGAAGTATTATGTCACTGGCTTAACTAACAGGACATACGATGAACTCTTAAGTCCTCAGCTGGATACAGTGTTTCACACTTTAAATACTGTAAACGTCCTAGAATTTCCTCTAGAGCTCTGTTTAGAATCAGCATAAAGCAGAACTCATTTTTCATTAAATACTTCTCTTCCGAGACCAGAAAGAGAGAGCTTAGTGGTGAAGAGCAAGTACTGCCCTTTCCGAGGACTCGAGTTCCATTCCCGGCATTCCCTTCCCATCTGCCTCGAATTCCTGTTCCAGCGAGTCGGGCAGCTCGTTCTAGCCTCTACAGGAGCCCTGGCCCGCATGCACAAACACACACTCACACACTTCTATACGTAATTTTTAAAATTTTTAGTATTGTAAAGTTTAAACAAAATACTCCACTTTGCGCTTGAAGACCCAGAATGTGTGACAATCTATATATTGCAAAGAAAAAAAAAACTACCTTACGTAACTTACCGTTCGTACAGGGATCAAGCTTTAAATTGCTTCAATTCTAGTAATTTCTTCCTTCTATAGGGATAAGCTCACTTATCTTAATTTAGATTGATTGTACAAAATCCAAATACAGATAAGGGATATAGTTTTTGTTTTTGTTGTTTTTTTCAAGATCTAGTCCTTAGGAATGGACTGTTTTTCAGTTATAGAATGCCTGCCCAGCATGGTCCGGGCCCTGTGCTCCATCCTCAGCTTGGAAACAAACAGAACAGGAAACAGCTCTTTAGAATGTTGAACTGCATTTTGGCTACTTTGCTGGGGAAACTTGTTAAACAGGAGCGTTTGGAATGTTCGAATTTTTTTTATTTTAAACTTCTCTTTTTTCTTAAGATCGATTTATTATACATATGAATGCTGTTTGCATGTGTGCCCGCATGACAGAAGAGGGCATCAGATCCCGCCATAGACGGTTGGGCACCACCATGTGGGTGCTGGGAATTGAACTCAGGACCTTTGGAAGCGCAGCCAGTGGTCTTACCCTCTAAGCCATCTCTCCAGCCCAACGTTTGGACTCCTAAACACTCCTCATTTTTCTCACGTGGCCTTTAGTGGTCCTGACTGAAAAACTCGTGTAACGAACAGACGTTGGCTCTGAATTCAAGCAGACCACACACACTTCCTTGTGATACAGACGCGGCTCTTAATTCCATTAAGTTTGTGTTTCTCACTCACCCAGATCACATTATCCCCTCTTCTGTGCTTGTCTATTTGGCCTTTGTGAGGACTGTTGCTAAACTAAGAGGCAAGATAGAACTTATACTTTTAAGTATCAGATTTATTTTTAACTATCAATATAAGTCATATTTTATGTCGGGCAAGAGAAAACAGTGGGTGACAGTGTTTATGAAGCAGAAAGTAATAATGCCTTTTCAAGATGAAATTGAAATTCAAAGATGTAAGACATAAGTAGCCTTGCGGACCATTTACATTATGCGAAAAAGAAGCTAGAATTTAGACCATTAAAGTACTTCTTAATGTAAAATGGGAAGGATGTCTCTGAGGCAGATTTTTTTTTAAAGGGAGAGAGACCTAGACCCGGGTCAAAGAGGTGGGAGGAAGCTCTGATGAGATGAGAGAGGAATAGCGAGACCGTCCGGCCTCTGCCCCAGGTCTTAAGTGATCAGAGGGACGGCGTGGGCCCACAGCCGTCTTCTCTGCAGAATCCCCCTCAAGGGACATGCCTTGTTACTGTGATGCGAAAGCATTTGGTAGGCACTGTCAGAGCCTGGTACCCCACGGAGTGTGGCACAAAGGAGGTTTGTCATCATGGCCCTGCCTGCTGGATGCCAGCACAGAGGTCGAGTAAGGGGGAAGATGGATGTCAGGTCACTCGGCATTTGCATCTGTGGTAGGAACATCACCGACAGGAAGAAAACATGAGGCCAGAGGATCATGTCACTGCTGTTGCCCTTAATTGGGGAGGATAGAGAGGGTGGGGTAGACTAGCGCGGGGGGTGGGGGGGACTGTGCCCTTCCCAGTTCCCAGTAAGACTCCCAGGGGCCCACACTTCTTGCAGGCAGTCCTGAATGATGTGGCTTGTTCTAATAGGAAAGAAAAAATAAATAAAAGGAGGGACAAGAGGACGGATGTAGAGGTACAGACACGTATCCCTCAGAGCTCTCTATTGGGTCCTCTTCATCTGGCAAAATGATCTCGGCAGTCGCCTTCCCTGCTCAGGTCTGCCAGCTCCACACCCCTTGCACAGCCCCGAGAGGGGCTGCCCTAAGACCCCTTTGCTCTGGAAACACACAGCTGACCAGAATCTACCGCTATAGCCCTGGAAGCAGCCCGAAGCTCCTAGCAAACCATCTTACCTAGTGTGTGTGCTGGCCCCTTTAAGTGCTTCTCATGCATCAGTTGAAAAATCTCTGTGGAATCATCCTAATACCCGGGTATATCCTGTCTCTGTGCAGGCAAACAGAGGCACAGGCTCCCTTTAAATCCCCCGCGGCTGGCGCAGGGGCGCGACATAGAGCCCATCCCTTGGCTACAACACACAATGTGAAAAGAGCAGGCAGGGCTGTCTGAATGAATGAACGACTCTGGCTTTCAGGACTCCAGCATATCCCATCCCAAGCTCTTCCTGTGATGCAGAAAGGTTGAAGTAAAAGCTAATGGTTGTATTTAAAAAAAAAAAAAATATTATGGAAGTGTGGGTGACTTCACTTTGTTTTGAAACTGAACTTGCCCCTAAGACAAGAGCTGGAGAAAAACATTGTGTGTGTGTGTGTGTGTGTGTGTGTGTGTGTGTGTGTGTGTATGAGAGAGAGAGAGAGAGAGAGGAGAGAGAAGCCAAAATAAGTTGGTATAAATTTTACCTTTATAACTCAAACTAAAAATCCTATAAAATTTAATTTAAGAAATAACCACTAGAGTTAGCTGGGGGGGGGGGGGGTGTTTGTTTGTTTGTGTGTTTGTTTGTTTTTTTCCTGAGATAGGGATTCTCTGTAGCTTTGGAACTCGCTCTGTAGACCAGGCTGGCCTTGAACTCATAGAGCTCAGCCTGCCTCTGCCTCCCAAGTACTGGGATTAAAGGTGTGTGCCACCACCACCTGGCCAACTGTTAGAATTTTTGACTCCCCTGGAGTTAAGGAATTTAGTTGTTTACATTTTCATTTGAACTGAGAATTACCAAAGATCCCCAACCTTGTCTTCAGGTTGCAACCTCATCCAGGCTCTCACAGTCCCTTTCTCGCCTAGGTTAGGGCAAGTTTATTGGGACTCAGGCATCCTGACACTCCCAGCCAGAAGCCTCCTTCCTTCCCAGGAGTGTTGGCGCATGCCTGACCCTCCAAAGGGATGATAAGAGCAGAAAGCGGGTGATTAGGGTAGAAACTCCTCCCAGACCCCGGGTCTTGTTTCTCTATAGTTGCAGGGCACCAGGCGTCATCCACTGAGCACCCTGGAAGGCAGAAAGGAAATATCAAATTCTTCACTGTCTGAGCTTGCAGACGGTGCCCTTAGGAGCAGGGTAACAGAGATGAAGCAGCTGTAAGAGGGCAGGTTGACCTGGGACCCGACAAGGTGTCTTCTAGTTCCCACTGATGGGTTTCGCTGTTGGACGCCTGCAACCGCGTTCCTTCTCCACCGCTCATCTCCGTGTCCTTGGACGCGAACTTAATGTCTCTAGAGCCTTTGGAGATGCTCTTCTCCAAAGCGGTATACTACGTGTCCTCGGCCTCACACACGGTGTCTATCACACCGTATGGCACTGTTGGTGATAATCAGCTCTGCTCGGTCCTCTCTCCCTTTCCATATGAGGTGGTTAACTTTCTATGTGTTTGATTTTTTTTTAAGTAGGCAATGAGTCGCATCATCCATGTTTAAGATAATTCGGGCAATGCCTCACCTAAATAGCCACAGATCGACGTCGGACTATTCCGTGCTCCTGTGACATTATTTTTGAGGCATCTCGTCTAACGTGCGCGAGCGCATGCGCGTCCTGCCGACGGCTTGGAAGCCACGCCTTTGCAATATGCACCATCCACCTCCAGACAGCTGGATGCCTCGTCTGTAACGTGAGGCAGGCTGAGCCAGGGACGTTCCCAGCAGCCCACACCTAGCACCAGTGTTCCCGTTCAGCGCGCTGCCCACACTTGGCGCCTCTCCCGCAGCCCCCTCAAGCCCGAGAGCCATGGATTCATATTTGAATCCCAGAGCCATAGATCTGATCTAGCTAGGCCTTTCCCCTCTAGACCCTCATCCAGCATCCGGAGCTGCTGAAGCATGCTTCTCGATCTATCGGTGTATGTTAATCAGGAGTGACGGGAGACCAACAGAGGTATCAGATGGAGCTGCTGGGGAGTCTGCTATGCTAAGAGGGGGTGGACTCTATGAATAATCCAGAAGGAGCTCTGGATGTGGAGGCTACAAAGGCAGCTTTGCCTCCCATTCATAGCAGGAGCATTAAGAAGTAATATCCAGACAGAAAGCTGACTTGTCTTCTTCCAGACATAATTTCCTTTAAGAAGCGTAGGGAAGGAATGGAGGTGACAGCTGCTGCATCCCTGCTCCGATTCACTGATTGCATTTGGTCACATTTCATTTCGGTCCTGCGCTCCGCCCTGTCTGTATAATGTCACCGTTACGTCTTCACGCCCGTTTAGATTTTCTTTTGTGGTCCTATGTAGGAAATGGATTATGTCCTCCTTGTCTGTAAGCCATGGAGGTTGTTTTGTTGAGCAATGGTGTGGACCAGAGAGTTCCAAAGACATCGGGTGACAGAGGAGCCTTATCCTTGAGATGAGGTTTATTGTAACAGCTCTAAAGAGGGATCCGAGAATCCAGCTGACCCAAAACCTCTTTCTAACTCAGTAACAGAAGCACAAATGGTTGCTGGCTGGCTGCCTGGGACTTCTGTAAGAAATTCTTTAGAGGAGTTTATATGCCGTTCCAACATGTATATTCACCGTCTTCTTCGCCTCTGTGATTTATATTTGTACATTCAGTCATGTTTGAGAAGTATTTAAACAGCCCCTCCTATGCATCAAGTGAAGTGTTACCCGGATCTCCAGCAGATAGGGCTGAGGCAGAGCCGGCCCCGCCCATCTCTCCCTGGGACTGAGCAGGATGGTGATCCAGACCTCCCTGGATCACCAGAGAGAAACACACTGAGTTAGGAGTCTTGTGGAAGCAGGATCTCGTTTAACTGTATTAGGTAGGAACTTATATAGGGTTGTGATAGGGGGTGGGAGTCTTTGGATGGGGTGAGGTGGAGTAAGGAATAAGGGCCAATAATATTCTGCCACATGAGCAGTGCTTGGGCAGAGGCGGGTTTACGTCGGGCTGTGCTGAGTCACTCGTATGCGGAAGTCATGGCCAAAGACAGGTCACCAGACTTGGGTTAGGCCCACTGGGCCTCACGCCAGGGCCTCATGAGATGCACTGGAGATTTGAAAAGCGAGGAGCCTCACCCTTGCTTAGAGTCAACCTTCGGATGAAGGGGGTGTGGTAAGAGGCGAGGCACCTGGAGGTTCTTCCCAAAGAGAAAGCATCGTCCACACAAAAACCAGAGATGTCTGTGCATTCAGAGGGCCTCACATAGGTTCTCCAGCCACGCTCCATGGGTGACTGAGAAGAGGTTGGAGCTGAGAACTAGAGCCAGGGAGGTGAGAGCTAACCTCCCTCCCCGCTATATGCAAATATCCATAGGTAGAGAGGAATCTTGGATGATGCCTAGCCTGGATACACCTGCACTTTTGAGAACCCCTTCTTCCTACGTGTAGGAAATAGATGGAGGTGGGACAAGAAAAGACATAAGAAAACCGCTTAGCAAATCACCTTCTTAGCTCTGAGAAAGGACCGGAGCCTGGCTGGGGATGGTAGTGGGACTGGGATGGAGACATGGGGGATTCACATCAACGCTGGTCCTGAAGCCCACAGCATCAGCTCCAGTCACACAGGCCATTGTTCCATGGGCACAGCTAGGGCACCTGCCCTAGGGCCTACTGGAGTCTGTTTGTGCACCCTTGTGTCTATTAAAATCCTAATTCCCACACTGCAAACTGATAACACTGGGAGCCTTTGAAAGGTGATGATTGGTCCAGGAAAGCAAGAGACCAGCCCAGAGATGACACGGGCAAAGATGGCCACCTGTGAGAACCTAGCCCTCACCAGACACAGGTGAGCTGCCATCTTGATCTTGGGGTTGTCAGCCTCGAGACTGATGAGAAATAAATGCCCTCCTGTTTAAAGGCGCCCAGCCTATGGTATTTTGTTATCATCACCCCAAAGGACTAAGGCAGGCCCTTTACCCTTGCCATCACCGTAACTTAAATGTGCCTCCAGGCATCTGTGTGATCTCTCCTTAGAAGCTTGGCTCCAAGGGCACCTTCCATTGACGCCTGTTTTCGGCTGCATACCACACTGCCCTCCCTACACCTGAATTCTCGCCACCCCTCACATTTTAGTTTCCATCCCTTTATACAGCCACCTAATGTACCCTGTGAGCCTATTTTTTTTTTTTTTTTATGTTCCTTCTCCTTTTCCTTCTCCATTAAAATCCAAGCTCCTTGATGACAGGAGAAATTCTGTCCTGCGTAGGACTTTGGGACTATGTTCTGAGCGGTTCGAGAGCCCAGCTCCCGTTAGCCTCTCTTCATGGAGAGAAGAACAACACCGTCTGGGTAGGAAGATGTGATGTGATTAGCAGCTGAGGACTGGCTTGATTAGATCACGGGGAAGACGAGGAGACGGGTGACGTGCTCAAGACACAGGCGGCACCCTACAGTTTATCCTGGAACTGGAAGGGAAAGGATTGTAAATAGTGAAATAGCAGATAAATAAACAAAAACCCAGAGGACGGGGGTCTGGGCGAGTTCTAAAGTCAGGGTGTAGAGGACCTGGGTGAGCACTGAAGGGGTAGCACCTATGTTATAGTCATCCATCAGCAGATTCTGACTGGGGTCATAATGGTTCCAGAGAATCAGAACAAACAGGCTAGATGAACAGGAGGCTTCTGTTATGGAGTCTGTCTGTCTGGCGTTATGGAGGCTAGCAAGTCCCAGATTTGCAGGGCACACCCAGAGGCTGGCTGTTGGCAAAATTCCTCTTACTCGGGGAAGGTCAGTGTTTCGGTCTGTTCCAGTCTTCCGCTGATTGAAAGAAGCCCTCTCCCACTCAGATGGCCTTTACTCAAGATCTAGTGTTGGAAATGCTTCTCTCATTCAACCCCCGCCCCCCGCCCACAACCAGGGACACCACACCCTTGTTAACGTCTGACAACATACTTGGGTGTCATGTCTGAGGTAAGGTGATCTATAAATTTAACCAGCACAGACATCTAGAAAGACCCAGCTGTCACTAGGGAAATAGCAAGGACGGGCAAGCTCCTCCCCACTGGGACATCTAGAACCTGGCGAGGAGACAGCTCCTCTGGGTTCTGAAGCAGACAACACTGATGGCATGCTGATCAGCATGATATAGGCCACTTCCAAAAATATAAAGCCATTTTTATCTTCAGGATAAAACTGATATCATGGATGCGTCTGTAAGTAACATAAAATAGCACCGAAATAGGGAACTGGGAAGACAGCTCAGCCATACGTAAGGTGCTTGCCTTGCAAGCATGAGTTCGATCCTAGGCACCCCCGTAAAAAAAGCGAGGCGTAATGACGGGGAGCGCTGAGGTGGTCGAGATAGGCTGGTCCTGGGGACGCAAGCGCCTCAGGTCCCAGTTAGAGGCCCTATCTCAGAACAACAAAACAAAACACGAAAGTGGACCTCAAGCTTCCACACATCCTCACTCACACATGCACACCCCTTGCGCACACATGTGCGCACCCACTCACGCCGACATGTAGAAAATATTACCCAAATGTTACACTTTGTTGAATCATCACACTCTAATTACCTCCTTGACAGTGACCACGGGGAAAAGGATTTAGTGGTATCTGTGAACTAGCCACCCCGAGAGATTTCCGCTTACATTTTTCGGCATTTTGTTCCTGACTGTCCATCCATGTGCTTTGGTTTAATAATCAACCAAACTAGCATGAGAAGTATGAATTTATTTCGTGTATAACACTCTCCTCCCTGCCCTGTTGAACATCTATAGAAACATATTTCTCCTTTAGAAGGAAAGCACACAGTTGTCATGCCTCCCACAGAGGAGTTAAAAGATTAACACCATAACCGTGCCCAAGGTCTCCACCAAGCCAGGCATGGAGCACAGCGTCTCATGTGGGTCACATTCAGGGCCCCGTGAGTCCAGCAGCTGACAGGGAGCAGCCGCGGCTCTAATTTGCATAGCGGGTGCCTCCTGTTCATTGCCTGTGGAGAGCCTGTTAGCGGCGGAGGTCACCCGAGCCGAGGTCCAGCTGAGCTGCCAAAACACCTGCTGTTCTGCTCTTCCCAGGCAAGAGAGGCCAGAACCTCTTCATTATTAGCCATTATGGTTAATTTGCGTTTACCAACAAGGTGGGAGGGTGAAGCCCGTCGGCGCAGGCTGGAGTTGTTGGTGGACCTGAAAGGACACCCCCACCCACCCAAAGGCATGTTTTGTGACACAGGTACCTCAGTTACAGAGAAGCCCAGGACCTAAGAATGGGAGGCATGGATGCATTTCAGAGTGAACAGGGACAGTGTGCTGGGCATCGTGTTCAATTACTCCCCATTTCCATGCAGTTACAATATTGAACCATTGCATTCAACAGTCTGTAGTCGGGGCTTTATTATTGTACAAATTGGGAGCCTGTCTCTCTACAGATGCTCACTGCTCATGTCACACTTCAGAATCGTGTCCTACATACATGTAATCTATAAATCGAGGTTTTCCTGCAGAGCTATTAGCCAAAGAAGGGCCCAGGGTGCTCGTTTTTTGACTCACGCTTGGGAATGCCAGCATACTGATGTGCTTGGGTTATTTATTCTTTTCTTTGCAAAGTTCCAGAGTGCCAGCCTCATTCATATGAACTCATCTCTGAGATGAGACCTTAGAGCTAAGATGCTGCAAAGTTATGTTATTTGAGCAGAGAATTTTGCATAAGAAAGTCTATTGAGATTTAGAGGTGAAATTTCATACACCCGTTTGCACTGTGACGCTGAGCCCCCCCCACTAGTATAAAAAGCAGTTATGTAAAGCTACTTTTGCTCTAATAACCGAGCCAGTCCTGTGCCGAGTGCTGACCCTGCTCCAGTCCCTGTGCGGCTTCAATCCCAACCCCGACAGCTCTTTGAGAGAGGACCTCCTGTTCTTACCTAGCAGATGAGGAAAAGGTAGGGTGGATTTTTAGCTCCAGCCAGCTGACCTCCTGGTCTATACCCTTCTACTATACCAAGGTCAAGTCGTGAGTTTTCCCTTCAGGGAAGGAAACTTGAATGTCAGCGAAACCAGACCAAAATCTTATTACACCGAAGGCCGGCTAGCACAGTTTAGATCAAGAAACCTGACCTAAACTTTTACCTTCAGGAGGTGATATAGCAAATTCATTTTCAAAACTCACTGCTGGAGAGAGAGAGAGAGAGAGAGAGAGAGAGAGAGAGAGAGAGAGAGAGAGAGAGAGAGAGAGAGAGAGAGAGAGAGAGAGAGAGAGAGAGGAGAAAAGGAAGGAAAGAAAGAAGGGAGGAAGGGAGGAAGCTAGAGAATGAAGATAAAGGGGAGAGAGGGAGGAAGGGAGGAAAGGAAAATAAGATTTGAAGTGTTAGTAGCATTTTAAACATGTGGAATCAAGAAAGTCCTTTTTTTCTCAAAAGAGAATCATATCATAAGAGAAAGCTAATCCCCAAAGAAATGGCACTGTTACTTTGTCATCCTTCAAAGTCTGACTCTCAAAGAGTGTGGTTTGCAGTCGGGGAGAAAATAGCCTCTATGAACTCAAGAGTTCCAAATCTGGTCCCAAATTCCAAGTGACCTTGAGCACCTCACTTTCTTGAGTCTCCGTTTTTTAAAACTCGGAAAGTTTTTTCCTCTTTGCTGGAAGAGGCGGCCGCTGAAGTGACGGAGCTCTTGCCAGCTCTGATGAGTATCTTCATCATCGTGAATGTCTTCACAGCAGAAATGGGTGTGCAGCATCCTTGTGCTATCTTAGAATCAGGACTAATCATGCTCTTTTATAAGTTGATTATTGTGGGTTTGCTTGGATTTCTTTTTTTCTGATGAGGCCAACAGCTGGGCAAGCATCCCTTCTCTTTGAGCGTTGGTAATTGATCACGTCAAGTCCGCCATCGCAGCAGCTCTTGGGTCATTTGCTGAGGATGCTGAACGCCACCTCTCCCAGGACGGTACTGTCACCTCTGATCCACACAGCCTAGAACAGTATGAAAGATCAAACTGGCAAGGGTGACACTAAGCAAGCCATCTCGTCTCTCCTTCCTGAATCCTCCTCCCATTTTCTCGGTGTCACTAGATTGATTTCCTTTTTGTGTGTAGCAGAATTTGGACTTCAAGAGACTCCTGGAAATTTGATAAGAGAAATGCTTAATGGTCAGGCCAGGGGTTGTCGGAAGCCCCACGTTGAGGAGCCATCTGTCGGGGTCCCACGCTGGGACAACAACTGTCGGGGTCCGACCTCGATGGATTCATATGTTCCAGGATAGGGTGTGTGGGTTAGAAATGCTAGGTAGGAAAAAAAAAAAAAACAGAGACACAAAAGAAATACAGAGACACAGAATAGAGTCAGGAGGGCAACCCAGTGAATACTGAGTCCGCCCGTGTTTATGTCTTATGATCTTGAAATACCCCAGTCCAGCAGAAGGAAGAAAGCAGCATACACTCCAAAGGAGATGCTGGGTTCACTCCACCTAAACAGAATCTGGTGTGGAAATCCGGGATCCTTCCCGGTTACCTGACTCCGAGGGGGAAGGAAGCTGGTCAGAATCTTTCAGACTGCCACAAATCTGTTGCCCTTCTTTTGGTTACTGATTTAAAACCACTAACAAACTTCAAACAGTGGAGGAGAAATGAAAGCAGGCTTAGCTCTAGGGACGCATCGTAGGTCAGGTGCCTCTTTGTTCTGTGATAAACCTGCAGCACCTGGGCTTCTCGCTCCTTCTACCTTTGTGCATTTGTGGTGGGGGATGCCATGTTTGTGTGCATGTGCCTGTGTGTGTGTCACGTGTATGTTCGTGTACCTATGTGTAGAGACCAGAGGTCTACTTTGAGTGTCATTCTTCAGGGGCCATCCACCCTGGTTTTTGAGACAAGATCTCACTGTGGGACCTGGGGCTCGATGATTAGGCTACCATGGCTCCCAGAAAAGCACTAGGGGCCTGCCTGTTTTTACGCCCTGGAAAAGGATTACAAACATATACCGACACGTTTTACTTTTCTACATGGGTTCTGAAGCTCAAACTCGGGTCTGCATGCCTGCACAGCAAGCTCTTAACCACTGAGCTGTCTCCCCAGCCCCTTCATTTTGTTCATCTTGAAACTGAGGGCTGTGGTGGGCTTCCCTAGAAAGGCTTAATTAAGGCATTAATATTCACTCAGCAAGCATAAAGCATGCTTGTGTCTCTGAAGAGCAGAGGTAGACAACAAAAGTTACTGAAACCCAAGTGTAGTGTCTTTCCTTACAGTTCAAAGGGCTTCCTTCCACTTGGCCGCTCTGTGAGTAGCTGGCATGGGATAAGCCTGAGCTTGCAACTGAAAACCCACAGTGCCGCTCAGATCCCTTTATTCAAGGACAGTGTTGCGCTGTCTGGGTTTAGCACCCAGGTATAAAAATGGTGTGCATTAGTCCGTTCAGGACCATGGCAGTGCATCGGTTTTTTTAAAATCTTTAAACTTGCAGAATTGCAGACATACATCAACAGAACAGGTGTTGAAAAGCATCCTAGGCTGAGGGAAAACGTGGATGGCCTACGTGAAACATATGGTAAGGACTGCGTGTTCCGTCCGCATTTGTTCCTGGGAGCTGTTCTTAACTGCAGCTTATAAAATCGATTCAGTTCAGCTGCTGTTTCTCTGGGCAATAAAGCAATAAAGCAAATATGTGATGAGGAAAATATCAGTGCCAAGTGGGGCCACAGAAACTCATCGCAAATCAAAATGCCAGCGTGTAGACCCAAATGTAAGCCACAGTGACAGTACCCCCTCCCCCTGCCACAAAAGCCCCGACCTTAGCAAGCCTGTCCTATTCTGCTTATAATGACCTTAAAACTTTACACATATATAATATTCCCATAGATAATATCAATATGTTTAAAAGACCACACCAGCCTGTGTTTTTACATCTCCTAAGCTACAGTCAAGCTTCATGTCTCCTAATTACCAATCTGACCAGTATGTCAAAGATAACTTAGCTTTTCTTATTGTTGCCATTGTGAACGTCGAATCAACATCCAAATAATATTTTTATGATCCGATTCTTAGCTTAACAAGTAAGTCCTTTCTGTTTGTTGCCATTCATAGCTGTGCCTGTGAGTCATTATTAATCACAGCTCATGTGTTCAATCACTATAAGCTGTTCATAATGGCTTGTTTGTAGCTATCCGGCGCCCCTTAATCTCCCCATGGTGAATTATAGTAGAACTCAAATCATTAGTTGGCATTAGTCAACGGTTGCTTAATGCCCAGGTTTAAAATGGTTAGTCTTTTGTTGTTGTTTTTATAAAGAACTGAAAGAGCAAGATTTGCTACTCTTGCCAAAAAAAATCAGTGAGAATTTCCAAAATATTTCTCTTTGAAGACAGGGGCTCTGATGCCGCCACATATGTGACTGTTCTATCCAAGTCTTTTTTGGGAGCTTAAGCTCCCGTTACTGTCTATTCTTAGTTGTAAGGTCAGAAGTCCTGGTGTTAGGCCCAAAAAAGACTCTTCTAGAATGTAGCTCCTGCTTAATGAGAAAGCCGAATTAGTTCACAGTATTAGAGTCTTGTGTGCAGTGGGTCCCAGTGCTCTTCGGCAGGTAGGAAATTCATGAAAATAGTTTACTCACCTGCCTAAGTTCTCAGAAAGTGACATCCACCTTGAGAGCAACCAGATGTCTCCATGTGAGTGGCAGTGTGCGTTCCTCTCTCGTCTTACAGAAAAGAGATGACTTACAAGCCTCTTGTCCTCATGGAAAACTGGGGTATGTGCTAAGGTTGTATTTAGTCAATCTAAAGAGTCTAGACCAATCATCATGATTTACGGCAGTGCAGATAAAGGCCCCATCCCTGCTCAATGGTTCTCTCTTAGCCATGGAGTAGGATGTTTGGTAATGCATCAAATCAGTCTAACCGCGATTAGCTCTTCCAGCCTTCTCTTGAAGGTCAGCTAAAAAGCCCCTCCTGTACAGTTGAGCAGCTTTTCTCCAAATCGCAGTGCCTCTGTCCTGGGCTCTGAGCTATGTTTTTACACTGATTCAAGAATTTTCTCTTACGCACAATAGAGATGAGTGTGGTCAATTTTATTAGACGCATGTGTGGAACTGCCAAAATAAAACCTCTTGCTTTGTGTAAGTAATATATGCTAATAATAATAAGCTTCCTTTTTGGAGCTGTGGTCTGTTACTTACTGAAATCACCCACTTGTTTGTGGGGACAGTAGAAGACCATCTATGACCTGAAGAGCCTAGGGGTGGGAGACCGGAGAGGGAGTACATCCAAGGGATTCCAAAGCCACCATAGGAATTTGCCTGTGAGCCCAGCATTCTTAGGAATGTGGATAAAGCTGAGATTTTACTGCGGTCACCAAGGCAGCGATGAAAAATTTTAACACGTACCTAAAAATCTTAATATACCATAGTGTATTATATAAAATGTAGCTATAAATTTCCTTCCCAACCATTTCATAAGGATACTTTTTCCCTCTTGACACGCTTATGTTATGAGCCATTCATTTAGCATTCTCTGTGATGGAGAAGGACGTGTGATAACCTCCTTCTAGCTCGCAAATAAATGCCTTGTGTTAGAAGCCAGCCGTCACCCATTCTGTTTCCTGAGCCCTGTAGATATTCTCTATTTTATCCTCCTACTTCTACCCTAACTTCATTTATTCAGCCAAACCCAGTTGTCTCCTGCCGCGTGTGGAGTATGAAGACATAGACACATTTTTCTTCAGATTTACTCTCTCCTCTTTTCTAGATTTGCTCAGGCACCATCTGGGCTTACCTACTGAGAAAAATATCCATCCCGTCTTCTCTCCAGGGCTGGTGGCTTGTGCTCTGCATCCTTTCCCATCTCTCCTCCCCAAATGCCAAGTTCTCTCCCAGCATGCAACAGTGTAGCCACAACCCTGGCTCCTGAGATCTCCGGACCCCAGTAATATCAGTACACCCATGATTCTCCAAGCCTTGCTCACAATGCCCCACCCATGCAGGTGGTATATGGGCCTCTAATGTCCTTGTCCCCTGGCTCCTTTTCATAGAACACCCTTTGTCTTTAAGACATTGCTGAAATTATCATGCCCTTGACTGCGCCCGGCCCCCTTAGAAATCCTTCTTTTTCTGTGACCTCTTGCCCTCTGGTATTTTCACTGAGGCCTAACCACAGCCAGGCAGGGCAATGTCTTCGGTCCCTCCATGCTTTCTCATTTGTCTGTGACTCGTTGTGTGCAGGGAGTCTCAGATGTCTGTAACGCGATCAAAAAAAAAAAATCCAGAGACAGAAATTGGGGTTCAACCTAAAGGTCAGAAAAGCAAAACACCAGTCACTGGCTCTTCCCTCGACCTCAGTCAGAAATGGCGATCCTGCCTCCAGGAATCTCAGAATGAGACAGCCTGAGAGCTGTCTCATCCCATTTTATATTCCTCTCCAGGGCTGGGATTAAAGGCGTCCACCACTACCGCCCGATTTCTATGACAAACCAGTGTGGCTACTGGGATTAAAGGTGTGTGTCTTTGCTGCCTGGTCTGTAAAGCTGATCAGTGTGGCTGTTTTACTCTCTGATCTTCAGGCAAACTTTATTTATTAAAATACAAATGAATTATTACTATAGATATAATTTCATCTCCTTTGTGTGGCTGCCTCGCGTTGCTGATGTTTTAATGGATGCTTGAGCCATGATTCTGTTTTCCCTTCCTGTCACCAGCTAGGACTTAATGAAAGCAAACTCTTGTGTTCCCTCTCAAGTAGAAACCTGCTTTTGATGGTGCGCTTTCTAATGAGTTCTTCCAGCCATAGAAGAAAATATGCTTTTTAAAACCATTACCTCTCTGGTCCCTAGCTAATCTCATGCATCTGTCCACCTAGACTCAGAGATTATTCAGAAGCTACCTGTGGCTGCCCTTCCCCTCCCCTGTCCTCATTTTATATCCCCTTCTAAGGAAGTGACGCCTCTGACAATATTCCTCACTATCACATTAAATAATAAATCATAATGGAAGGGAAAGGGAACATTGGTAAGGCCATATCAGACATGTACACACATGCATTTATAAAGTCATCTCATTTTGTGGACATCAGTTCATATATTTTCTGTTTTTCTCAGTCCATTTTCTGTTGTTGTAACAAAATACCCGAGGCTAGATTGTTTATAAATGGTAGAGATTTATTTAGCACTCAGTTCTGGTGGCTGGGAAGTTGAAGAGCCTAGCACTGACATCTAGAGAGGATGTTCTTCCTGCATCGTAACATCGCAGAGGGCATCAGGGGGCAATGTAAGCAGATTTACCAGAGAAAGATCATGTCTGTATCAGAGCCATCCTTGTGATACCCTATTGCAAGAAAGCCACAGATGCTTGGGAAGAAAATGTATTTAATTTATTAAGGGATGAAATTTATTAAGGGAACGGGTACACTCATGGATACGGTGGGAAGGGACATTGTTGCCTCTTCGTCCTCCATGGAGGGATGGAGAAAGCTCTGGACCAGGTTGCCAAATGGCACATCAAGCCTTCCATTTCCGAGAGAGAGAGAGAGAGAGAGAGAGAGAGAGAGAGAGAGAGAGAGAGAGAGAGAGAGAGAGAGAGAGAGAGAGAGCAACCCCCTCACACGCTTCAGTTCTTATTTGATCACGTATCAGAGAAAATCACACCCAGGGCAAGTCACCTCCAAATGTCATTGGCTAAATAGATCAAGCTCCCCAAAACAATAACCCTTGAGTCCATGAGTAGGTTAATCCATTCATGAGGGCAGAGTCCGGATGACCCATTCACCCTCAAAGTTTCTATCTCCAAGCACCGGTAACATACGAATGGGGGATTAAATTTCCAACATCGAAATTTGAATGACACAAACCATGGCAACAAACACTTGGTGCACTTAAGTGCTTTCTGTGTATCTATGAAATGGATTTTATTATCGTCACAACTCCACAGATGAAGAAATAAAGCCAGGAAAGGTAAATACCTCCCCAGTGATCCAAACTCCCTAAGCCATACAGCTTGAGTCTGCCTCGCATCGAAACCAGTGCATATAATGACTTCAAAAATAGGGAGACTTGATTAACATAGCTGATTGCATGGCTTGTAAGTATAGCTTGTGGTAGAATATTTATAACTACGCTGTATATACATCACAAAAACACAAGTGGCTTACTAAGCCTCGGTTTAGACCTAACCCCCTGACATGTACATCCAACCGAACGCTGTTCACTGCAGATTTATTTAGCTCTCCGCAAAAGGACGTGGACACCCTATGACAAAATCATGGGCCGAAGAAGAATAGACAGTTCTAGAAAGTCAGACCTGAAGCACAACCCTGCTACAGACCTACAGGTGTAAGCCTAGCATCCTGTGCGTCCTGAGGAAGATGGTGTGCTGACCTGCTTGTAGGAGCAGACACCCTCTACTGAAGAATCACAAGCAGCTGACTGATGTGTCAGCGTTGGGGATTCACGGGCAGCGCACGTTATAAAAAGGAAACGGGAGAGGTAGTGAAAGCATTTTTTGCATCTTACAAGCCTTTGAAGACCTTGTTTTCAAAATAAGTAAATCGAGATCCAGTCTTGAATTACTCCGCTTCTCACACAAGCTACATATATTTCGTAGTTTGTTTTAAGGCAGAAAATCACTACAAATAGAACATGGGTAGGATTATGAGAATGATCTTTCCCCCCCCCCCCCCCAGTTTCCATTTATCATCTTCATTTAGGGCTGTGCTTACTGCTCACCTCTGATACGCAGGTTCTCCGTGCAGTTTTGGTGATGAGCCATAGCGATCCTTTTCAGCATGAGAAAATGAAATGGGTTCCAGAATATGCTGCTATTCTCAAAACTTGGCGAATAAGCACACTGAGCAACAGTTCGTAAGCGTGGGCATATTTAAAGCCGAAGTTCTCTGGCATGAACAGATCAGCAAAGCACAGCCCCAGAACAGAGTTAGAGCTGCAAATATGGCGGCCGTGGCCAGGATGTCAAATTCAAGAACCGTCTTCAGACGGGGACCGACCAATGTATTTGCCGTGGAATAAGTATTCTGCAAGCAGGGTGTTTGTAAGGTGATTGGTGGATTTTAACAGAACACCCCCTGCCAAAAAAAAAAAATCCTATTTATTTGGAATAAATTTGTTCAGTAGGAAATGACTGAAGCTTGATTGAGTGACAGGCATTCCAGGTGACACTGAGAGAGTCAAGCCACCTCCCGATCCTGTTTCCCAATGGATCACGTCTCCGCCCACCACCCTAGCCGCACTAGCCGGCTCCCAGAACTGTGTTCCTGGTCTCTAAAAGGTGTGTGAGAAATATCTTAAGAAGCGGCACGGCCCAAGGCAATTGAGAGTTGCGTCCTCCACTTCTCTAGGCTTGGCTTCCGTGGCGAAGAAGGCCCGCGTGTTAAACTCCTAACTGCTTCGGTGGCTCGCATAGCCTCTCCTGAACTTGTCTTCTTATTTGTAAAGCAGGCAGTCGCCGCCTGTACAGGTGGCGAGACGCTAATGCGATGAATTATGCATGAAGCCGGGCCCGTAAACTAGTCGTCTGTGACTTTTCAGCCATCACACCACGTGCATCATCTACTCGTTTCAGTGCTCAGCGGTTTATTTATTTCAGTGAGAGAAGCCCAGGGGAGCAAGCGCCGTTCCAGAACCTTCTATGCCCTCAGATATGTCAGAGGTGTTTCCTACAGTACTGTCTCCTGGAGTAGTTTCTATCCCCACCCCTGGAACATTCCTGGTTCCCCCCAGCAGTCTCACCACCCACCGAATCGTTCAAATACTTCCCTGGTCTACTCTGAGCAACTGCGAATCCTTCTATCTGCACAATTATTTTTGCGTGCCACGCATATTTAAGTAGAACAGGCACCTACTACGAGATTGAGGAGGCACGGTGCCCCGATGGTTCTCCTGTGTGCCGTGTGGGCCAGGAGGCTTGCTTGGTTAGCGTGCCTGGCTCGTGAGCCAGGAGTGATAGCCTCAATCCACATGTGAGCCAATCCACTTAAGAATCTGAGACCTGCCGGGCGGCGGTGGCGCACGCCTTTAATCCCAGCACTCGGGAGGCAGAGGCAGGCAGATCTCTGTGAGTTCGAGACCAGCCTGGTCTACAAGAGCTAGTTCCAGGACAGGCTCCAAAGCTACAGAGAAACCCTGTCTTGGAAAAAAAAAAAAAAAAAGAATCTGAGACCCACTTCATGCAGGGAGCCTGACTGTGGAACAGGATCCTCCATCTCAGAGTGATGCTTCTGCTTCTTTGTCGTTTGTTTTAATATGCCAAGCTGAACACAGTTGGTTCATTAAAACATCCGGCCCTCAAACATACTGCACGGGCAAGACCTATGCCAGGTACCAGGCTAAATCCAGTAGATTCAGTGAATCCAGTGCCCTGCCTTCCTGGGACCCGTGGTCTCGGTTGAGAGGGAGACTCAGGTAAGCAAACGAACGTATGTGCGCTTGTAAATTCTTCAAAGAACCATAGGGGAAGCAGACACAACTCTGGAGGGGGCTGCTTCAGAAGAGTGTGGCTACCAGAGGCCTCCCCAAAGGGACAAGTGCCCATGTTAAGACCTGAGTAAAAGAATCCCAGCCATGTTGAAGAGCCAAAGAAGACAGAATGGCATCAGTGTGTACAGTTACATACCAAGAACCCCTTCCTGATGAACGCTGAAGAGAGAAAAAGACCAGAGCATCTGCTTAGTGCGCTTGCTTTGTGACCTGGCCACAGCACCCAACTCTCGGCAGGTCCTCTGGAGTGCTCAGAGGCTCCACCTAGCAGAAAGAGGCAGCTTGGATTATTGTTTCTCCTCCCCTAGTGGCAGACTCCAGCTTTGGAAGCCAAACCATCCCTTGCTCGTGTCTCAAATTCATTTCTCATGCACTGGGAATGCTGGGCCATGGTTGGGTGCCTTTGGCAGCCTAAGGTCCAAGAGCCTCCAGTTCCTGTCATCTTTGGTACTTCTCTAGGAGTCTTTAACCAGGTTCTGAATGTATTTCCATATATATATATATATGTGTGTGTGTGTGTGTGTGTGTGTGTGTGTGTGTATGTGTGTGTATGTATGTATATGTATATATATGTGTATATATACATATATATAGCCTTGTTTCTGTAATGCTTTATAGTTTTTATAGATTTTTTTCATAGTTTCATATTTTCGGCTCCTCATAATAATCAAACGAGGACAGCAGGTTTAGAGTATTAATAAAGCAAAGCTAACCAAAATTATGCTTTGGTCAGCAACTTAATGCCGCCTGTCGTACTCATCTTCAGGGTGGGCGCGGGGTTGTTAAGTGGGGGAGGGAACAAGTGTAAACACTATTATTTGTTCTCCGCCAAGGCACCACGCTCAGAATAGAATTTGCCAGAGAAAACGTTGACACGCAGAGTGGAAAGAGTTCTGTTGAGAGTACAGTGACTAACTTTGACACACCGAGCTGTGGTTCTTTAAATTGGCTTTTTCTTTAAGGGTTCTATGTGTTAAGCCTTGAAGGAGATAGAACTTTGTTCTTTGTGAAACTGGGTCTTGGCTGGCCCTTTGCGTTTGAAGGTGGGTAAGGGTAGTAGTGAGAACCACCGCCCTTTAGAGGCTGTCTCTCTCGTCTGCTCCATTTGTGTGACGTAGAAAATGATCGTAAGTAAAGCAGAACTTCTGTCTAAACCGTAGCTCAAGATCCAGTGAGCCTCCTGGATTCGGAGTCTCTGCTAAAGGAAGGGCAGACACGTCGGATTTCTACAACTTGAAACCCAAATTATCCAATGTTCCACAGCATCTGGCTGTGGGAAATGAGACGCTAGACCAAGAAGTAGAGAAACAAGAAGCCACCCCACTTCCTGGGGTGCAGGTCTGTGGTGATTAAGGGACAGATGATACTTGACACAGATTGTGAACGCTACCTTTTTTTTCCCTTAATGAGGGTGGGGCTCAAATGATGAACCTGCCACGGGACATCTGTTTCTCTCGTTCAGACGTCACTAAAAATTTCTGCATGATAATTTAATCATCAAGTAAACAGAGCCAATCAGACAAAACCTATCTCTTGTGTTGCCTTGTCTATCAGTTCGGCTCCTCCAGCTTCCTAATCAAGGAACCAGAGACATACTTGTACATGGTAAGATAGTAGCTGTTGGACCAGCCCAGCCCCTGGGGCAGGTTCTGGTTCTACAAGTTAGTCTCTATTTTATTATTTATTTATTATATTTATTAAGCCGTTTCATACAGAAAGAAAAGAGATGGACGGTAAAAGTAAAGGAACTTTCTTCCTGCAAAAACCCTATGAGTGAGTATCACGTTGCAGTCTGAGGTCCAGATAATCTTTTTACAGCTTCTGTATGGCTAGAGATTTTGCAATAGCTATGTAATGTACCAAAAAAAAAAAAAAAAAAAAAGGAGAAAAGAGTGTTGGAGAAATTGCGTTGCATTTAATTGCTAACTAGATGAAGAATTTTTAAAATATCAGATTCATGATTCAAATGATTCAGTTTTTGGATTGTTCAAACAGTCTTTTTCTTTTTTTTCTTTTCTTTTTTTTTTTTTTTTTTTTTTTTTTTTTGAACAAGAACCAAGCCATTATTACGTAAGCCTCAAGTGGCTTCATCAAACAGTCTGTGTTAATAATGCTTGTGTCTGCGCAGTTGTGTTTGGAAGGGTAGCACCTAGTTTTTTCCTCGGTGGTCTCCTTAATTAGCGTCTCTCAAAGGCAACATCTCCCCACAGATGCTCCAGCTAAGGCTTCTGCAAAGATTTCTACGGCTTCCTGTGGTTTTCCCGCAAGAAGCCTTCAACACGTTCTGTCATGTTCAGGAGATAGAAATATCATTTTTAATGAACCCCGATCAGAGAGAAGGCTAAATATAAGTAAACACGAAGAACAGCTAGGGAGAGGAGGCCACTTTCGTTTCAAGGAATTAAACGATGAGAGGCATTTATCCCCAAGTAAAGTTAGTCAGTTCTTTAAAGGGCTGAGATTCCAGGGCTAGGGCGATGGCCCAGCAGTTTGGAGCACTCACTGCTCTTCCAGGGGAACAGAAATCAATCCCAGCATCTGTGGTCAGGTGCCACCAAGCTACCCAGAACTCCATTGCCAAGGGATCTGACACACTCCATTCTGTTCTCAGAGAACACCTATGTGCACATACACACACACATAAAGAATTATTTTTCTTTAAAAAGAACTTGGGACTAGGATAAGTCTATGGCAAAAGGTGCTTTTCATACATCAGAAGTGATCTTTGGGATTTAAATTCTCAATGAACAGTCACGGATCGCTGGAGTTTCAGAAGACTTTAAAGTCTTGCACGGGTCGGCAAAGCCATGGTGTGATCTGTAAGTGTGGTCTAGCCCTGTGACCTTCTCATCAATAACCAAACATTTCATTGATGTCACGTGTGAATGGCATTCATTAGTGGCGTGCTCCATGCTGCCGTCATTCGACCGCGACACAAGGGTGGATCACCAGGTTTTCTTCATATGCCGCTTTTCTATGTGACTCAGTTTCCTGATTGTCTTGAAGTGAAAAGTATTTCCTTGCTGTGTGAAAAAGGTACAACTACTGAGCTTAGTGACAGTCAGATGCTGAGCTTTTTTCAAATCAAACACTAATTAATCAAACATCGCATTATTTTCATTGGAAACTTGCAAGTAGTAATCAATTATACTGGCAAGCAGGGATATTACTTTGCCGTTGATGGTTCAGCAGCTACTTCCAAGCAATGGGTGCTTTTCTTTCGCTTGTCAATATTGGAATCATAAGCTTGACCAGGAAGCTTACAACCTGATTCGATATTGCATATTGCCTATCATGATTATATATTAAAAATAGGAAACCCATTTGGTCCAGCAGTCTTACTTCTGGGTATTTAAAGGAATTGAAATCAAGACCTGGAGCAGAGGCCTGCCCTCTCCTGATGACTGCAGTTGTGATCTCAGTAGTCAAGGTGTGGACTCAGTCAACCTCTGTGTCCACTTGTGAATAAGATTGTAAGGTGTGGATGTACACAAGGGAGTACTTTCACCCTGAAAGCAGAAGAAAACCATGCTGTTTACAACAATGTAGCTGGGTGTAGAGGACATCGCACTTAATAAAGATAAGCCAGGCAGGAAAGCCAGGACCATCTGATCTCTTGATCCGCTTGCGTGTGGAATCTGAAACAGCCCAGCTCACAGAAGCAGAGGTTGCCAGGGGCTGGTAAAGAAGGAGAAACGGGAGTGCAATGGTCATGTGGTACAAAGTGCCAATCGCACAAAACAGCTCAAATCCAGAGCTGTACTATACAGTATGGTTCCAGTCGCTAACGATACCCTGTTGCATGCTTAAGACTTGCTAAGCAGGTGAATCTTATGGGGTATTTTTACCACCAGAGGGGAAGATATTAAAGAGGATGGGGGACAGCTTTGGGAGGCGATGAATATGTTTATGTCAATGGTGGTGGCTTGGGTTTCAGAAAGACCTCCTTATGCCCAAACCCATCAAGTCCTGCAAATTAAATACGTGCAGCTGTTTATACGTCCACCATCATGCCATGTTCTATATGTGTTTCCCAGAACACGACTAATTTGACACAGTTACTCAAAAGTTCTGCTATTTTGAGATTCCTTTGTTTTCGTGTGGTTTGGTTTGGTTTTAAACAACCTTCGACTGTGCTCTATGGAAGGACTGCAATGTAAGTGATACTCATTTCTGCCTTCTGGAAGGCTCAGACCTCAAGAAGGGAACCAGTAAACACTCAGCGGTGCCACCTGCGGTTTGTAGGGGTCGGCGGCGAAGGGGGTTGGTGGAAACTTCCTTTTTCACGAAGTACTCTTTGAGGCTGGTCTTGAAACACTAAGAGATGTGCAGGGTTTTCCGAGAGCAAGAAGAGAAGGCCCAGCTCAGGAGGAGGTCAGGTCCACTGGAGTCACCGAGAATTTAAAGGAACCTGGGATTGGTAGCTCACACATTTAATCCCAGGAGCCTGGGAAAGATCTCTGTAAGTTTGAAGCCAGCATGGTCTACATAGCAAGTTCCGGGCCAGCCAGACCTACATAGTGAGACCTTGTCTAAAAAAAAAAATTAAGAAAAAAAAAAATGAGCATCGAGGACCTGACACACTTGACTGCAGATGAAGTGTTTTAGACTTCAAAGCAGCTTCCAGGTCCCTCCTCCGTCATTCCTTTTCTGCGTGTGTAACTGAGACAGCTGACGGCGGAGGTTCTCGCCTTGTCCACCGCGGAGGTCATCATGAACACTCAGCACAGCGGGCCACCCCTCTCATCAAGATGGGCCCAGCACTGTCAGCAGCCAATGGCTTGCCATCTGTTTGAGGACCCCACTCTCCAGCTTTGTGAATCATGGCTGGCCTAAGCTTAGAAAAAGGAGAGAAGAAAGATTAGAGGGGGCTGCCACTTCCCCCACCTGAGAACCATCCATGACCATCAAAGCTCTGCAAGTTGGAATTTGACACAGCCAGCGTTAGCCTTTGCAAGAGTGACAGCCAGCTGCTCCTGAGAATTTATGTATTAAAGCAAGGGCACTTCTGGGATACCGTGCAGTCCTCACGATCCTCTGCTATGACACTGGAGACAAATGGTCTTCCTAGGACCTGACTCGGATGCAGCTCGGCACTCCAAATATCCAGGAATACGCTGCTCCTAGCCAAGAGAGGTGGATGTCAGAATGTGTTCTCAGCAAGGGTGGTAAGGACCCCAGTGACAGCCAGTAACATTTAAACCCTAATACAAACTAACTCAATAATTGAATTAATTTCATGCATTCCGAGTGCATATCATCATAGTCGGGTTACATAACACACTGCCTAATTATCTAAAGGTAATTGAGGTTTTTCTCATGTAAATATGCAACCCTGAATCATTAATGCAACCCCAGAAAATTACCTTCATTTTAAAAAGTTTTAATTACCTGGGTCTCATTACTGACAGCCGCAGATTCCAGATCGTTCTCAAGCATCCCACACTACCTTTTTTCTGGCAGGAAGCTGTTTTGGAAGGTGGGAAGCTGGAAAAGATGCGACAATCATTTCTGTAGTGTTTTATTTGTGGATAAAACTTGAGACGACTCAGAACAGACTGTGGTGTCCACACAGTAACACAGAAAGTGTCAGTCGCAAGATAAGCACCCGGTTTACATCTAAATGAGTCTCTCAGGGAGCCAACAACTCTTGAGCAGGATGGGAGGGGGCAGAGGCAGGCACAGGGCTGGTTATTTCTTTAAAACCATCTCCCTTGAGCCCCAGAGAATGCTGGGAGAGAGTCAACAACATACTGTGAAGAATAGAAAAAAGCATGCATTCTGGAAGTCAGAACCATATCGGTGTCCTGATTTTGCTGGCAACACTCTGACAACTCCCTCAGCATCCTGAGCATGGCTGTGTCTGTTCCCTTCCACAAGTGTTAGGGAATCAGCAGCCTCATCAGGCTGAAGGAGGTAAACAAGATGTTTTATAAAAATCATCTATAAATGTATCCCTTGCTCTTGTGCTCTTCCCCCTAAGACTCAGTTCCTGTGTTCAGCTTCATGGAAGCCAGATGTCTCTTGAATTTGTTGGCAAGGGCCCATCCTCCAAATTTCCATCCTACACAGTGCCTCTGGTGCACGGACACAGGACAGAACATTTGCCCCTCTTCAATTGCGTCATCCTGGTGCCAGCTTTGCCTTTCTCCCGTTGAGAGAATTTTGAAGTTTTGTATCAGCCTCCTATCGTATTAAATATCCTTCACTATTTCATGTCATTGAAAAATCTGATGTGTTTCTCCTATGCCTACTTTAATGCCATTAATAAAAAACATTGAATGAAGCAGAATCCAGGGCCATGGCCCTGTGACATTCAATCAGTGGTCGCCCCTACAGGTTGTGACAGAGCCATCAATCAAACCTCTTGGGTGCCGCTGTACCCCCAGCTGTGAATACACTTAATTTTTCACTCACAGAACCCACCCGCACCTAGATAATGGAAGACTCTGTCAAGTGCTTTATCAGAAGCAAAGACACCATAACTGTACCCTTCACTTGGTCTGTCAGCTTCATTCTAATAACTCTGCCGGGGGGGGGGGGAGGGGATTAACATAGTTCAGCAGCACTTATTTTTAATGAGAGCGTTGAAATTTTGAACAGTGGGTGGCTGGTGATACAGAGCTGTTGGAAGGGAGCAGATTCGTGGCCAGCCACGGAGCTGCTGTGGAGCGACCATGGCATTATAGCAACGAACCTGCTACGTCTAGGAGGGGGCCCAGCGCTTCCAGTTCAGCAGCTGGGTTTAATCAAAACATTGAGTGAAGTTTGCCGTCTCAAGACCCCTTTTTCACCAGACCCAGTGCTAAGTCTCGTTGAATTCTGGTTTTCACCAAGAAATAAGTACTGCTTTCTAACACCTTCATTTTGGATGAGCGTGGGAAATGCTGAAAGAGGTTAATCCATTGACCCCAAATCAGAAGCATGACTCACACCCAAGTCACCATGACTCCAAGACCTGCCCTGAATAACTGTGCCCTCTCTGTGCCGCAGGGGTGTTGTTCTCATTTGACTGAAGAGGGAACAAGAACATGTCATGCCTCCCAGTCTGTCAGTGTGTGGTAGGAGAATTGAACACTGCAACCAAAGACTCCAGCGCAGCTCATCTTCAATATGTCCTTCCCTACTGTGCCGTACCTAGAAGGCTGACTTAGCAGTGCTGCTTGTTAGCACGGTGAACCCAGCAGAAGAGGAATTTTTGAGGGTCGTTTGGGTTGGGATCAACCTGACCCCTGACAAAATAGTCTCTGTATCATGAGAGGCAGAATGGCTGAGGTTGTCACCAGCAACCCTAGCAAGGATGGGTCTCCTCATTGGCTTTCCGGTCATCTCCCTCCACCACACTTCCTCCCCCTGCCCTGACAATGCTTTCTGTGTTTAGGTGGATTAAGTTGTGGTCAGTCTTCCACCCTCTCCCAATGACTCTTCTTGGACTAGAAAGCCACAGTGACTATATTTACTCTACCCTAAGACTGGAGGGTCTCATTATCACCACCGTTACCCTAAAGAGAGAGCCACGTTGACCTCAGAGCTCACGGTATCCTGCAAACATACACACTTAGAAAGCATCAGCATTGTTATCAAAGTACATTGGCTTTAAAGATTTACACCCTCAGGAATGTGCTCATATACAAGTAATCAGTGCTAATTTATTGTACACATATAACAAGAAATATGCTCACCATCCATCAGCCTCCAGCTAAACAGCCCAGTGTCCAGAACAAAGCTGCCCTCTGGCTCACGGTTACCTTTATTCCCTTAAGATGTACCGAACATGTTATAGCTTGGATTACATCCAACTGACGAGTGGTATATTCCAGAATTACCGAGGTGTCTCCGGAGCAGCCCGAATTACATCTTTGAGAAATGACCTCATTTATACTGTCCTTTCTGAATACTATATGCATTCTTCCAGTATTTTTTTCTAACAACTTTATTAAGCAATTTAATTACAGATCATAAAATCACTGTTGAAACTCTACATTTCAATACGTCTCAGTCAACATACTCAGCATCACCAAAAAGCTTCTCGTGCCTATTGAAAGTCAGTGCCTGCACCCATTTCTACACCAGGCCACTGGGTCACCATTTGTTACTGATGTGTTCACCGATGGCTGGGACATTAATCTCTTTGCAGTTCTCAGCTGTTCTGAAAAAAATGTCACTTAAGATGTTTATGTGCAAGTCTTTGTACGGACATGTTTCCATTTCTCTTGTGTGAGCTTGCTGGGCTACATTTTTCTGAAAGCAGCTGTGGTCCTTTATATTCCAACGGGCTCCCAGATTTACCAGCACTGGGCCTTGTCTGACATTTTTATTTCAGTCTTTCTAGCGGCTACTTAGTGATTCCCCCGGTTTTTGCTACTCTGTGACTCATCTTCATCTGTGATGAAGATGCTGTGGCATGACAGAGGGGTTGATGCAAGAACGGGGACGATAAGAAAGCCATCACTGCCGTTACCCTAGGGGTCCTTTCCCTCTTGAACTTGTCCTCGGGACTGACAGCATCTACTTAAGAGCACATTTTTGTTGAACCCTTATATTCTTTTTTCCAACAAATATGGACTGAATATGCGAGTGCCAAATCCTAGCAAGCAGTAGTGTATGGGCTAAGTCCAATCCTGGGATATGTTTCTAGAGCTTTAATTCTAGCTACCATTAGATAGATTTTTATCTCCTCCTACATCAGATTCTTTTTATCAGAGCCTCTGACAAGAGAAGGAATTTCCAGGATTGAGTTCACTGTCCCCTTTCACTGTTCTGTCTCTGATGGAAGGCGTTCTATGCCACGAAGGTTACTGAAGAGCGAGAAGACAAAGCAGAAAAGACCATTCATAAGCCAAAAATTGAATAAGCCACTCCTCGCTTACCAGGAATTGCCTCTTGAAGATTTGGTTTCTCTTAAAAGCCACGCTTTGCCGATCTGAGTATATTCTCACTTTTTGTATATTTCGGTTCATCTTGTCCGTGCAAACCTTGGCTAATGAACTCTGGTGACAGTCATTTTAGTTTTCAAACAGAGAGTCAATCGCGTGCTACAATTGATCTCAGCAAGTTGGGAAATACCCGAAGTAGCTGTAAAACCTTGCATGGTTAACAAACCTAAGCAAATCAGTGGTCTCTCTGCTTTTCTGAGATGCGCAGAGGGATTTGCAGCTTCCACTTTCAAATGCCGTTAGCACATCAGCACATGGACAGCCTTAGAGGTGGAGCATGACACCGGTCCCGCTTTCTATTTAAACTAGGTTTTCTTGCAGTAACCCTGATTACTTGCAGTAACCCTGATTACTGGGCTTTGCACGGTGCAGCCCAGTTTTCCCTACGAAAAGCTAACTTGCCACAAGGTGTACTTAAAAGTAACTTACAGGGAAATTAGAAACTGATTGGCTGGTTTGTTGTGGGTTCTTTTCGTCTTCTAGAGCCCTGTTTATGGTAAAATATAATCAGAAAATTAGTACCTTCATCAAGAGGTAATTCAGGGAGCTTTACAAATAAACCTGAGATCCTCATTGATTACAAAGAAGGCTTTGTACCTTCAGAACCCTTAAATACTCCGAGGCAATTATTCCATTACGCTCTCTCTTTCTACGAGAAGATTATTGCATTTCCCCATTAGTATTTCCTGTTTATTGAGCCAGTCTGTCTTCGGAAGCACATCCCTGTTGCTCACTCTTTGCTCTCTGCAAAGCTGTGTCGGTCGGGAACGCCTTTCCTTCCTGTGGGTTATTAGTAACCCTTGACATCTGTCCTACAAACTACTATTGGGTAGCTACTTAGTAGGTGTGGTCTTAAATGGTAATGAACGAGGAAAGCTTGTTTGGTTTTGTAGATGGAAGAATGGGAAGTCAGGAAGAGTTAGAGCGGTGCCAGGTGAGGAAGGCTTGCCTCTCTTTCTGTGAGGAGACTGGATGGAAATTAAGGTGCCAGAGCCTAAGAGTAGAGAATTCTTGAAGAGCAGAAAGGAAGAGACTAAGTCCTCTTTTTTTTTTTTAATCTCGTCTTGCCTGCTTTACTAGTTCACCTTGGAAGGGATCAGAGTTGAGGCCTTAGGGTCCACCTAGGAGGTGTACTTGTGTGCTAGATGCTGTGAAAGACCCTAGGGCCCAAGGGTACTTTGTGTGATTTCCCAAAGTTTATAGTGTACTTGGTCAGGCAAGATTTTTTTTTTGTGTGTGTGTGTGTGAGAGAGAGAGAGAGAGAGAGAGAGAGAGAGAGAGAGAGAGAGAGAGAGAGACAGAGACAGACAGAGAGGCAGAGAGAGAGAGACAGAGAGACAGAGACAGAGAGATAGAGACAGAGAAAGAGAAAGTACATGCCAAGACTTGTATCTAGTGTCAACAACAGCCCACAAACACCAGGGAAGTTCAGAAACACAGTCTATATAATACACACTGAGGGAAGTTTTAGTTGGTCTTGATTGCATCTTTGCAAGATTCTCTTGGAACAAGAGAAGCAGGCGCGTTTTAGAACATGCAGAGGTGTGCATACGGGAAGCCAGAGACAATGAGAGAGAAATCTGGGGAAGCAAAAGGCCTAGTTCTTGATCTAAAATCTACCCAGAGAAATGCATAGCAACACACTGAAGCAACAAGGATAGCACTCAAATATTGCTCCTGGGGTTATTTAAAGAAAAGAGAGAAAGTTTTAAGTTTTCATTATCCTTAAAGGGATATCGTAGCAGAGCAGAGTGCTCCAGAGTCTCTAGAGCAACTTCCTGGTCATCTTCACCCAACCCTCTGGAGTCCATTTAGGCTGGGAAGGCTGGATAGATAGAAACAGTTAGTTGGATGGATGGGTGAGTGGATGGATGGGTGGATGGATGGATGACGGACGGATGGACAGACGGACTGATGGATGGATAATTGTGACAATGGATGGACAGACGGATGGATGGATGATTGTGAGAAGAGAAATAGCTACACACATATACTTCTCCACCTCATATTTAGTGTCCTAAAACCCTGCATGATTTCTCCTCTTTGTGGCTCACAGATTATGTAACATTGCAATTGCTTGTGCCAGATACCCAGTGAGTGCTCACTGAATGAGATATCTGATCTCCAAGGTGTAAAAGGCCAGGTAGCTGAGAAAACAATTCAGAATCAAACGTCACGACTTTCTGCTTCAGAAGTCCCTCAGCCCCTACTCTTCCAGCTGTGTGTTATTGAAGTCCATGTCCTGAGAGAGAAAATGTCAGGGTCAGCAAATGGATACAAGAATCTCTGGATTTGTGGGCTCCTCAAGCGCTTCTGTGGGAAATGTACCTTCTCTCTTCGGTGGGACATGTGCTTCCACATTTAATCTCAGTTTTAGTTCTGTACATGAGAACAAACCACGTGAACTTCCACCTCAGAGTCCCCCCTCGGCCCTCATGCATAGCAGCCCCTCCTCGGCACACCTGACACTTGGTTCAAAGAGGTCATCCAGGAAACAGACGGCTCCCGCAGACTTGCATGAGAGCTGTTCTCTCTTTAGCTGGAAACTCTCTAGAGAGAATACAGAGGGCCAGTCACCCAGACAATATACAAGAAAGGTCCAAACGCAGGAGGACGCTCTTTTCTCCTCTCCACAGCTGTGAAAAACAGAAAGAAAAAGAGCACAGTCCACAGCAGCGACTACCAGAAAGCCCACCGGCTCGACGCTGCTGCGCGTGTCTAATCCCTAGAGCACTTAAACTGCATGCTCTTTATCGCATTTGTCCACTAAACCCAAACTCCAAAACACAACAAATGCAAGAGGTGACCCTGAAGAACGTGACGTGGGTGTGTGATTTCCCCGGGGAAGGTGGTCCAGCCAGCAGTGATGGGATAGAGATTTCAGCAGGACGTGCAGTCAGGCCGTTGCTGCGTGGCGTCTCTCCGTGACTCACGTGCGTTCTCGCGGTTCTAATTAGCATATTCCATATCGTGTCCATTCAAAATGACAATGTAGATGGAATTGGTAGGATAAGTGTATATTTTTTGGTTTTTTTGGTTTTTTTTTTTTTTCGAGGCAGGGTTTCCCTGTAGTTTCTAGAGCCTGTCCTGGAACTCGCTCTTGTAGACCAGGCTGGCCTCGAACTCAGAGATTCGCCTGCCTCTGCCTCCCGAGTGCTGGGATTAAAGGCGTGCGCCACCACCGCCCGGCGATAAGCGTATATTTTAAAGCATGTGGAGCACGTGATATTTAGAAAAGAAACACCAACAAAGGGATGGTTAAGGAGTTATGAAACGCTGCTATGAGCCAGTGTATTGAGTTACTTTAAATGTCTGTTCAGACCTGTATATGGAGAAAAGTTCTTGACTTTGATATGAAGTGAAAATATCAAGGTGAAAGGCGACCTTACAACATGGCCGCGATAAAAACATGGCTTCTCTGAACTTCTCTTGCATCTGTGGACACGTGGTGCAGCCTGGCACATATGCTAAATGTTAATAGCTTGGGGATAACTAATATGCTTGCTTTTTGTATTTTGTATTTCATAAAGTATCTAGAATGGGAAAGTAGCACTGTTGTTATAGTCAAAGCATTGTTTAATTTTTAAAACGGAGACAAAGCGTTGCATTACACCACATTAAATTTAACATGTTTAATTTAGATCACATTCATTTTAAAAAGAAAAAGTCTACACATACCAACTTTTAGCTCTACTCTGACATATATTCTGATGCGAGCCATTCAGTGCAAGGAGAACGTCATGATACTGTCTGTCTGGCAGAATTCTCACAGCTATCCCCGGACATATAAATGACAGTCACATAATGTTACAGTGTTGACACCCAGCATGGATATTCTCCTACTGCTCAACCTTGGGACAGAGTTTCTGAGGCTGTCCTCTTTAATTGACAATGTAGAAAACTCCAGGAGGCACATGGTGTTTAAACAATATTCCTTGCTATGGACACAATGACCGATGTGATCATAACCGTCTTTCAAATATACAATAACACTGATCCCCTCTTCCTCTCGTTTCTGCCTTTGATTCGTTATCTATCTAGATCCATTTCCTCTTGGTCTATGTTTCTCAGCAGTCAGGACCACTTTCTCATGTATATGTAATTCTTTTCTTCAGTAATGGTTTAACAGTTCATCTCTTTCTGCCCAGTCTTTTCGACCTTAGAAACTCCATAAGTTGTTTCCCTTTGGTGCCCTCCAAATGATCTGTGACAAAACCCTAATAGTGCTTTAGCACTTGAATCTATATACACATGAAGAACAATAATATATCAATAAATAACTATATATAATAATAATAAATAGAGGATGTCAATTTGAGAGTGGGATATAGCAGTGGCTGGAGAGAGGAAAGGGAAGAGATACATAATACAATTATATTTCAATCTTAAAAATATTAAAAATAAACAAATATGAATCTCAAAATTTCCCCTACAAGTTGCTTTGAATATTTAAAGCGATGAGAAACATACAAGTAATATTATATAGAATGAGCAGATTGTACTTCTGTATTTAGAAAAATACACACACACACACACACACACCACACAGGTTTAACAATAATGAATGACAAAGAGGCCATGGATTTGAAATAGAGAAAAGAGGGTATAAGGGAGGTTTTGGTGGGAGGGAAGGGAAGAGGAGAATGATGTAATTATATTATAATCTCAAGAATCAATGAAATAATAATAAATATATTTTAAAGAAAAATAAAAAAAAACCCTAATAGTTTGTTAGTTGAGCTGAATTGTCTCAATATCTTAAAATAACCAGATGTCCAAAATGTTTCCCTTGCTTCGTCTTTTTACTTTCATTGGGTCCAAAATAATGTTCATAGAATCCTGTGAAATTCTCCTCTAATGCATAGCTACTGCTGAGGCTTTCAAAGGAAGGTTGGCTTGCAGATCCTAGGTGTCTGGGATTTCACTGCTTCCGAGCTCCAATTACAAAGATGCGAGAAGCTGTTCTCACTCAAGCCAGACCAGATTGCCTTGGTCTTTTAAACCGTCTTTCGTTGGAATATTCTGTAATTGCTCTGCCAGTTGGATGTCTCTCAATCAACCTGATATTAGCTAATTTGGGTTGCATCACAGGGAATGCTGGAAAGTTCCTGCTCTTGCTCTTTGCTATGAGACTTGTCAAAGAAACGAGTTGTTCTAATGCATTTAGGTGGTTGGGACTCACTAGGAGAAGCCCCCGCTTTAGAACAATCATGGCATGATCAATGGCATGGCTGCGGCCAGAAGGTATGGAAGGAACAGCAGGAAGAGAAGCTTGGCGAGCAGTCAGCAGTGACTGAGGGCTGAGGAACCGTTCCAAGCCTTGACACCTGTGGGCAGCATGGCCCACAAGTTCCTCGGTATTTCTGAGTCTCAAGTTTGGCATTATGCAAATGAGAATACCTAGGTTACCTTCACAATTTGATGAGGCATGTGTGCACATACATAGTACACTTGGCCTATTTTCTAGACCTGTGCAGGCACCGTGGATGCTTCCACAGTCTGTGATTTCGCATGTGCATCCATCCTCCTGTGTTTAGAAGGGCCTTGTTTCCTTGGTATCATCCATAATCTATGGCTCTTACAATCTTTCAGTCTCCTCTTCTGCAAGATTCCCTGAGGGGAGGCCTTTGATGGAAACACTCCTTTCAGGGCTGAGTGTCCCAGGGTCTCTCACTCTCTGCACATCGCCCGGCTCTTTATTCATTCCCATCTACTGCAGACGGAAGCCTCTGATGCTGGTGGAGCAAAATACTGATCTTTGAGTATAGTAGAATGTCTTTAGGGGTCATTTTATTGCTACATTCCTCTAGTGAACATCAGTATTTGGGTTTCCCCTAGGTCCCAGGCGTATCTGATCTCAGGTTCTCGGCCACCTGAGCAGTATCAGGGATGGGTTCTGTCTCATAAAGTGGGCTTTAAATCAGATCAGATCTTGGTTGGTTACTCCCATAAACTTTATGCCATTATTGCACTAGCAATATTGCAGGCAGGACATTGTGGTAGACTGAAGGGTTTGTGACTGGATTGGTGTTTACCTTTCTCCTATAGGAGTGTGCAGCATACCTTCCAGTACCATGAACACTAGTCAGTAGAGGTGAAGGCTCTAGGTACTGTGCCAACTCTTCTTACAACCTCCTTTCTTCTTCCTTCCCTCCCTCCCTCTCTCTCTCCTGTTCTCCCTCCCTCCCTCCCCGTGTGTGTGTGTGTGTGTGTGTGTGTGTGTGTGTGTGTTTGAGAGAGAGAGAGAAAAAAAGAGAGAGAGAAATTTCTCTCTCTGTAGCCTTCTGACCTGGAGTCAAGAATTCACTACATAAAGTAGGCTGGCCTTGAACTCAGAGTGGTTCCCCCTCTTTGTCTATCAAGTACCAAGATTACTGGTATGAAACCACCACACCCAGCATCATGCCCTTCCTCTTTATCTTTCCCATGACCTTGGCCATCATGAGCAACAATGTCCCCTTATGTGATTGATGGGAAACCGAGGCCAGAGGAGTCAGGTCACTTGTCCCAAACTTGAGTGTGAGAGAGGAAACCAAACACAAGAGTGAAATTACAGAGTTGTGGCTTAGTGTCAGTTTTTGGTTTGTTTTGTATGTTTTTTAGAACATAAATTGAGTATATTTATTAAAGATACCCAAAGTTCATTTCTTAGCAGTAGTCAGAGGCCCAACGAAGCAGCATGAGCACTGGGTCCAGTCACTTGCTAGGAAAAGAAAAAGAGGTGGGGATCTTAGGGGGAACAGAAATAAATTCTAATAGAAGCTCTTGCGCAAAGTTATAGAGAATAAGAATAAAAGGGAATAAGAGGGGGCTGGAGAGATGATTCATTGGTCAAGGCACAGGCTGCTCTTCCTGAGGTTGCAGGTTTGATTCCCAGCACCCACATACTTCACGACCATCTGTAACTCCTTCTGGCATCCTTGGGTACCAGGTGTGCAAGTGGTACACAAATACACAAGCAGGTAAAAACAAAGACCCTACACACATAAAACAAAATGAAGTATGTTTAGACTTGCAAACCGTCTTGGGAAAAGATGAGTGTTGTGTGTTTTCTGAGATGGAGGACTGTTTGGTTCTGGTGCTCAGAAAATGAAACAGTACAAGGATATAAGGACATTTCTCTGGCTGCGGTAGGTGATGCTGCCTGTGAGTTATGAGCACAGGACTGTACTTCATTAGCATATTCATAATCTGCACAGAGGATTCAGTTGGATCACTCGTCCATGTAGTGAAATGCCGAGCTAATAGAAATGCAGAAAGACAGCGCCAGGCTGCGTGAGTGGGCAGAAGGATGGCAGATGGGCTCCTGCGTGGACAACTGGAAGATGAGAAATTTAGGGAGAAGCCATCCAAACCAATCTCCCAAGACTACGGGGATTTGAACTGTCCACTCCAGCAAAATGAAGAGATTTGACGGCCAGTACGTACCTTTGTCTCATGTAGATATTCATAATCACGCTGCATCTAAAAGATCAGGCTTCCATCAGACCGACTGGGAAGGAACATCTATAAAGAGATCATTAAAAGTAGAAAACAGTACACCGTTCAAACTGACAGCCGTGGTTCGCTTAAAGGTGAATATTCTGAGCTGTGTTTCCTCGGCATTCTTACGCCGCGGCAATAAAGTGGGGGAAGGCGCAGGTGAAATCACTGCTAGGTGAGAACTGTTTATCAAATGCCAGGATTCCTCAGCCCAGGGGAGTGAGAATTTATAAACCCACAGGACTGTGGGACAGGTCACGCTGGTGCTCAACTTGATTAGCATTTACCATGTGAAAGATTAGGACAGAGAGCTATTTACAACCTAAATCAAGGCCCGGCAAGGCAGGTTGGCAAATAAAGGTGCTTGCGGCCAAGCCTTCCAGCCTGGGATCAATCCCCTAGAACCACATGGTGGAAGGAGAAGATTGGCTCTGCCAAGTTGTCCTGTGACCCCCACATGTGTAACATGGCACCCATATGCCCATATACACACACGTATATTAAATAAATTAATTAATTAAATAAATAAATAATTTTAGAAACCTCAAACCTAAATCAGTTTAGGCCAAACAACCATTAGGTAACAAGCACCCAGAATTCAAGGTAGCATAATATATATTTTATATGTGCGTATATAATATATATATATGTTGTATATATAGCTGAAATTTGTTATGTATGTTATATAAATATAATACTAATATTATAAATATATACCATTTTATATAAATATTGCATAAATTTCAGTTTCTCTTCTGTAAAACTTGATAGGAATAGAAAAAATTACTTATATGACTAAAAGCTAGGTATGTGTCAAGAGCTCTTTACATCCTGGGGCACACATAGACCCAGAAGGGAGAAAATGCTTTTATGGTTGTAGTCATAATTTGGAGATATGCCCAAAATGTCATAGCATTTGAAACTGAATGAATGAAGTATACAACCTGGCAATGCTGAAGCATGCATGGGCAGCCCGTGTATGGCGGTTCTGTTGAACTCGTCCACATTGGGTTTCATGGTCTAAGTTGATGAGGACCACTGACCAGGTCTCTTCCTCTAGAGGGCACCAGACCTCATTACAGATGGTTGTGAGCCACCGTGTTGCTGGGAATTGAACCTTTAGAAGCGCAGGTAGTGCTCTTAACCACTGAAGCCGTAGCATTTACCGTTCAGACAAGCCTGATTCGGCTCAGGAGACAGAGGGTAATGATTGTCAAACATTACGGGACTGGACCAGGGCAGAGGCTCCCTTGGATATCTCTTCCACAGATGCCTCTGCAGTCCTGCCCTTGAAAGTGCCCTCCTTGGACACTCAGTCCACCCCCAAGAGGGCAGCCCTAGCACCTTTTCTAATCCTAGCTTGCCTACTTTAATCCTCATCCAAGCCCAATCTCTCCTGTTCATTGAGTCCCACCCCAATCCCCCTCCCCTGCCTTGTTTCAAGGTTGTTTGGTACGTTGCAGAAATAACGGTGATAAACAAGTCCCAGGGCCCTGCTCTTAGGGACCCCACGTGGGAGCAGCTAATGCCTAAACACAAGCATAAGTCATTTCAAAGAATGTTTTTTTTTTTTTTAAAAAAAAAAAAGCGGTACAATGAGTTTATAGGCCTATGGTACAGCATTTTCAGTGAAGAGGTGAAAGCAATTCTTCCTCAGGAGACATTTGAGTAATAGAGGGACAGAGGTATAGCTACCCGAAAGGCTACAGGAGCTGAAGCGGAGGGTGTGTGTGTGTGTGTGTGTGTGTGTGTGTGTGTGTGTGTGTGTGTGGTTGGGAGAGATGGGAGGGGGGAGAGGGGAGAGGCCCCAGGTGAAGAAAAGTGTGTGCACACACACAACACACACACACACGCATGAGTGCAATCGTGTGTGCGTGTGTGTGCGCGCGTGCGTGTGCGTGTGTGTGTGTGTGTGTGTGTGTCTGTGTGTCTGTGTGTGGCGTGTTCAGACATCCAGGCGGAGTCATTCGGACCCACATGACTGAGAGTCCAGTGTGAAGGGACACACTGCACCAGGCTCTTAGCCATGAGGCGAGGAGGATGCTCAGTCTTTGTTCTAAAAGCATTAGGAACCCAGAGAGTTTTTAGGATGTCTCTGCTAAGGGCCGGTTTGTGTGTCAGGGGGTCTCAGAGCCAATGTGCACAGTGAGATCTGGGCCCTCTCCACTTTCTCCCTCCAACCCCTCTCTAGACCGAAGTGTGGCCCTGATTTCATACCGTGTCTCTCACGGGGTCAGGCTAATGTAGCGTAAACCTCTTTGTGCCATTTCTGTTGTAGGACACAGACAAATTCTCTTCCCCCACCTTAGATAAGAGAATTAACCCCAACGCATGTTGTTTCAGGTTTTAAAGATCAGTTTGATTGGCCACAGGAAACGCATTTTGGCATCTCTGGGAGACAGACTGCATGAGGAGCCTCCACAGAAGCCCCCTCGGTCCATCACCCTCAGGGTAAGTGCCACCACGTCCGTTTTGCTCTCCTCCCTTCTCCTCAAAAAGTATATCGTGCAGTAAAATGGCTGAAGCCGTGGAGGAGGAAATGCAGGCTGTTTTCCTCATCGTTTGCCGTAGCTGTCTCCCTTTTGCTTGTGTCTGGTTTTCTCAATGAATAATTCAGAGATTTAGAACTACATTACAAGGGAGTTCGGTTTGTCCAGTCACTGTCTTCTCGAGACCACACCTTCACCCCCAGACTCCCACTCCCAAGAGAAAGGAAATGAGTTTTCTGTCGGACTCAAAACCCACAGAAAAGAAATCGATCAGGAACTTCAGTTAAGTAAGAATCAATTTAAAATTAACCTCAGGGTCCTCCTGTTTTTCAAGAAATGAAAAATGACCATTTTTTTTTACCCACTTCAAAAATTTAAGAAGAGAGACTCTAAAATTTTATTTAGTAAACTAACAGTTTTTTCCTTCAGCTATGTTTTTAGAAACCTGGGGTAGAGACACTAGAGAGAAACCTGTAAGCGGTCAGAACAAAGAGGAAAAGTGAGAAGGAAGGAGGGGCCAAGAGGAATCTAGAGGTTGGGGCAGAGAGCGTAGTCACAGGCCCTGCCTTCCTGGAAGCCCACGTGAGCTCTTCCAAAGTCCATTAGAAAGCCAAGGTCTCCTTTCACAAGCTCAGTTCCGCGCTCACTTGCATCTCATTCCCACGGCAAAAGTCAGGAAAGGTAACGGGAAATGATGAACACTAACATAGGCCTCCGTGGACGTGCTTCTGGGGGATAAATGGCCCTAATAGGTGACTTCGGTGAACTGCAGGCCACAGTCAGTGTGACAGGGTGCTGGGCAGGACAGAATGGTGAGTCTGATTTAGCTTAGAAGAGGAAATGGGGCCCAGGAGATGCAAGAATCCACAAGAGGAACTGAGTACCAGGGGCGTCAGGATGAGCTAAGACACATGTAGGCTACTTCAGGGTTTGAGGAGTAAGGAATGCGGAGGTAGGACGCATATTTCTCCCCCATAAGAGGCCTCCAATCCATCAGAACAATTAAGCTAGAAAGGGCTCATTATCTTGCCTCCCTCCTACTTCGTGGGAAGAGGGGAGGCGTCAAGCACCACCTGTATAAGCACACTGAGAGGTTTCCTCAGAGGAGCCATTTCCAGTTTACACGGCTCTCTGGCCTTTCCCTTCTGAACCCCTCATCCTGACTCCCCAAAAGAGATTTATGAAATAACCAATTAAAGACTGGACGGGGCCGGGGGGCAGGGAGGGATTCTAGCCAAAGTGGGCCTAACTCTGCCAAAGGAAGTCAGGGGAAGAAGTGGCCTGCAGAATCTCATGGCTCCCATGTTTTTGTGGCTTGAAAAGGCCACTGCCGTCTTTCACCCGGCTCTGGCCGGCCTGCAGCTAGGGCTGTCTTTGCTGTTGGAAAAGCATCCTCTGTCATTCATTTATACGCATTGCTCCGCAGTCTGTACGTCGCGTGATATGCTATGTTGCCATACTGTGTCCACTCCCCAGCCCTATTGTCACACCGCACTTCGGTCGAGAGGGTCAAGACCCACCTGGTCCCACGTTAGCGGCTCGTAAAAACGGCATCCACCGCAGTGAGGATGCTCTGCCCACAGTCCCTTCCCCAGTAAACACGCGAGAGTGACGGGGTGGCCCCACAGAGATGAACCTCCGCTCTCCGAGAGAGATCATCCATAGTACTAGTTAAAACAGCAACAACAACAACATGTGATTCTTTATACCTTAACACTTTGACCTGAAACCACTGGGAGGCAGGAGTATTGACCTGATGACTCGATGACACCACCTGGTAGATCATCCCAGCGGATGAATGAGAACTACTCCCGCCCCCAACCCCGCCCCCGCCCCCAACCCCGCCCCCAACCCCCAGCCCCCGTAGCTTGTTGTGTTCGTATTTTCACAGTTTTTGAAACCAAAGGCTGGCCCCCCGCGAGAACACGGTATTTACTTCATGATGTATTTCCATTCAGGAAGCCAGTGGTAACCACACTCCTCCTCAGTTGTCTCCGTCACTTAGCCAAAGCACTTACACTACTGGTGGCTCCCTAGACGTCCCTCACATTATCATGCAGGGCGATGCAAGGCGGAGAAGAAACGAAAACTACTTCGATGATATCCCCCGGTCAAAGCTGGAGAGGCAGATGGCTCAGGTAAGGTGTTCGTTCGAAGCCTCCGCTATGTGCTTGCCTTTCACCCACAGCAGGTCATGCGGCTAGATACTGAGCGGTTAGCTCCCAGCGGACTTCCGCTCGCCCGCCATGCCGAGGTTGACCTGTGCCGTTTTATAGAGCGTTCCGGGCTATGTGCTCTCTGGAACTAGCTGGAACCAGCCCCTTGAGGAGATTGATACGTACGCATTTTGTTGAAACCCCTTCTCAGCCAATTAGTTGTAGCCAGCTGGTCTCGCTGTGCTCACAAAAGTCTTTGCGGAAAAGGACCTGTAACTGGGGTAGGATCAGGTCACAAGGAAGACAAAAACTGTAGGTTTTAAGATGCAAATTGGCCGGATGATGGAGCAGACGTTCAGGGGGAAAGTAATAGCTTCATGGGAGGTCATTTCCTCCCAAGCTGAGGTGTTTGTACGGAGCCACCCTAGTGGGAGTCACTGCACCATCCCACGTTATCTATCGCGACGAACAGTTAGAAATAACAACTCTGCCTGGCACAAGTATTTGAAAAGAGAGATCTGCCGGTCAGCCCTTCCCTGCTCGGGACAAATGTCCACTCAGCTGTGTCCCTGGACCTCTGTTCGGAACTTTGAGTCAGCCGTAGCTAGACGGTGACACATCTGTGTCAGGTGGGCAGCTAGTTCTGCACCTCTGCCCCTCGTTGCTGAGATAAGGGTATATGGGCGGCTGTGGGTAGAATCAGCTCTTCCCATTGTCGCTGGAGGTTGAGCTTGCAGCTCTGAGGGCCTTCCTCCGCCTCCCACACATTAGCTGAGAACTCGAAGGTGAAAATTTGACTATAATTGTTTTGCCTTAGTTGCTAGTTTTTTTCTCAACTGTTTAGTGAGATTGTTGCGTTTTTGAAAGTCTTTGGAAAGCACTCTATATTTTAACTCAAGGAAGAAATATGTGGAGAGAAAGTTCTAGAAACCACGATTGTACTGCTTACAGTGGCCTTGGTGAGAGATGGCCTGCAAGGTTGTCTCTCAATACTAAATTGTTGTCAGGGGCGGCAGTGATGGGGCTTACGGTTTTTGTAAATAGAATGGACTATGGGAGAGGGGAGAAGAGGATAAATTTTCCTGTTCTCTGGGGTTCGGTAATTATCTGTAAATCTGCTGCTCTTTCAAATGAGGTTCTTTTAAAGAGGGGGGACAGAGGCTTCCTTCGCCAAGCCTTTCTTCCATTTCCTGCTCTGAGTATTTGTGGAACGCATGTGTGGTTCAATATATCTAATGGAAACACCTCAGAGACATGGTTTGCAGCCTTGAACCACGTGGGCTTTATCTAGTCATTAAAGTTCAGTCATTTCTGGATCCTCGTCTTCCTGAGTAAGGCAGGATGGGTCTTTAATGAGCATTAACTGTTATTGACTGAGACACCTTCAGTAACCAGAAATTACCTGTCTCAGCTCCCGATCATTTGTGAAATTTCTCCACCCAGGGCAGAGTCTTTTCAAAGAGGAATTAATTCCTCTTCGGCCTACTGTCAGAGCAGAGTAACCCAGCAAAATTGTGCCCTTCCTTTCTTCTCCAGAATCCCAAACAGGGCCAGGGATACTTTTGATAACCCACACTTTTTCCCCCTGTCACCGCACCCTGAAATGCATCCCTTTCAGGAGTTCTCATGCCCTGAGAAAATTGAATGGACCTTTATCCGGCCAGGGGAGGAAAACCCGAAAGCAGAAAGCAGGTTAGCAGGGTGACGGGCTGCGGCAGAGCCCCACTTATTTACCTCGCGGGTTCGACTATCAGCGATCGAATGACTGACGGAGACGGACTCCATCGGCAGCCCGGAGCTTATTAGACGCCTTCTAGAATCCTGCAGTTCAATATAGCACTTTAGCTGCAGAGAGAGAGACAGAGAGAAAAAAAAAGATGGCTCTACTGGAATCTGATCAATAAGAAAAAGAGATTCTGGGATTCCAGCTCTCTAGGCCGTATTCATTTCAGTTTGGGAATTGGTTTGGAGAATGGTTCGCAAGGACAAAAATCCACGGCGTAATGAATGCATGCTGCTTAAAATAATGCCAAAATATAAAGGACTTGGTGATTTCGTTAGTCGTACAGTGCAGTTCTCCTGCCTTTCATTACAGTCAGCGGCTCAGCTGATACTTTGTTTTGTTCTTTTTCTTAATCTTCCCCATTTGGAGTTGGGGGTTGTTCGCTGTACAAATGTTTAAAATCTGTTGGCTTTTATTCAGCTGTCTGAAACACTGGCCCCAGACCGTGTCTTCCCCCTGAACTTATATGTTGAGCTTCTCAACTTGGGTTTCAAAGGGTTGGAAATAGCAGTTAAAAACCCTCTAAGAAAACAGCTCTCCAACCAGCAGCATGGTTCTGGTGCCCCTCCCGCAAGGGTTTCTCCCAAGAGGCTTACATCTAGGGGGGGGTTAATCCCCTCTGTAAGTCCCATAAAATACGGAAGTCCTCCTTTAAGCTCCGTTTCTATTCTGCTAAAAGAAGAGAGACACAGTTGGTAGGAGATTCCCCCACGACACTGTCTCATGCTTAGAAACTCCTCTACATCTTCCCATTCCTCTGAGCCCCTCCACAGAGATTTGGAATGCCAGCCCAAGGCCAGAAACCTTCCGGTTCTAAGTGGCTGCAGCAGCTCAGGGGACTTTTGCCTTCTTGAAATCTGCCCAGAAGATCTACTTTGAAAAAAGTCTAAGTTAAAAATTAAATCGAGGTCAGCATAACATCCATTCCACCTGTCAAACTTGTTCGTTAGCGGATATCGAAACTGCACTGCCAGGGTAGTGTCCAATTCCCTGTTGGTAATCTAAACCACTATGGAATAGCTCTGCCTTGGACCAGCAAGATGGCTTAGTGGGTCAGGACACCCACCACCAAGCATGACGACCTGAGCTTCATCCCTGGAGCTTACATGTGGAAAGAAAAAAATCAACTCGCTCCCCTCCTCTGACTTCCACATGTGTACTGTGGCGTGCTGCACTCGCATGCACACACACATGCACACACATACACACACATGCATGAACACAAAGACTAGAGAGAGAGATGGATGGATGGATGGACGGACGGACGGACAGATAATGCCTGTCCCCTGAAAATTACTAAACAGGTCTCCATTTCCCTACCCCTAAGAAATTAACGTCACACTCACACTTAGATAACTAAAAAATCAAAAGCGTGGTGCTTTTGATTTCCAGAGGGACCCTGGCATCTGTTTTATCTCTTTTTAGCATGAATATGGTGCCCTGCACACTGCTGCTGTGCATGTCGTACATGGCAGGGCAGCATCATGTTCTAATCTCTGTGAAGCTGAGACTAGACGTAATGTGGGAGACAGACCAGATGGAGGAAAGCGTCCCCACTGCTTAGGGCCTAATCACAACGCCTGGTAGTTTCTTGCACGACACTTTGGAGAAGTCAGTGTAGACTTGAGATGAGTCAAGGAAGAGGCTGGACTTCCAGGGTTCAGGAGGCACAGGTCTCCAACTCTGGCAGAAGAGAGCCAGGAGTCCCCACAAGCTGAAATGCAGTGGCCTTTGTAGAAGACTTCCCTTTGCAGGAATTCATGGGGTAAAAATGAAATACTGCTTATCTTCCCCAAATATATGAACAGCAAGAGGAACACGTTCGTCTGCACCAACAGCACCTCAGACGTTACCAAGGAAAACCCACAGCGTGGAATTCCTTGTGTTTTGAATGCTCTCATTGTTATGAAAAGAAAACAGAGCCCCACAATATTGCCTGGAGCAGATACTCGGCACTCTAAAGACCTTTTCCAAATTGTTTCTAATTCATTAGAAAGTTAATTCAGTCGAAAGCCTAATATTTCTTGATCTGCGAAGAATTACTTAATATGTATGACTAGATCAATTACTCCCTCATTTGAAAGTACTTTGCATGCATTAGTTCCGCAGATCTGCTTTCTTTTGATATTAAAGGGAAGGAAATAGAAGCATCCATGCGGGGGCCCTGCTACCTCCGTCCCTGCTGGTCTCTGCTAGTCCCTGCTGGCCTCTGCCAGTCCCTACTGGGTTTTCCTGTCCATTTCTCTCATTTAACCGGCCAAATACTCCGTCTGCACTGAGGTGGGTGAGGTCTTTACCTCACGGTAAACAAGTGCCAGCTTACTGCCACTCAGACTTTCTGTCAGACTTCTTCCCCAATAGCCCCTGATGTCCAGTGCTATAAAACAGTTTGATAACAGTTCAACAAATATCAGTTTCCCATGTGTTGTGATGGATTGTGTAGATATAGGTACAGGTAGCAGAAGAAAAAGTCACAAATAGCTTAGTGGAAACATTATGAATCAGGTCATGGTGGCCATCAAGAAGCCTGTTAGGTAAAAAAGTTGTAAGACCCTTGAATCAGGGTCTTTAATACATGTCTTTAATCCCAGCACTTAAGAGGCAGAGGCAGGCGGGTCTCTGTGAGTTGGAGACCAGCCTGGTCTGCAGAGTGAGTCCCAGGACAGCCGGGGCTACACAGAGAAACCCTGTCCTGAAATACAAACAAAGAAGCAGAGACCCTTTTCACCTTGGCAGTGCTCTGTCTCCCAGTGTCTGGGAAAAGATTTGTTTGTGGATGCAGAGTGCATTCTGTCCACAGACATTATTGCCCGGGGGGTTGCTTCAGATACTGAAGCTGTCTTCTTTATAGCGTCTTCAGTCAGAGTTCTAAGTTGATTTCCTTCTGGCTGTGCAACCTGAACCAAGTCACTTTGTATTTCTGAACTTTAATTTACTTGGCTTTAAGATGCGGACAATGCCTGCTTCTCAGGTTTGTGTGTATCAAATGTGTGTGAAAGTATATTATAAACTATCAAGGCTGTATAGAAGCATATATAGTTGATGGACAGATGGATGGATGGATGGATGGATGGATGGATGGATGGATGGATGGATGGATAAATGGATGGATGTTAATAGAAAGATGATGATGATAGATAGATAGATAGATAGATAGATAGATAGATGATTGATAGAAGATAGATAGATAGATGGATGATTAGATAGATAGATAGATAGATAGATAGATAGATAGATAGATAGATAGATGATAGAGATTGTCTTAGTTACTCTTTTATTGTTGTGAAAAGACAACAAAACCAAGGAAACTTCTAGAAGAAAGAGGTTACTTAGAACTTACAGTTTCAGAGGGTTAGTTGATGACCACCATGGCAGGGAGCATGGCAGCAGGCAGGAAAGACATGACACTAGATAAGTAGCTAAAGCTTATATCTTAAGACTCAGCTACAAGACAGAGAGAGAGAGAGAGAGAGAGAGAGAGAGAGAGAGAGAGAGAGAGAGAGAGAGAGAGAGAGAGCGCTAAGTGGAAAAGGTGTGGGTTTTTGAAACTTTAAAGCCCACCCCCACAGTGACATACTTCCTTCAAGAAAGCCACACCTCCTAATCGTTCCCAGCTAGTTCCACCAACAGGGGACCAAGCACCTTAATATATGAATGAGCCTATGTAGGAATCCGTCTCTGGTAATTCAAGTCACAAAAAGTATACAAGCAAGGAAACCCTATGGAAATAATATATTGTAACATGATAGTCTAAAACATTAAATGAGATGAGGATTTTTTTCCTCACATGAAATTTAGAACTTGTATGTATGTGTGTGTTGCATGTATGTGTGCATGTGTGCAGAATACATACACATATACATCTGTGCTCGTTGAGGCCAGAGGGTGGCATTGGGTGTCTTCCTCAATCAACCCACATGTTTTGTTTTGTTTTTTGGCACAGTCTTTCCCTGAACCTGGAGCTCACTGAGTTTGCTAGGCTGGCTAGCCAGTGAGCCCCAGGGACCCACCTGTCTCCTCCTCAGCACTGGGTTACAGGGCACACACTGGCATGCAGACATTTTACATGGGTGCTGGGGATCCCAACGCAGGTTCCCATGCTTTCTTGGCAAGATGACCAGGTTATCACATTAGCCCTAAAATTTAGGACTTTTAAAAAATACATAGTACATAATTTTTTTTAACTAGAGAACTACAGACATCCCCCAAGAAGCTCTTATCCCTCTCTGAAAAAGAAGACAGCTTGTTATTTCTTTATAGCATCCTGTTTCTCCCGAGAAAGAAAGACTACCCAGTGCTCAGTGTTTTTGGAAGTTACAGAATGAACTTTCAGAAAATAACAGCTATGTTGGAAAAAACAATTTTTTTAACTGTATTAACATCAGATACTTTCTAATGTGTATCCCTCAGTGACTCCATTTTAATTTAGATTTTTTTTCAGCAGAGAGGTCCTACTTATAAATGCTTTGCCTGTCCATGATTTCAAATTTTTCTTCCATGGTCTAAAGAAAAACTCTTCGGACTTAAACATGAACAGGTAATATGGAACCGAAAGGAAGGTTAAGAACAAATCCTTTGATATCAGGAGCTTCCTGCTGACACTGGCCAGGTTGACAAGCTGACGCCTCAGCGTCAGAGATGGTTTGAGATGGTGGTGCTGTCTTTGAGCCCAGACCGACCACTCTGGCTACCGAAGACCTCACACGGTACACAGGGAGAAAACAGTGCTTCTGGGCTCAGATACAAACTACTGGAGTGCTGTACACTTTTTTTTATTAATTTAGTCAATCCATTGCCTCTTCTCAAAATACGCCCTGTAGCTCTGACAACTTTGGGGTTAGGAATGTTCATATGGTTAGGGCCTTTTGTTTGCCCTCATCCATCTTTACATAATCAGAAGAAATGGGAGAATCGCCTCTTGAGGTTGGCTCCTTGTATTATATATCAAGAGTCTTGTTCTCTGTCAAGTCCATGAAAGAAGCAAATGAGACAGCTGGGGTTTGTCCCAATAGACCCAAACAGACCTAAACACCGCCAATCATTTTTCTAGAGAAATTAAAACCAGACCCTTTTTTTTAACTCAATGGAAAAGATTCTATTTTCAACCGGATAAAGAAATAGGACAATGTTTGAAAATCCTGCTTCAGTGGAACTGACCTTGTGGTTTTCATGGTGCCTGAGGCTTGCTGACATTGAGCAGCTTGCTCTCAAAGACACACACCAGGCTGTTTCTCTACTTGTTAAATTTTGGGAACGTTCCTCATTATATTCAGTCCAGCTCTTGAGTCCATGGGTCAGAGTTTCAGCTGTTAAAATCTGACCTTGCTAAAACTTAAAGGCTAGAAGAATTCTATCATTCTCCTCTCCCTTTTCTTTTTCTGGTGATAAAAATAAAAAAAAAAGGGTTTGTTGTTTTTTTTTCTTTCATTATGGAGGAAATAGGGCTGGTGACACACATCTCTCAGAGTTAATTCTGTTGGTGTTTTGGCTGAAGTACCACGTCAGTAAGGACTCAAACACTTTGAGATGACTTACATGGCAAGGACTGTATTGAGTCACTTCCCTGTGACGTCCAGGTGCTCTTATAGCCAGGTGTTTAGGGCCAGGTGCTCTTATAGCCAGGTGTTTAGGGCCAGGTGATCTTATAGCCAGGTGTTTATGACCAGGTGACCTTATAGCCAGTTGTTTATGTTCAGGTGATCTTATAGCCAGGTGGTCTTATAGCCAGATGTTTATGACAAGGTATTCTTATAGCAAGATGTTTATGGCCAGGTAGTCTTATAGCCAGGTGGTCTTACAGCCAGAATCATTAAACTCTGGTGTTTCTGCCTTCCTTCTACGTGCTGGTGCTTAACCAAGGGGTTGGTGCCAATTAAAACCAGACCGTGGGTTTTGTGTTGTTGTTTTTGGTGTTGGTTTGTGGGTTTGTTTTTTGTTTTTTTTTGCTTTTGCTTTTTGTTTTTTAAAGTCAGTAGAAAAGATCGTATTTTTAACTGGATAAAGAAATAGGACAATATCTGAAAACCTCATTTGGGTGGAACTAATCTTATGATTTCTATAGTGCCTACAGCTTGCTGACAACTCCCCATGATCATTTCTCTGAAGTTTTCTATGCTCCTTTGGTTTGGCTCCTTTCTCTAATAAGCTTTCTGTCCATGTGGGAGTTTCAGGTCCATTCCCTCTGCGGTTTGAACCAACATCAGAGAGTTGATCCTTCCATACTGAAAGTGTGGTGTTAAAGTCCTCTAAGTTCAGATCAGTCTGGTTTGGGTCAGTTGTCTTTCTCTCGGCTAATCACAGAGGTAGAGGTGTGCTTGTCTGTGTCTATGGCCGGGAAGGGGGAGCTCTCTGCATGGACAGTCAGATTCCTCTTACCAGAAATGGGGTTAGTTTCCAAGCAGACAGAAATAGTCACAGTGGGCAACTGAGAAAACTCACTTGACTTTCCAATTCTGCCAGTATCCAATAGAAATTAGTTACATATCAGCTTCCATACTTAATTTGATAAGCTTTTTAGACTCTCAGATTTGAAGTAATAAAGTCAAATCAAGAAAAAAAGAAAGAGAGAGGGGGGAGGGAGGGAGGAAGGAAAGGAAAAGAAAAAAAGAAAGAAAGAAAGAAAGAAAGAAAGAAAGAAAGACAGACAGACAGACAGACGAAATCCCACAATCCCACCTTGGACAGCTCCTTAGTTCTCCTAGTATAATTAATACCTATCTCCTATCATTATTTTGGAGCACAAATAGAGTAATATTTGTCAAAACATTTTAGAAACTTCAAATCTATGCATTTGGATTCTCTGCAAAATTATTAATGATGATGAGATACTTTTTAATTTTCTTCTTCATTATGCTTTTTCAATGGCAACAGAATAAATGCATAAAAAATGAACTGTTTTACAAAACTATTTCTATTTTCCAGCTTGCAAACCCAAACCAGTATATCTCTCCACTGGTGTGGAAATCGTAGCACTTGCGACTGCAAACCCTACCCAAGGAGCTCCTGCCCATGCGATGAGCTAGCTCAGCATTGGAACTCCTTGGGGGAAAGACTTATGATTTATAATCCTTCTTAAATACATTTAACTTGTCAAGATCTTAACATGAATTACATGTTTCAAAATGTGTAACTGTATTTTCACTTACAAAGTATTTATGATATTGCTATTACACATGATTGAATGTTTGTGTGGAGAATATACAAGGGATTAAGACAAAAGACAGTTGGATGCCTTCCCTGTTCTATATTCACCATATATAGAACATTATTGCAGCATTCTTCTATAGAATGTAAGCTGCGCATCATCTTGGCTCCTCAGCTTTGGCCATGCCTGCATCTTCATGTTGAACACCGTCAGCCTATCACTGACTCTTCTGAACTTCCCATGACATCTTCCCGGCCACTCTAAGGCGCTTGAGCCATGCTCCTTTCTTAGCCCGTTACAGTGCTGGGCTTTTCCATTTATTTTATTTCTTATCCAGTTGTTTGTCTACTGATTCCAGACCGTCGAAGCGTTTGTAGAACTTGGGTTTGACTGAGTACATCCATGAGCTCCTTCCCAGCAATGTGCTGGACTAGATTTAAGAAGTTAACCTGAGAAGCACACACCTCTCAGGCCCTCCACCAATGCATCAAATGAGACGCTGATCAAAATACAGTGGAGGGGAAGCCAAGCTTCCTGCCAGAGACCTCCTAAATTGACATCATTCTAGGTGATTGAATGTTCAGTTAGCTAGTGTTCTTGGTTTTTTTTTTTTTCTTCAATTTTTCCATGAGGATGAAATGAGGATACGGTAGAATCTCGGAAAATACCCTCTAACAATGGCTCTGTCCAGTGCCTCTTTTTATCCAGAAGCAAGAAACGAATGTTGAACATATAGTTAACAAATGAGTTGAAATAAAGAAGATGACAGCCTCCGTTTGCAAGAAAGGACTATAATGTATATTTTGGAGAGACATTACTGGCAAAAAAAAAGCATTACTTTGCAAGAATCTAGTTTCTTTGCACCAATTCATGCTATGACAAAGAGCTGACTGCTACCTGACTGAACAAGCTATTAATATTTCTGCCTTTTGCTGGTCTGAAGCATGTTTGTGTGCCAGGAGATGTGCCCTTTCAGCCTTGAAGCAGAACACATACAATGGTCCTGATTGTCTTAACTGCAGAGCCGCAGAGAGAACTCCAGTATCTAGAGAGCTGCCCAGTGAGTACACAGATAGCTTCTGCTCTCTTCCCCATCTGTGTTTTCTTGCCCATGAGGAGATTTTTACAAATAATTGAGCCGTGCCAAGGACAACTACAACTGTCATTTTAAGAAATACACATTATAGATTATAGCAACAAATAGGTGCTAGGGATACCATAACCCTGTGTGCCACACTGGCAGCGGAGAGATTAACAAGGAGGAGGAGAGGAGGTGAGAGGCGTGGGGTGGTGCGAGGAGACTCTTGCGCACACTGTTCCGGAGCTTGTACCACTCTGGTGGAAACACAGTTTGCTTCCTCTTACGTTCGCCTGCTTCTCTGATGCTGACACCTGTACTCTTGAGGCCCACATGCGGGCGTTACTAGCAAAACGCCAGTTGGCGCGACTCTCTTTTTCCAAGAATCGCTGCCCCTCCTCCCTCACATAAGGGGAAGGTCATGACCACGACGCTTTGGTAAGATGGCTCTTCGGAGAGGCAGGGAAAGGGTAGGAAGTGGCATTCTCTTGAGTCTGTCATTCTCGGCAAGCAAAATAGCTCGCCTGAAACCTTTTGTGAAGAGGGTCAGCCAGGCAGTCGCTCCTGTCTTTCCCTCTTTGAAACCAGAAATGGATGCCAGCCCTGAGCTGGAGAGGCTGACAGTGTGGTTGCTGGGAAGAATCAGAATCAGATGCAGTGGTGAGGGTTCCCAGAGTTGGGTGTTTGTTTTGTTTTGTTTTAATTTCAAAGCTCACAAGATAGGAGGATCCGTCTCAGTCTAGGGGAGATGGACAGAAGGGAGCAGTTACTGACCCGCAGCCTCGAGTTAGCTCAGAGGAAACAGAAGTTTCTGCCATCCAGGTGGGGCTCAGTTAGTGCCCACACAGAAGGAGGAGCCACGGGACCTTGGCTGCTAGAAGGACGGCTGCACCAAGGCCTTTGCTGAGCTGAGTTTGTTTGACTCCATTTTTTGACAGACCTAATCAGGCCTGCTCAAGGAGCTGCCAAGATCCCTGGCTAAGGCCAAGGCTTCCTCTGGTGATGCGTCCCTTCCTTCTTCTGCCTGCGAACCTGCTTTGTGTTGCCTTAAGAGCGCTGTCATCTGGGAGAAGGAATAGACTTCCTTGTTCCTTTAGCTTTCTTTCTGGACCCTTCATGTGTCTTTCTGGACAACCTCTGAAGACCCTGATGTGTGAAAGCATTACACTAACAAAAGAAACGCAAGGGAGAGTCCTTTTTCTTTTCAGGGCTAGACTAAGACAGAAATTTTCATCACATGCAGAATCTGACTGGAGGGCTGTATTCACAGAAGTTTCCTTATTAAACTAACTCCACCACATCAGCGGCCGTCCCCGAAGGCTTCCAGAGCCTAATTGGAATGGCTGGGTAGATGGAGCTGTCAACAGCCTACTCTATTGGAGACCCATCACCAGATTCTCAGCCCCAGTTGACTGCTCTCTCTGACAGTGTTTATGGAAAAGATCACGTCTGTAGCAATCATGTCTCCATAAATGTCAATTAAAAACGGGGCTGATCCCTACTCCTGTCCCTGCATGCCTTAGGTGGCCCCTCGCTGTCTTTGGATGAATGTCAGGGCATCAAGGAGATCGTTTGTTCCTCATGTTCTGAACTTTCCCCAGATCTTAAACTTCTGAACGGAAGAACAATCATTTGGCAATATGGGAAACACAGTCCTGAATAAAATAGAAAATGCAGGGAGGCTGAGAGAAGGGCTTTCTGAGCTCGTGTCCTCAGAGGACAATGCAGGGCATGAGGAAGCCAGCCCTGCCACATCTGGACAAAGTGAATCTCTACAGCAGAGGGGCAGCAGTGGATGCTTTGAAGCAAGTGTCTGCATGCAGCTGTCTAAGGCAGAATGAGCCAGAGGAGAGGATGCATGTGGGGTGGGGGTCAGAAGATAGAGCATCTTAGAGGCCACTGTGGAGACTTTGTCTTCTCGGAGAAGGCAAGCCAAGTGGGATAGTCTGGCTTTTGTTTGAAGTGGGTCACTCTGGTTCCTGTATTATAAATATACACTCAGAGAGCGATGGTGGAGGTAGTGATGGGTGAACAGAGGTGAACAACCTCAAGACAGTGAGAGCTGAGTGCAGGAGGATTTGCTGCTGGACAGAGAGTGTCAGAACAGGACTAGGAATAGGGAACTGTGGGCACTGGCTGATTGGGTTGGGGACTATAGGCTCCTACTGATTGGGTTGGGGCATTTCAGGTTGAGATGCCAACTGAGTGTCTGAGTAGAGGTGTCAAGTCAGCTGCTGGGCATCCAAGTGTGGAGTTCTTGGAGAGAGGACTGAACTGGAGACACAAGCATGGGAATTAGGACCTCCAGGAAAGCACCTCATATAAACAACAATGAGAGACGAGTCCAGAATGCTAGTGGTCCAGGAATGGCCAGCTATTATGAACCAATAGAAATAGAAAGGGCGATAAAAAAAATTCACCAAGTAGGAAACAGGGAAAGTCTTTCAATTTCAGTAGAGCAGCCTCAGGTGGAGGCTACTTTGCTTAAAGAGCAAGGAATTGAGCTGGGCATGGAGAATGGTGTTGGGGAAACAGGAATGCTTTGCTCTGTGGTGGAAGATTTTAAGCTTTCTTTTCTTTTTGAGAAGGTGATGAGAGAGATGGCTCACTGGGAACCAGATTGCTATCAGTTGAGTAGAAAAGAAAGACGTGTGGAGGAAGAGAGCTTTGGAAATTGGTAGCATTCCTTCTATTTTATGCCAGATTTGAATACAGTTCTGCTGTGCTGATAGTCTCTGAAATGACGTCACGGTAACACACGGTACAAGACAACAAGGTCTAGATGTGCACTTTAAGGACATAAGGACACAGGCCAGAATCAAGGGAAAGTTCTGAACCAAGAGAAAATTACATGCCGATTTCCTTCCCCCCCCCACTCTTCCCCTCTCCCCCTCTCCCCCCTCCCTCCCTCCCTCCCTCCCTCCCTTCCTTCCTCCCTTCCTTCCATTCTTTTTTCTCTGACTTTTTGAGACAGGGTCTCTACATAGCCCTAACTCCCTAGATAGACCAGGATGGCCTCAAACTCAGAGATCCCTGTGCCTCTGCTTCCCGAGTACTGATATTAAACGCATGCACCACCCATACCCAGCCTAATTTTATTCCCCTTCTAATGAGTATTAACTGTCATCAAAGAAGTAAAATTATGTTATTGCTATTATCACAATTATAAGACTACTGTGGGTTGGCAAGATGGCTCAGAGGGTAAAAGGCACTAAACACCAAACCTGAAGACCTGACTCTGATCCCCCAGAACCCACAGACCACGAGTTGTCCTCTGACCTCCATACTTGTACAAATAAATGTAAAAAAAAAAAAAAAAAAAAAAAAAAAAAAAAAAAAAAAAACCTGAAAAACTACCTTATCTTTACTTAAACCCATTTATTTGGATTTCATAGTGATTCCAGCTCAGACAAACTAAATCAGCTTTTGCGGTCTATGTGGACAGGGCGCTGGGGAAACACTGCTAGGCAAATGAAACAGCAGAGAGACAATGTTCTTCTGCAGCTCTGTCTTCAAGCTGCAGCAGCCTCTGCTACAGAGGGGGAGTGCCAAGTATTCCATCTCTATCCAAGCAACCGTGGGCAGGCCTTTTGTAGCACTTCATCAAGGAAAAAAGTAAAAATTTCTGCTCTAACCACTACACTACTCCTCTCCTCTCCTCCTCCTCAGAAAGGGAGAAGAAAAGAAGAAGCAAAGAAGGATCCTCGAGTCCTCCTACTCCTCCTCCTCTTCCCCTCCTCCCCTCCTCCCTCCTGCTCCTCCTCCTCCTCTCTGATCCGTTTAAAGAAGACTCATTCTTCCTCTTCTCCTCTTCCTCCTCCTCCTTCTCCTCCACCTCCTTCTCTCTTCATGTTCTTCATTCTTCCTGCTACTATTCTCATCCTCCCTTCTCCTAGTCTCCGCCTCATCTTCCTCCTCTTTTTTCTTCTTCTTCTTAGAACTCTGTAAGGTAATATCTAAATGTTCTTACCGGAAGTGTGTTGGCCGTAGATTGGTTTACTAGTGTACGAATGGACTAATGAAATAGACCAATGAATAACAGTGCTGACTCTCTCTGCAATACAGTACCATTTACCAAGAGCTCCTCGTGGATTCCATGTATTCTGTGCATATGTCTGAATGCCTCTGGAAAGTTAGCTGTGGAAAAAAATCCCTCTCTCATATAGAGTGGGTGTTGAGTTGGCCTGATAAAACAAGTAAGCCAAGAACTGTCTTTTACAAATGAAGATATTCTAAAGGTTCATTAAAACTTAGCTTTAGGGGCTGGGGGGTTGGTTAGGAGCATGTACTGCTCTGGGAGGGGACCCATGACAAATGCCTGTGACCCCAGCTCCAGGGAATTTGATTCTCTTTTCTGGCTTTTGAGGGCACTGAACTCATGTGCACAAGCCCTCATATAAACACATAGTTTAAATTATTGGAAAAAAAAGATGACTTTAAGTCATCGATTTTCTAGAACACCTCCCATCCCAGACAAAATGCTGTCCCTGGTATTTTCTTCTCTTTCTCAAAGCTTTGAAATCCCAGCACGTGTTGTGTGCTGCAATCATATCTTCGTAGAGTGAGTGTCCATACTGAAGGCTTCACCTGCGTTTAGCCTTGTGCTTCTGTCTAGAAGAAGGTCCATTTCCTATTAGGAAGTCATCTGTTACAGCTCACCCGCCTGACCTTGAGGGCAAGCAGATCTGGCAAATTATTTACTGCCAGCAGAACAACTGGGGTCTCTGGAATGTGTCTACTTTTAAAAAAATCTTCCTAACCAAGACAGCTAATTAACTTCCCTTCCCTTAAGATGTGTTTTAAAAATCAGACTTTTCGCCATTTACAACGACTCCCACAGCTATTGGGAATCTTGAAGTTTTTACTCCTTGTGCACCCAAGACTGCTTATCCACAGAAACTAGCTATTGTAGCAGCTACAGTGGGCAGAATCATGCATGAAGTCTTCAGTATATGTGAGCAGAGAGAATAACATTGTAAAATAAGAGCTGCGTCAGGCTTAGCTCTGGTAGTACTATGGTCAGAAGATATTGCCATATAACAACACACTGAGAGGACATTACCCTGCAGAAACTAAACACCAGACATCCTAGAGAGAAGCTGCTGACGCAAGAGGCTCACACCTGCTCTGGGTTTCCCAAAATCAGTGAGGCATGTCCTGCCAATGTCAGGGCCTTGTCCCCAGGCCAGAGGCTCAGCACTGGGGACAGGCAGAGAACGGAGTCCCTGAAGAAAGGGTTGAGGTTTTTCCTCCATCCCCATGGAATACAGGGCAGTCTGCCCTTGTGCTTTCTCATCATAGGGCTGGAAAGCGGCTCAGGGGACACGCACGGGGCGTCTTTGCCTGAGATAGATTTGGATGCACATAGCACCTGCTGCATCTCAGAGGACAGACAGGTGTGTCCCGGCAAAGACCATGAACAGTCCACAAGTCTGCCTTCTGTTCTATCTGGCCAGGATGTGTGTGTGTCATGTGAGTGACATGGATGTGCAGCAAGAAAGCAGGGTGGTGAGCCCGCCCCTGCATGCCACACTAGTTGTGTACTGAACGGTAGCACCAACTATCAGACGCAATCAGCTCACAAGAGAAAGACCGTATCTTTTCCCCAAGTCCTCCTCTGAAGGAAACACGGAGAAGGCATGCCAAGAGAGAGCACACCACCCACCCCTTCCTCCTAGAAGAAGCTAGAGTTCAGCCCTCCTCTCTCACTACCTCTGGTGTCCTACATCCCAAGACTGGCCCATCCTGAGGAGGGGAAAGTTAGAATCAGCAACGAGATAGTATATTATATCTTTTCTATCTTCCAGTCACTTCATGACTGAAAGGGACCAGGAAGCTGTGCTACCTACCTAGATTAGTAAGTGGTCTCATACCTACCTGTGTGAGTCTGGTCCACTCAAAGGACCAGGGTGAAAAGGGAATGAAACTTTTACGTGTTCGGGTAACTGTGGAGTTGAGACTGTTCGGGGGAGCAGCCCTATTTCCAGGTATTTGCCTGCGGCTCAGAAATCCAAGCCCCTCTCAGTGGGCCCTCTGCCTTCTGGTGAAGTCCCACACAACTTCCCAGAAGTTATTATATATGCCAACTCCATGGGGCTCCGGCCAGTCACTTGGTCTCTCTGAATGTTGAAGTTCTCTCAGTGACTGGTGGCATGTTAGCTCCTAGTCCATACAAGAGCTAGAGGCTTTGACTCACATGGTAGAATTTACTCGTGATGTGGGTGAGAGGGTCCACTGGGTTGAGAGCATCCTATGAATACATTTAGTGCCAGTACAGGCAGCAATCCAGCTAAGCCTGGAGTCTGTACAGGTGGCCCTCCACAGACGCAACTAACAGCAGATCAAAAGTACTGAACATGCTGCACGCTTTTTTCATTCTTCCCGAGACAGGATAGTATACGCCCATGTGTTACATTCTTTCCAGTGTACAGGAGGTGTGGGTAGGTTATGCCCTGGAACCGATTGTCCATAGATACTGAAGGACACTGTACTTTTAAATCAGAAAGAAGCTATTAGGGATAGGGGAAGTAGGGTTAATAGCCCCAAGACTTGACTTGCTAGAGAATGAATTTTTGGAAAATAGGAAGATAATCCTCTTTGTAGAGAAAACGGCTTGAAGCTTCAAGTGGGAGCAATAAATGGGAGATGGCCAGACCCCGGGGGATGTAGCTCCCTTACAGAGTACCAGGCATCTGCACTCTGTCTCCAGCTCACTGGGCTGATGGCAGAGGGCCAGAAAGCAAAGGCACAGTGCAGTAGGGAAGCATCGTAAGGAGAGAGATGCTGACATCTGTCTCTGTGAAGGTGGCAGAGGAAGAAACTTAATCCGGACGATCTGGCTCCCATAGTTTGTTAATGGCCGAAACTTCCCCTCAGTGGGTTTCCAAGACGTATTGTGGGTGTATGTGTTCCCTCCCTGCACTGATCTTGGTCCAATCCACACATGGGACTTGCTAAGTGACTTCAGACCATATCCTATTATTCAGTTTCACAGTGTTTTGGGTTTTATTTGGGGGGACTCTAGTTTTTAAGTTTCCCTCTGTAGCTGAGCAAACCTCCTGCCTTGACCTCCCAAGTCCTAGGATCACATAGCCTTTTTATTACAGTGTGTCTTACGGTGACAACATTCATGGGAAGGACTCTGAAAGAGTCGGGCCACGATCACCACAGATTATACGGAAGTTTCTGTTACAGCACCCGGGAGGGGATGTGGGTCGGTGGAGCATTTGATTCTGAGCACTCATTACAGTTTTAGATCCCTGGTTGGATGGTGGAGAGCCCAGTTAAGATGCTGGCTCACTGCATCCCTAAATGGCTGCTGAGCTTCCCTAGCCCCGGTCCCTCCCCCTCAACCAGGGTCTTCCAATACACCCTCTGCTACAGGGGACCTAGCACCTGTGGTTCCTCAGCCCCAGGGTCCTGCCCTAGAGACCGCTGGTAGCCATCTACTGTTTATTCTTGACCATTGAGGATAAGAAAATCCAGATGTTTGACTGATTTTTAAAGATTCCTTCCCCATCTGTCTTGAATTCAATGAAATAATTACTTTCTGAAAACAACACTATGAAGAGGGAAGACGCTGCTTTTTCTTTATGGCAAAAATAAAAATAGTTTCCTTTTTCTGAGGTGTGAATTTATTGGTAATTTCCCTTGATAACAGCACTAATGCATAAATGGTCTCACCCCCTTGCCCCCACCCCACTCCCAGTCAACCCAACATACTTTTCAGCAAAATGAATGACTTGGAAGTCAATTATTAAACCTTGAATGCCCTAAGCATTCTTTTAATTTTTTTTTAAGAAATGTAATTTGTGTATTCTGCTGTTCTCCTTCCCTTCCTTGGATATACGTGGGTAGCTGCCATGTTTTAAATATTGACAAGATAAGATGGTTTTCTGTTTATACCAGCAGTCGTCTGTCTGTGAAATATGGACAAATCAGAACGCTGGATTTCCTTTCTCAGCGATCCATCAGGTTCATAATGTAAGGCTACAAATGGTTATGTCTCTCTTTCTAAACTCGCGCTGTGTGCTGTGTTGCGGTGTTGTGTCACTAAGCCCAAGGTACTGCGTCCCAGCAATGCGGAAACTTTGTACTGTCTGGTGGCTTCTGAAATGCTTTGTCTATGACCCCTCCATGTGCTGTGCTTCGTGACTGGTTGGCGTGTAAACACTGTCCTAAAATGAGAAACAGCCTTGGTTTGGTAATCCACGGTTAAAACCTGTCCCGTGTGAGTTTTGGCTTTCATCCCGGGTGTCTGTCTTAACTTGCTTTCACAGGGAAAAGGCAAAGGGTAAATTGATATCTGGAGAGACATGTATATATCCACCTCATCCTTCCCCTTTCGTACTTCATGTCCACAAGCTATTTTGTACTTTGTGTCCAGTGATTCTGAGGATCCATGCACTTTATTTGCGAGAAATACTTGACTTGCATGAGAGTCCCTGCAACTGATGGAGATGTTGGGGGGAGAAGAGCCAGGGAGGAGGGGAGGCATTCTCAGAGCGATACGGTGGTTCTCGGCCTTTTCCCATTTGGTAGTATTGATTTGATCTTTGGAATGCATATGAAATTGTGACCCATTTTATTCTGAGCTGCTTAATATTTGAATAGTCATGTTTCACATTTGTATACTTCAGAAAAAAATCACTTGAAATGAAAACATTCTGGCATAGATTTTACATTTATATTTTAAAATACAATTCCATTTTCACAGCCGCTGAAACCTTCCCCATTGTGGTCTGGGAACTAGAAACACTTGGTTGAGAACCACTGGAAATTCTTGGGGTGGCATGTGAAAGGCTTCTCTGGGGGTGCTGCGTTAGGTACATCCATCCTCCCGTGCATGGGACTTCTGGCTCTTGAGGACCCTAATGTCTGCACACTGCCTGCCCCGGTGCTCCGTGACCCCGAGTCCCTCCGAAGTGCACAGCGCTAACATCAGATTTGAAGTGTTCAGACGTGGCCACCCCTGCTCCTCCTCCATAGAGCACGTTCGGCAACAAACAGCTGCATGACCACGCCCTGCTATTAGTTCTTGGACACTTTTTCAGACAACTGCTGCAGCCCTTGGCTCTCCTGTGTGTGAACGTTGGTAGGAGACCCTCCCTTACGATCATGCCCAAATACGCGTGCGTGCGTGTGTGTGTGTTCCCAAGCGTGGAGCTCTGTGTGGCACTGTAGAAACCCTTAGTGACTGTGGAATATAATTGCTTCCGTGTGAGTGGGTGGCCCTGCTCTGAAGAGCATCAGAATTACGGAAAGTGAAACCTCAGAGTAGCAATTGTCACCTCAAACCCCGTTAGCTGTTCATGAGGTGAGCTGAAGAAATAGAGAATAATGTTTGTTAATATTCAGATCTAAATTTATAAGCAGGTAGGTGGGAGTAGCTCATAGCAGAAGAGATCTAAAAGCTTCTATTTTAAAAAAAAAAAATCAATTAAGTCTCCATTTTAAATTTTTAAAAAAAAATAAGAATTATACAAGGCTTAGAAAATATCCTACCTCTCTATAATGTTAGAAAGCTAAGTCATAATCAAGGCTTTTAATTGTTTGCTGATCTCCCTGGGAAAGCTTTCCCTTAGAAGAAAAATAAAAATAAAGAAGGTCCGTGTTTGCTGCGTGGAACGAGCAAGCTGGAGCTCTCCCTCTGTGTCAGTTCGTGCTGCCTTATAAAACACCAGAGGTCAAAAGCTGCATTTCTGAGTCACTGATCTAATAAAAATCTACCAAGAGGCGTCCGTGAGTTTTATATAACAAAGTTCAATTAATGGTATTATATTTCTCAGCTAGTGGCATAAAATAAAGTTGAATTTAATCACATTACTTTATATGTGGCCTAGTTCTAAGTCCTTCACGCTCACCCAGAGTATGAAGTAATGGTTGGTGGTTGGTGGATACCTGTTGGAGAGAAACCACTCCGTTTAAAACTTTAATATCAAATTATACTTTTTCCATCATGTTAGAAGGTTGAATTCTTGAAGTGCTAATTAATGATGTCTACTTTCTCCTGTTAAACGAATGTCCTCCAGTGTATTTATTTAAAAATGAAACAAAAAGCCTTAAGGTATACACATATAATACATAAAAACATACAACAAATACCAAATAAATGAAGTTTAAGCCATGACCAAATTCTTAGCATATTATGGTTATTAATCTAAAGAGCTTTCTCTAAGTATTCTGAGCGCTAAAGAAAGAGCCTGAAGACATTTGTTAGGAGCTACTCGACTCAGTGTCTTTCTTCTGTAATTGCTTGAGCAAGTCCTCTAAGATCACTGTGTCGGAAACAGTTTTAGAGAAGACAAGGGCCTACACCAAAATTGTCCTACTTCATTTTTCTTCTAATTAACTATTACTGTGTCATTATTTCCAAGGTTAGACTATTCCTCATTAAAGAGGGTTATTTTATTACAACCATTATTTGAAGCAAAAGACTTCTCTTAGTTCTGTTTGATTTTTATTAATTTTTAATAAGAATTTTAAGCTGGAAAATTAATGGATTTAATCTAAAACAGTTGCATGAAGAAATACAGGTATTGTATGTGTGTACGAATGTGTAGCTCGCTCTTCAAGAGCTAACCCAAGGCTTCGCAGTTGAAATTGTTTTATATAATTTCAAAATTATGTAGGCAAAAGTCATTTATCTTTCATTATTTTCTATTGTTACATATACTAACTACCCAGGCCAGCTCCTCCAAGGCTCATTCCTGCTTTAATTTTCCTTGGGTTGAGACCTAAGGCACCCTTGTTCTCCGAACTATTTTGTCTTTTCCTGGCAGTCAACTAGCGTAGCTGAATCCCAGCCCAAGGCCAAGGTCATTCCCATCTTTCACTAGCAGACGATGCTAAGCCCGTTTGGAGTTCTTCCTTTCACATTGACTTTTTAAAAAAGGCACCGAGCATCAACATTTTGATTCATCTAAATAGTCATAGATTGGAGGGGGTTTTTTTGTTTATGTTTTTAAGAGAGAGGAAGTTGAATTTCCAGGAAAAAAAATTCTTTATAAATCCAATCCAAAGAACGCTTTTCTTTCTGAAAATACATTTCTGGAACTAGCACTAAGCATGACGAAATTTGGAGTCTGTTTCCAGAAAGGTCAATGCATTGCCTGTGAGGAATTTTAAAATATTTGGACTGGAGCAACATTTCAAGACTATAAGGAGAGTAAAGCAAGGATTATATTTCCCTCCCCTATAATTATCTCCCCATAGCTCCTGGGGAGGGGGGTCCTATTGGATCACTCTGGACTCAAAACAGATGCTCTGTGACTTTTGGACCAAATGGAGCCATGGGAGAGCAGTTGATGGCACTGTCTAAACAGTTAAGTGACTGTGCCACTCATTTCGTCAAACGGTGGCTAAACAAGCGATCTTTGATGATTACAAACAGAAGTGCGTGCCTCGGTTTGTTACGCCCAAAATGGCTGCTACAATCTCTATGGATGATGTAAACATTTGGGTCCGGGTTCGGCTTGCAGCTCCGCATTAAATCTATCGAGCCACATTCAAGTGTAGGCGTGTGACCTAATCGACAGTGTGAGGATGAATCTGTCCATGATCTGCATGCCTAATGCACTAACCTGTGAGACACCCCCACTTCCCTGCTTCTCTGCACCCACTCCTGCCCAGCCCTGGTCCCAAACCTTCCCCGAGAGCCCTCAGAACCCCCAGCCCCTGCCTGTCACGCTCCACCAAGGTTTACCTCAGCTAGCCACAGTAGGGTTGGAAGATCTGTTGCTTGGCTGATTGTCACGTCAGCAGACACGGGTCCAAAGGATCTTTTTGATGTCACCCAAATCTTCCTTTTGTATCATTCCACGGAGTTGCGTGCAAACTTCTGTTGGTCTGTTAACAGCATCACCTGTGACTTGCGTCTGCGATACCTGTTTGCTGTGTTGTGTTGCTTTCTCAAGGGAGGGTGGGAGGGAGAGGGGTTTTAACGGGATGCCGGAGGGTTGTTTGCTAGATTTGGGGGAGACCTTTTAAGAGCTCATGGCTGCAG